>NW_027671926.1:0-430000 GCF_964165515.1 Mesoplodon bidens
GTTTTCTAAATGTGAGACACTGTTCTCTTTCCTAACTCAGTTCATGTGTAGCCATGTTTACAGGATCTTCATAAGTGATATCTTATCATAAGTTTGTTTTTCTGTGTGACTTATTTCACTTAGAATCATCGTAGCTTAATCCACTCACTTTGCTGCTCCTGGTCTTATGACATTGATTTCATGGCTGAGGGATATTCCATCGTACATAAATGCCACAGTTTCTTGAACCATTTTTATATTTCCTGGGATATTTAAGGTGTACCCAAGTTGAGGTTCTTGTAAGCACTGCAGCCCTAAATCTGGGGGTGGCTCTGTCTTATTGATTTTCAGTTTTCCCAAGGTATATTCCCTATACAGGAAGTGCCCTTGGCTCTGTAGCTCCGTTGTTTACTTGTTTTTGGGAACGCAATGCACTCCTCCAGTGAGGCAGTTGGCAATTTGCATCCCGCCCATCAGCATAACAAGGCTCCATGTTCTCCATGGCCTGTCTTGCCTTTTGGTTTTTACACATTTTGTGGATGACCCTTTTGACCGGTGGGAAGTGATACTTCTTTGTAGTGCAGATTTGCATTGCCCGCTTGCTTGCTTGGCCAAATAGGGTTTATGCGTTTTCTCCTGAATATATTCAGGAGAAAACGCATACGCCCTTTTTGGCCAAGTGCGTCATTGTCGAAGTTGTGCCCCTCTTCCTGTGCTTTAAAGGCGATTCCAACGTACCTCTTGAAATCTGTTTCCTGCTATTCTGCCTCGCTTTCAAGTCCGCCTCGTTGCCTTCCCTCAACAGATTTTTGGACAATAGTTGTCCTTTATTACTCTGCCAGATTGTGAATTGCTGTGCCCCTGAGCTCCATTTTTCAACTCGTTTTTTGTGAGCTGTACGCAAGTCCAAAATTTTGGTCCAGGACCTATACTAGTTCCCGGTGGGTGGCTGTGACTCTGGTTAATTCTTCTTCCTGCCGGGAAATTAGAGTGACATGTGCCCGTCCAAATGCCAAACAGCTACTTTCTCATTGGTTCTCCCTCTTCCCTTCCATCCTCTGCCAAATTGGCAACCTGTGCGAACCAGAGGTTAAAGGGGTTGTCTCTCCAAGTTGGGAGATTGATAGTAGAGCAGTTGGAAAGTCATACCAGAGCACCAGGAGAGGGACTACTCGTTGAGTTTTAGAAACCTTTTGTATTCACAGTGTGTCCATTCTCTAGGTTTCCCGTACATGTTATAGCTGTAGTAATATTCCCTTCAACATGGAGAGTTGGGACCCATGGAATGGGGGCCATTCATTTTTGCTTTAAAGGGTCTGCATTTGCTCACCCAATCTCAACAATCCTCTCAGTCCCAAGTGTCCAGCCTTATGCCACATCCAGCTGTCATTGTAGATAGGGTCATTCCAGGTTTCATCAGAGACCCTGAAGGAAAAGTAAAGAATTTCCCTGTTTTTTGGTTTTGTTTATGAAATTCCTTTTTATAGTGGGTTTGAGCTGATTCTCGCTGCCATGTTTATGCCAGTCTAGACAAACTTGATTCCCTTACAGAGACATTTCAATACACAGGTTTTAAGATTCTTACTACTCAGATCTATTCCTCTGAGGGAAATATGGGGTTTTGAGTCCCTTTCACTGAGGAAGGTGTTGGTCTTGTCTATTCCACAGTTGGTTTTAGAAATGATACCTGTGCTTATATCAAACTCTGGTTTTATGCATCACCCCACCTCTCCTTTCCCCTTAAGCAGTCATAAGAGTGTTTTCTAAATGTGAGACTCTGTTCTCTTTCCTAACTCAGTACCTGTGTAGCCATGTTTACAGGATCTTCATAAGTGATATCGTATGATAAGTTTCTTTTTCTGTGTGACTTATTTCACTTAGAATCATCATACCTCAATCCACTCACTTTGCTGCTCTTGGTCTTATGACATTGATTTCGTGGCGGAGGGATATTCCATCGTACATACATACCACAGTTTTTTGAACCATTTTTATATTTCCTGGGATATTTAAGGTGTAACCAAGTTGAGGTTCTTGTAAGCAGTGCAGCCCTAAATTTGGGGGTAGGTCTGTCTTATTGATTTTCAGTTTTCCCAAGGTATATTCCCTAGACTGGATGTGCCCTTGGCTCTGTAGCTCTGTTGTTTACTTGTTTTAGGGAACGCAATGCACTCCTCCAGTGAGGCAGTTGGCAATTTACATCCCGCCCATCAGCATAACAAGGCTCCCTGTTCTCCAGGGCCTGTCTTGCCTTTCTAGTTTTTACACATTTTGTGGATGTCCCTTTTGACCGGTGGGAATTGATACTTCTTTGTAGTGCAGATTAGCATTGCCCGCTTGCTTGCTTGGCCACAAAGGGCGTATGCGTTTTCTCCTGAATATATTCAGGAGAAATCGCATACGCCCTTTTTGGCCAAGTGCGTCATTGTCGAAGTTGTGCCCCTCTTCCTGTGCTTTAAATGTGATTCAAACGTACCTCTTGAAATCTGTTTCCTGCTATTCTGCCTCACATTCAAGTCTGCCTCGTTGCCTTCCCTCAACAGATTTTTGGACGATAGTTGTCCTTTATTACTCTGCCACTTTGTGAATTGCTGTGCCCCTGAGCTCCATTTTTCAACTCGTTTTTTGTGAGCTGTATGCAAGTCCAAAATTTTGGTTCAGGACCTATACTGGTTCCCGGTGGGTGGCTGACACTCTGTTTAATTCTTCTTCCTGCCGGGAAATTAGTGTTACATGTTCCCGTCTAAATGCCTAACAGCTACTCTCTCATTGGTTCTCCCTCTTCCCTTCCATCCTCTGCCAATTTGGCAACCTGTGCGAACGAGGAGGTTAAAGGGGTTGTCTCTCCAAGTTGGGAGATTGATAGTAAAGCAGTTGGAAAGTCAAACCGGAGCACCAGGAGAGGGACTACTCGTTGAGTTTTAGAAAACTTTTGTATTCACAGTGTGTCCATTCTCTAGGTCTCCCGTACATGTTATAGCTGTAGTAATATTCCCTTCAACATGGAGAGTTGGGACCCATGGAATGGGGGACATGCATTTTTGCTTTAAAGGGTCTGCATTTGCTACCCAATCTCACCAATCCTGTCAGTCCCAAGTGTCCAGCCTTATGCCACATCCAGCTGTCATTGTAGATAGGGTCATTCCAGGTTTCATCAGAGACCCTGAAGGAAATGTAAAGAATTTCCCTGTTTTTTGGTTTTGTTTTTGAAATTCCTTTTTATAGTGGGTTTGAGCTGATTCTCGCTGCCATGTTTATGCCGGTCTAGACACACTTGATTCCCTTACAGAGACATATCAGTACATAAGTTTTAAGATTCTTACTAGTCAGATCTATTCCTCTGCGGGAAATATGGGGTTTTGAGTCCCTTTCACTGAGGAAGGTGTACGTCTTGTCTATTCCACAGTAGGTTTTAGAAATGGTACCTGTGCTTATATCAATCTCTGGTTTTATGCATCACCCCACCTCTCCTTTCCCCTTAAGGAGGCATAAGAGTGTTTTCTAAATGTGAGACACTGTTCTCTTTCCTAACTCAGTTCATGTGTAGCCATGTTTACAGGATCTTCATAAGTGATATCTTATCATAAGTTTGTTTTTCTGTGTGACTTATTTCACTTAGAATCATCGTAGCTTAATCCACTCACTTTGCTGCTCCTGGTCTTATGACATTGATTTCATGGCTGAGGGATGTTCCATCGTACATAAATGCCACAGTTTCTTGAACCAATTTTATATTTCCTGGGATATTTAAGGTGTACCCAAGTTGAGGTTCTTGTAAGCACTGCAGCCCTAAATTTGGGTGTGGCTCTGTCTTATTGATTTTCAGTTTTCCCAAGGTATATTCCCTATACAGGAAGTGCCCTTGGCTCTGTAGCTCCGTTGTTTACTTGTTTTTGGGAACGCAATGCACTCCTCCAGTGAGGCAGTTGGCAATTTGCATCCCGCCCATCAGCATAACAAGGCTCCATGTTCTCCATGGCCTGTCTTGCCTTTTGGTTTTTACACATTTTGTGGATGACCCTTTTGACCGGTGGGAAGTGATACTTCTTTGTAGTGCAGATTTGCATTGCCCGCTTGCTTGCTTGGCCAAATAGGGTTTATGCGTTTTCTCCTGAATATATTCAGGAGAAAACGCATACACCCTTTTTGGCCAAGTGCGTCATTGTCGAAGTTGTGCCCCTCTTCCTGTGCTTTAAAGGCGATTCCAACGTACCTCTTGAAATCTGTTTCCTGCTATTCTGCCTCGCTTTCAAGTCCGCCTCGTTGCCTTCCCTCAACAGATTTTTGGACAATAGTTGTCCTTTATTACTCTGCCAGATTGTGAATTGCTGTGCCCCTGAGCTCCATTTTTCAACTCGTTTTTTGTGAGCTGTACGCAAGTCCAAAATTTTGGTCCAGGACCTATACTAGTTCCCGGTGGGTGGCTGTGACTCTGGTTAATTCTTCTTCCTGCCGGGAAATTAGAGTGACATGTGCCCGTCCAAATGCCAAACAGCTACTTTCTCATTGGTTCTCCCTCTTCCCTTCCATCCTCTGCCAAATTGGCAACCTGTGCGAACCAGAGGTTAAAGGGGTTGTCTCTCCAAGTTGGGAGATTGATAGTAGAGCAGTTGGAAAGTCATACCAGAGCACCAGGAGAGGGACTACTCGTTGAGTTTTAGAAACCTTTTGTATTCACAGTGTGTCCATTCTCTAGGTTTCCCGTACATGTTATAGCTGTAGTAATATTCCCTTCAACATGGAGAGTTGGGACCCATGGAATGGGGGCCATTCATTTTTGCTTTAAAGGGTCTGCATTTGCTCACCCAATCTCAACAATCCTCTCAGTCCCAAGTGTCCAGCCTTATGCCACATCCAGCTGTCATTGTAGATAGGGTCATTCCAGGTTTCATCAGAGACCCTGAAGGAAAAGTAAAGAATTTCCCTGTTTTTTGGTTTTGTTTATGAAATTCCTTTTTATAGTGGGTTTGAGCTGATTCTCGCTGCCATGTTTATGCCAGTCTAGACAAACTTGATTCCCTTACAGAGACATTTCAATACACAGGTTTTAAGATTCTTACTACTCAGATCTATTCCTCTGAGGGAAATATGGGGTTTTGAGTCCCTTTCACTGAGGAAGGTGTTGGTCTTGTCTATTCCACAGTTGGTTTTAGAAATGATACCTGTGCTTATATCAAACTCTGGTTTTATGCATCACCCCACCTCTCCTTTCCCCTTAAGCAGTCATAAGAGTGTTTTCTAAATGTGAGACCCTGTTCTCTTTCCTAACTCAGTACCTGTGTAGCCATGTTTACAGGATCTTCATAAGTGATATCGTATGATAAGTTTCTTTTTCTGTGTGACTTATTTCACTTAGAATCATCATACCTCAATCCACTCACTTTGCTGCTCTTGGTCTTATGACATTGATTTCGTGGCTGAGGGATATTCCATCGTACATACATACCACAGTTTTTTGAACCATTTTTATATTTCCTGGGATATTTAAGGTGTAACCAAGTTGAGGTTCTTGTAAGCAGTGCAGCCCTAAATTTGGGGGTAGGTCTGTCTTATTGATTTTCAGTTTTCCCAAGGTATATTCCCTAGACTGGATGTGCCCTTGGCTCTGTAGCTCTGTTGTTTACTTGTTTTAGGGAACGCAATGCACTCCTCCAGTGAGGCAGTTGGCAATTTACATCCCGCCCATCAGCATAACAAGGCTCCCTGTTCTCCAGGGCCTGTCTTGCCTTTCTAGTTTTTACACATTTTGTGGATGTCCCTTTTGACCGGTGGGAATTGATACTTCTTTGTAGTGCAGATTAGCATTGCCCGCTTGCTTGCTTGGCCACAAAGGGCGTATGCGTTTTCTCCTGAATATATTCAGGAGAAATCGCATACGCCCTTTTTGGCCAAGTGCGTCATTGTCGAAGTTGTGCCCCTCTTCCTGTGCTTTAAATGTGATTCAAACGTACCTCTTGAAATCTGTTTCCTGCTATTCTGCCTCACATTCAAGTCTGCCTCGTTGCCTTCCCTCAACAGATTTTTGGACGATAGTTGTCCTTTATTACTCTGCCACTTTGTGAATTGCTGTGCCCCTGAGCTCCATTTTTCAACTCGTTTTTTGTGAGCTGTATGCAAGTCCAAAATTTTGGTTCAGGACCTATACTGGTTCCCGGTGGGTGGCTGACACTCTGTTTAATTCTTCTTCCTGCCGGGAAATTAGTGTTACATGTTCCCGTCTAAATGCCTAACAGCTACTCTCTCATTGGTTCTCCCTCTTCCCTTCCATCCTCTGCCAATTTGGCAACCTGTGCGAACGAGGAGGTTAAAGGGGTTGTCTCTCCAAGTTGGGAGATTGATAGTAAAGCAGTTGGAAAGTCAAACCGGAGCACCAGGAGAGGGACTACTCGTTGAGTTTTAGAAAACTTTTGTATTCACAGTGTGTCCATTCTCTAGGTTTCCCGTACATGTTATAGCTGTAGTAATATTCCCTTCAACATGGAGAGTTGGGACCCATGGAATGGGGGCCATGCATTTTTGCTTTAAAGGGTCTGCATTTGCTCACCCAATCTCACCAATCCTCTCAGTCCCAAGTGTCCAGCCTTATGCCACATCCAGCTGTCATTGTAGATAGGGTCATTCCAGGTTTCATCAGAGACCCTGAAGGAAATATAAAGAATTTCCCTGTTTTTTGGTTTTGTTTTTGAAATTCCTTTTTATAGTGGGTTTGAGCTGATTCTCGCTGCCATGTTTATGCCAGTCTAGACAAACTTGATTCCCTTACAGAGACATATCAATACACAGGATTTAAGATTCTCACTAGTCAGATCTATTCCTCTGCGGGAAATATGGGGTTTTGAGTCCCTTTCACTGAGGAAGGTGTACGTCTTGTCTATTCCACAGTTGGTTATAGAAATGGTACCTGTGCTTATATCAAACTCTGGTTTTAAACATCACCCCACCTCTCCTTTCCCCTTAAGGAGGCATAAGAGTGTTTTCTAAATGTGAGACACTGTTCTCTTTCCTAACTCAGTTCATGTGTAGCCATGTTTACAGGATCTTCATAAGTGATATCTTATGATAAGTTTCTTTTTCTGTGTGACTTATTTCACTTAGAATCATCGTACCTGTATCCACTCACTTTGCTGCTCCTGGTCTTATGACATTGATTTCATGGCTGAGGGATATTCCATCGTACATAAATGCCACAGTTTCTTGAACCATTTTTATATTTCCTGGGATATTTAAGGTGTACCCAAGTTGAGGTTCTTGTAATCAGTTCAGCCCTAAATTTGGGTGTGGCTTTGTCTTATTGATTTTCAATTTTCCCAAGGTATATTTCCTAAACTGGATGTGCCCTTGGCTCTGTAGCTCTGTTGTTTACTTGTTTTAGGGAACGCAATGCACTCCTCCAGTGAGGCAGTTGGCAATTTGCATCCCGCCCATCAGCATTACAAGGCTCCCTGTTCTCCAGGGCCTGTCTTGCCTTTCTGGTTTTTACACATTTTGTGGATGTCCCTTTTGGCCGGTGGGAAGTGATTCTTCTTTGTAGTGCAGATTTGCATTGCCCGCTTGCTTGCTTAGCGAAAAAGGGTGTATGCGTTTTCTCCTGAATATATTCAGGAGAAAACACATACGCCCTTTATGGCCAAGTGCATCATTGTCGAAATTGTGCCCCTCTTCCTGTGCTTTAAAGGCGATTCCAACGTACCTCTTGAAATCTGTTTCCTGCTATTCTGCCTCGCTTTCAAGTCCACTTCGTTACATTCCCTCAAAAGATTTTTGGACGATAGTTGTCCTTTATTACTCTGCCAGATTGTGAATTGCTGTGCCCCTGAGCTCCATTTTTCAACTCGTTTTTTGTGAGCTGTACGCAAGTCCAAAATTTTGGTTCAGGACCTATACTGGTTCCCGGTGGGTGGCTGAGACTCTGGTTAATACTTCTTCCTGCCGGGAAATTAGAGTGACATGTGGCCGTCCAAATGCCAAACAGCTACTTTCTCATTGGTTCTCCCTCTTCCCTTCCATCCTCTGCCAAATTGGCAACCTCTGCGAACCAGGAGGTTAAAGGGGCTGTCTCTCCAAGTTGGGTGATTGATAGTAAAGCAGTTGGAAAGTCAAACCGGAGCACCAGGAGAGGGACTACTCGTTGAGTTTTAGAAACCTTTTGTATTCACAGTGTGTCCATTCTCTAGGTTTCCCGTACATGTTATAGCTGTAGTAATATTCCCTTCAACATGGAGAGTTGGGACCCATGGAATGGGGGCCATTCATTTTTGCTTTAAAGGGTCTGCATTTGCTCACCCAATCTCACCAATCCTCTCAGTCCCAAGTGTCCAGCCTTATGCCACATCCAGCTGTCATTGTAGATAGGGTCATTCCAGGTTTCATCAGAAACCCTGAAGGAAATGTAAAGAATTTCCCTGTTTTTTGGTTTTGTTTATGAAATTCCTTTTTATAGTGGGTTTGAGCTGATTCTCGCTGCCATGTTTATGCCAGTCTAGACACACTTGATTCCCTTACAGAGACATATCAATACACAGGTTTTAAGATTCTTACTAGTCAGATCTATTCCTCTGCGGGAAATATGGTGTTTTGAGTCCCTTTCACTGAGGAAGGTGTAGGTCTTGTCTATTCCACAGTTGGTTATAGAAATGGTACCTGTGCTTATATCAAACTCTGGTTTTATGCATCACCCCACGTCTCCTTTCCCCTTAAGCAGGCATAAGAGTGTTTTCTAAATGTGAGACTCTGTTCTCTTTCCTAACTCAGTTCATGTGTAGCCATGTTTACAGGATCTTCATAAGTGATATCTTATGATAAGTTTCTTTTTCTGTGTGACTTATTTCACTTAGAATCATCGTACCTGAATCCACTCACTTTGCTCCTCCTGGTCTTATGACATTGATTTCATGGCTGAGGGATATTCCATCGTACATAAATACCACAGTTTTTTGAACCATTTTTATATTTCCTGGGATATTTAAGGTGTACCCATGTTGAGGTTCTTGTAAGCAGTGCAGCCCTAAATTTGGGGGTGGCTCTGTCTTATTGATTTTCAGTTTTCGCAAGGTATATTCCCTAGACTGGAAGTGCCCTTGGCTTTGTAGCTCTGTTGTTTACTTGTTTTAGGGAATGGAATGCACTCCTCCAGTGAGGCAGTTGGCAATTTACATCCCGCCCATCAGCATAACAAGGCTCCCTCTTCTCCAGGGCCTGTCTTGCCTTTCTGGTTTTTACACATTTGTGGATGTCCCTTTTGACCGGTGGGAAGTGATACTTCTTTGTAGTGCAGATTTGCATTGCCCGCTTGCTTGCTTGGTCAAAAAGGGCGTATGCGTTTTCTCCTGAATATATTCAGGAGAAAACGCATATGCACTTTTTTGCCAAGTGCGTCATTGTCGAAGTTGTGCCCCTCTTCCTGTGCTTCAAAGGCGATTCCAACGTACATCTTGAAATCTGTTTCCTGCTATTCTGCCTCGCATTCAAGTCCGCCTCGTTGCCTTCCCTCAACAGATTTTTGGACGATAGTTGTCCTTTATTACTCTGCCAGTTTGTGAATTGCCCCTGAGCTCCATTTTTCAACTCGTTTTTTGGGAGCTGTACGCAAGTCCAAAATTTTGGTTCAGGACCTTTACTGGTTCCCGGTGGGTGGCTGAGACTCTGGTTAATTCTTCTTCCTGCCGGGAAATTAGAGTGACATGTGCCCGTCCAAATGCCTAACAGCTACTCTCTCATTGGTTCTCCCTCTTCCCTTCCATCCTCTGACAAATTGGCAACCTGTGCGATCAAGGAGGTTAAAGGGGTTGTCTCTCCAAGTTGGGAGATTGATAGTAAAGCAGTTGGAAAGTCAAACCGGAGCACCAGGAGAGGGACTACTCGTTGAGTTTTAGAAACCTTTTGTATTCACAGTGTGTCCATTCTCTAGGTTTCCCGTACATGTTATAGCTGTAGTAATATTCCCTTCAACATGGAGAGTTGGGACCCATGGAATGGGGGCCATGCATTTTTGCTTTAAAGGGTCTGCATTTGCTCACCCAATCTCACCAATCCTCTCAGTCCCAAGTGTCCAGCCTTATGCCACATCCAGCTGTCATTGTAGATAGGGTCATTCCAGGTTTCATCAGAGACCCTGAAGGAAATGGAAAGAATTTCCCTGTTTTTTGGTTTTGTTTTTGAAATTCCTTTTTATAGTGGGTTTGAGCTGATTCTCGCTGCCATGTTTATGCCAGTCTAGACACACTTGATTCCCTTACAGAGACATATCAATACATAGGTTTTAAGATTCTTACTAGTCAGATATATTCCTCTGCGGGAAATATGGGGTTTTGAGTCCCTTTCACTGAGGAAGGTGTAGGTCTTGTCTATTCCACAGTTGGTTTTAGAAATGGTACCTGTGCTTATATCCAACTCTGGTTTTATGCATCACCCCACGTCTCCTTTCCCCTTAAGCAGGCATAAGAGTCTTTTCTAAATGTGAGACTCTGTTCTCTTTCCTAACTCAGTTCATGTGTAGCCATGTTTACAGGATCTTCATAAGTGATATCTTATGATAAGTTTCTTTTTCAGTGTGACTTATTTCACTTAGAATCATCGTACCTGAATCCACTCACTTTGCTGCTCCTGGTCTTTTGACATTGTTTTCATGGCTGAGGGATATTCCATCGTATATAAATACCACACTTTTTTGAACCGTTTTTATATTTCCTGGGATATTTAAGGTGTACCCAAGTTGAGGTTCTTGTAAGCAGTGCAGCCCTAATTTTGGGGGTGGCTCTGTCTTATTGATTTTCAGTTTTCCCAAGGTATATTCCCTAGACTGGAAGTGCCCTTGGCACTGTAGCTCTGTTGTTTACTTGTTTTAGGGAACGCAATGCATTCCTCCAGTGAGGCAGTTGGCAATTTACATCCCGCCCATCAGCATAACAAGGCTCCCTGTTCACAAGGGCCTGTCTTGCCTTTCTGGTTTTACACATTTCGTGGATGTCCCTTTTGACCGGTGGGAAGTGATACTTCTTTGTAGTGCAGATTTGCATTGCCCGCGTGCTTGCTTGGCCAAAAACGGCGTATGCCTTTTCTCCTGAATATATTCAGGAGAAAACGCATACGCCCTTTATGGCCAAGTGCGTCATTCTCGAAGTTGTGCCCCTCTTCCTGTGCTTTAAAGGCGATTCCAACGTACCTCTTGAAATCTGTTTCCTGCTATTCTGCCTCGCTTTCAAGTCCGCCTCGTTGCCTTCCCTCAACAGATTTTTGGACGATAGTTGTCCTTTATTACTCTGCCAGTTTGTGAATTGCCCCTGAGCTCCATTTTTCAACTCGTTTTTTGGGAGCTGTACGCAAGTCCAAAATTTTGGTTCAGAAACTATACTGGTTCCCGGTGGGTGGCTGAGACTCAGGTTAATTCTTCTTCCTGCCGGGAAATTAGAGTGACATGTGCCCGTCCAAATGCCTAACAGCTACTCTCTCATTGGTTCTCCCTCTTCCCTTCCATCCTCTGCCAAATTGGCAACCTCTGCGAACCAGGAGGTTAAAGGGGTTGTCTCTCCAAGTTGGGAGATTGATAGTAAAGCAGTTGGAAAGTCAAACCGGAGCACCAGGAGAGGGAGTACTCGTTGAGTTTTAGAAACCTTTTGTATTCACAGTGTGTCCATTCTCTAGGTTTCCCGTACATGTTATAGCTGTAGTAATATTCCCTTCAACATGGAGAGTTGGGACCCATGGAATGGGGGCCATGCATTTTTGCTTTAAAGGGTCTGCATTTGCTCACCCAATCTCACCAATCCTCTCAGTCCCAAGTGTCCAGCCTTATGCCACATCCAGCTGTCATTGTAGATAGGGTCATTCCAGGTTTCATCAGAGACCCTGAAGGAAATGGAAAGAATTTCCCTGTTTTTTGGTTTCGGTTTTGAAATTCCTTTTTATAGTGGGTTTGAGCTGATTCTCGCTGCCATGTTTATGCCAGTCTAGACACACTTGATTCCCTTACAGAGACATATCAATATATAGGTTTTAAGATTCTTACTAGTCAGATCTATTCCTCTGCGGGAAATATGGGGTTTTGAGTCCCTTTCACTGAGGAAGGTGTAGGTCTTGTCTATTCCACAGTTGGTTTTAGAAATGGTACCTGTGCTTATATCAAACTCTGGTTTTATGCATCACCCCACCTCTCCTTTCTCCTTAAGCAGGCATAAGAGTGTTTTCTAAATGTGAGACTCTGTTCGATTTCCTAACTCAGTTCATGTGTAGCCATGTTTACAGGATCTTCATAAGTGATGTCTTATGATAAGTTTCTTTTTCTGTGTGACTTATTTCACTTAGAATCATCGTACCTGAATCCACTCACTTTGCTGCTCCTGGTCTTTTGACATTGATTTCATGGCTGAGGGATATTCCATCGTACATATATACCGCAGTTTCTTGAACCGTTTTTATATTTCATGGGATATTTAAGGTGTACCCAAGTTGAGGTTCTTGTAAGCAGTGCAGCCCTAATTTTGGGGGTGGCTCTGTCTTATTGATTTTCAGTTTTCCCAAGGTATATTCCCTAGACTGGAAGTGCCCTTGGCTGTGTAGCTCTGTTGTTTACTTGTTTGAGGGAACGCAATGCACTCCTCCAGTGAGGCAGTTGGCAATTTACATCCCGCCCATCAGCATAACAAGGCTCCCTGTTCTCCAGGGCCTGTCTTGCCTTTCTGGTTTTTACACATTTCGTGGATATCCCTTTTGACCGGTGGGAAGTAATACTTCTTTGTAGTGCAGATTTGCATTGCCCACTTGCTTGCTTGGCCAAAAAAAGCGTATGCGTTTTCTCCTGAATATATTCAGGAGAAAACGCATACGCCCTTTATGGACAAGTGCGTCATTGTCGAAGTTGTGCCCCACTTCCTGTGCTTTAAAGGCGATTCCAATGTACCTCTTGAAATCTGTTTCCTGCTATTCTGCCTCGCTTTCAAGTCCGCCTCGTTGCCTTCCCTCAACAGATTTTAGGAAGATAGTTGTCCTTTATTACTCTGCCAATTTGTGAATTGTTGGGCCCCTGAGCTCCATTTTTCAACTCGTTTTTTGTGAGCTTTACGCAAGTCCAAAATTTTGGTTAAGGACCTATACTGGTTCCCGGTAGGTGGCTGAGACTCTGGTTAATTCTTCTTCCTGCCGGGAAATTAGAGTGACATGTGCCCGTCCAAATGCCTAACAGCTACTCTCTCATTGGTTCTCCCTCTTCCCTTCCATCCTCTGCCAAATTGGCAACCTCTGCGAACCAGGAGGCTAAAGGGGTTGTCTCTCCAAGTTGGAAGATTGATAGTAAAGCAGTTGGAAAGTCAAACCGGAGCACCAGGAGAGGGACTACTCGTTGAGTTTTAGAAACCTTTTTTATTCACAGTGTGTCCATTCTCTAGGTTTCCCGTACATCTTATAGCTGTAGTAATATTCCCTTCAACATGGAGAGTTGGGACCCATGGAATGGGGGCCATGCATTTTTGCTTTAAAGGGTCTGCATTTGCTCACCCAATCTCACCAATCCTCTCAGTCCCAAGTGTCCAGCCTTATGCCACATCCAGCTGTCATTGTAGATAGGGTCATTCCAGGTTTCATCAGAGACCCTGAAGGAAATGGAAAGAATTTCCCTGTTTTTTGGTTTCGGTTTTGAAATTCCTTTTTATAGTGGGTTTGAGCTGATTCTCGCTGCCATGTTTATGCCAGTCTAGACACACTTGATTCCCTTACAGAGACATATCAATATATAGGTTTTAAGATTCTTACTAGTCAGATCTATTCCTCTGCGGGAAATATGGGGTTTTGAGTCCCTTTCACTGAGGAAGGTGTAGGTCTTGTCTATTCCACAGTTGGTTTTAGCAATGGTACCTGTGCTTATATCAAACTCTGGTTTTATGCATCACCCCACCTCTCCTTTCCCCTTAAGCAGGCATAAGAGTGTTTTCTAAATGTGAGACCCTGTTCTCTTTCCTAACTCAGTTCATGTGTAGCCATGTTTACAGGATCTTCATAAGTGATATCTCATGATAAGTTTCTTTTTCTGTGTGACTTATTTCACTTAGAATCATCGTACCTGAATCCACTCACTTTGCTCCTCCTGGTCTTATGACATTGATTTCATGGCTGAGGGATATTCCATCGTACATAAATACCACAGTTTTTTGAACCGTTTTTATATTTCCTTGGATATTTAAGGTGTACCCAAGTTGAGGTTCTTGTAAGCAGTGCAGCCCTAAATTTGCGAGTGGCTCTGTCTTATTGATTTTCAGTTTTCCCAAGGTATATTCCCTAGACTGGAAGTGCCCTTGGCTCTGTAGCTCTGTTGTTTACTTGTTTTAGGGAACGGAATGCACTCCTCCGGTGAGGCAGTTGGCAATTTACATCCCGCCCATCAGCATAACAAGGCTCCATGTTCTCCAGGGCCTGTCTTGCCTTTCTGGTTTTTACACATTTGTGGATGTCCCTTTTGACTGGTGGGAAGTGATACTTCTTTGTAGTGCAGATTTGCATAGCCCGCTTGCCTGCTTGGCCAAAAAGGGCGTATGCGTTTTCTCCTGAATATATTCAGGAGAAAACGCATACGCCCTTTTTGGCCAAGTGCGTCATTGTCGAAGTTGTGCCCCACTTCCTGTGCTTTAAAGGCGATTCCAATGTACCTCTTGAAATCTGTTTCCTGCTATTCTGCCTCGCTTTCAAGTCCGCCTCGTTGCCTTCCCTCAACAGATTTTTGGACGATAGTTGTCCTTTATTACTCTGCCAGTTTGTGTATTGCTGTGCTCCTGAGCTACATTATTCAACTCGTTTTTTGGGAGCTGTACGCAAGTCCAAAATTTTGGTTCAGGACCTATACTGGTTCCCGGTGGGTGGCTGAGACTCTGGTTAATTCTTCTTCCTGCCGGGAAATTAGAGTGACATGTGCCCGTCCAAATGCCTAACAGCTACTCTCTCATTGGTTCTCCCTCTTCCCTTCCATCCTCTGCCAAATTGGCAACCTCTGCGAACCAGGAGGTTAAAGGGGTTGTCTCTCCAAGTTGGGAGATTGATAGTAAAGCAGTTGGAAAGTCAAACCGGAGCACCAGGAGAGGGAGTACTCGTTGAGTTTTAGAAACCTTTTGTATTCACAGTGTGTCCATTCTCTAGGTTTCCCGTACATCTTATAGCTGTACTAATATTCCCTTCAACATGGAGAGTTGGGACCCATGGAATGGGGGCCATGCATTTTTGCTTTAATGGGTCTGCATTTGCTCACCCAATCTCACCAATCCTCTCAGTCCCAAGTGTCCAGCCTTATGCCACATCCAGCTGTCATTGTAGATAGGGTCATTCCAGGTTTCATCAGAGACCCTGAAGGAAATGGAAAGAATTTCCCTGTTTTTTGGTTTTGTTTTTGAAATTCCTTTTTATAGTTGGTTTGAGCTGATTCTCGCTGCCATGTTTATGCCAGTCTAGACACACTTGATTCCCTTACAGAGACATATCAATACATAGGTTTTAAGATTCTTACTAGTCAGATCTATTCCTCTGCGGGAAATATGGGGTTTTGAGTCCCTTTCACTGAGGAAGGTGTAGGTGTTGTCTATTCCACAGTTGGTTTTAGAAATGGTACGTGTGCTTATATCAAACTCTGGTTTCATGCATCACCCCACGTCTCCTTTCCCCTTAAGCAGGCATAAGAGTGTTTTCTAAATGTGAGACTCTGTTCTCTTTCCTAACTCAGTTCATGTGTAGCCATGTTTACAGGATCTTCATAAGTGATATCTTATGATGTTTCTTTTTCTGTGTGACTTATTTCACTTAGAATCATCGTACCTGAATCCACTCACTTTGCTGCTCCTGGTCTTATGACATTGATTTCATGGCTGAGGGATATTCCATCGTACATAAATACCACAGTTTTTTGAACCGTTTTTATATTTCCTGGGATATTTCAGGTGTACCCAAGTTGAGGTTCTTGTAAGCAGTGCAGCCCTTATTTGGGGGTGGCTCTGTCTTATTGATTTTCAGTTTTCCCAAGGTATATTCCCTAGACTGGAAGTGCCCTTGGCTCTGTAGCTCTGTTGTTTACTTGTTTTAGGGAACGCAATGCAGACCTCCAGTGAGGCAGTTGGCAATTTACATCTCGCCCATCAGCATAACAAGGCTCCCTGTTCTCCAGGGCCTGTCTTGCCTTTCTGGTTTTTACACATTTCGTGGATGTCCCTTTGACCGGTGGAAGTGATACTTCTTTGTAGTGCAGATTTGCATTACCCGCGTGCTTGCTTGGCCAAAAAGGGCGTATGCGTTTTCTCCTGAATATATTCAGGAGAAAAGGCATACGCCCTTTATGGCCAACTGCGTCATTGTCGAAGTTGTGCCCCTCTTCCTGTGCTTTAAAGGCGATTCCAACGTACCTCTTGAAATCTGTTTCCTGCTATTCTGCCTCGCTTTCAAGTCCACCTCGTTGCCTTCCCTCAACAGATTTTTGGACGAGAGTTTTCCTTTATTACTCTGCCAGTTTGTGAATTGCTGTGCCCCTGAGCTCCATTTTTCAACTCATTTTTTGTGAGCTGTACGCAAGTCCAATATTTTGGTTCAGGATGTATACTGGTTCCCAGTGGGTGACTGAGACTCTAGTTAATTCTTCTTCCTGCCGGGAAATTAGAGTGACATGTGCCCGTCCAAATGCCTAACAGCAACTCTCTCATTGGTTCTCCCTCTTCCCTTCCATCCTCTGCCAAATTGCCAACCTCTGCGAACCAGGAGGTTAAAGGGGTTGTCTCTCCAAGTTGGGAGATTGATAGTAAAGCAGTTGGAAAGTCAAACCGGAGCACCAGGAGAGGGACTACTCGTTGAGTTTTAGAAACCTTTTGTATTCACAGTGTGTCCATTCTCTAGGTTTCCCGTACATGTTATAGCTGTAGTAATATTCCCTTCAACATGGAGAGTTGGGACCCATGGAATGGGGGCATGCATTTTTGCTTTAAATGGTCTGCATTTGCTCACCCAATCTCACCAATCCTCTCAGTCCCAAGTGTCCTGCCTTATGCCACATCCAGCTGTCATTGTAGATACGGTCATTCCAGGTTTCATCAGAGACCCTGAAGGAAATGGAAAGAATTTCCCTGTTTTTTGGTTTTCTTTTTGAAATCCCTTTTTATAGTGGTTTTGAGTTGATTCTCGCTGCCATGTTTATGCCAGTCTAGACACACTTGATTCCCTTACAGAGACATATCAGTACATAGGTTTTAAGATTCTTACTAGTCAGATCTATTCCTCTGCGGGAAATATGGGGTTTTGAGTCCCTTTCACTGAAGAAGGTGTAGGTCTTGTCTATTCCACAGTTGGTTTTAGAAATGGTACCTGTGCTTATATCAAACTCTGGTTTTATGCATCACCCCACGTCTCCTTTCCCCTTAAGCAGGCATAAGAGTGTTTTCTAAATGTGAGACTCTGTTCTCTTTCCTAACTCAGTTCATGTGTAGCCATGTTTACAGGATCTTCATAAGCGATATCTTATGATAAGTTTCTTTTTCTGTGTGACTTATTTCACTTAGAATCATCGTACCTGAATCCACTCACTTTGCTCCTCCTGGTCTTATGACATTGATTTCATGGCTGAGGGATATTCCATCGTACATAAATACCACATTTTTTTGAACCGTTTTTATATTTCCTGGGATATTTAAGGTGTACCCAAGTTGAGGTTCTTGTAAGCAGTGCAGCCCTAATTTTGGGGGTGGCTCTGTCTTATTGATTTTCAGTTTTCCCAAGGTATATTCCCTAGACTGGAAGTGCCCTTGACTCTGTAGCTCTGTTGTTTACTTGTTTTAGGGAACGCAATGCACACCTCCAGTGAGGCAGTTGGCAATTTACATCTCGCCCATCAGCATAACAAGGCTCCCTGTTCTCCAGGGCCTGTCTTGCCTTTCTGGTTTTTACACATTTCGTGGATGTCCCTTTGACCGGTGGAAGTGATACTTCTTTGTAGTGCAGATTTGCATTGCCCGCTTTCTTGTTTGGCCAAAAACGGCGTATGCGTTTTTTCCTGAATATATTCAGGAGAAAACGCATACGCCCTTTTTGGCCAACTGCGTCATTGTCGAAGTTGTGCCCCTCTTCCTGTGCTTTAAAGGCGATTCCAACGTACCTCTTGAAATCTGTTTCCTGCTATTCTGCCTCGCTTTCAAGTCCGCCTCGTTGCCTTCCCTCAACAGATTTTTGGACGATAGTTGTCCTTTATTACTCTTCCAGTTTGTGAATTGCTGTGCCCCTGAGCTCCATTTTTCAACTCATTTTTTGTGAGCTGTACGCAAGTCCAAAATTTTGGTTCAGGACGTATACTGGTTCCCGGTGGGTGACTGAGACTCTAGTTAATTCTTCTTCCTGCCGGGAAATTAGAGTGACATGTGCCCGTCCATATGCCTAACAGCAACTCTCTCATTGGTTCTCCCTCTTCCCTTCCATCCTCTGCCAAATTGGCAACCTCTGCGAACCAGGAGGTTAAAGGGGTTGTCTCTCCAAGTTGGGAGATTGATAGTAAAGCAGTTGGAAAGTCAAACCGGAGCACCAGGAGAGGGACTACTCGTTGAGTTTTAGAAACCTTTTGTATTCACAGTGTGTCCATTCTCTAGGTTTCCCGTACATGTTATAGCTGTAGTAATATTCCCTTCAACATGGAGAGTTGGGACCCATGGAATGGGGGCCATGCATTTTTGCTTTAAAGGGTCTGCATTTGCTCACCCAATCTCACCAATCCTCTCAGTCCCAAGTGTCCAGCCTTATGCCACATCCAGCTGTCATTGTAGATAGGGTCATTCCAGGTTTCATCAGAGACCCTGAAGGAAATGGAAAGAATTTCCCTGTTTTTTGGTTTTGTTTTTGAAATTCCTTTTTATAGTGGGTTTGAGCTGATTCTCGCTGCCATGTATATGCCAGTCTAGACACACTTGATTCCCTTACAGAGACATATCAATACATAGGTTTTAAGATTCTTACTAGTCAGATCTATTCCTCTGCGGGAAATATGGGGTTTTGAGTCCCTTTCACTGAGGAAGGTGTAGGTCTTGTCTATTCCACAGTTGGTTTTAGAAATGGTACCTGTGCTTATATCAAACTCTGGTTTTATGCATCACCCCACGTCTCCTTTCCCCTTAAGCAGGCATAAGAGTGTTTTCTAAGTGTGAGACTCTGTTCTCTTTCCTAACTCAGTTCATGTGTAGCCATGTTTACAGGATCTTCATAAGTGATATCTTATGATAAGTTTCTTTTTCTGTGTGACTTATTTCACTCAGAATCATCGTACCTGAATCCACTCACTTTGCTCCTCCTGGTCTTATGACATTGATTTCATGGCTGAGGGATATTCCATCGTACATAAATACCACAGTTTTTTGAACCGTTTTTATATTTCCTGGGATATTTAAGGTGTACCCAAGTTGAGGTTCTTGTAAGCAGTGCAGCCGTAAATTTGCGAGTGGCTCTGTCTTATTGATTTTCAGTTTTCCCAAGGTATATTCCCTAGACTGGAAGTGCCCTTGGCTCTGTAGCTCTGTTGTTTACTTGTTTTAGGGAACGGAATGCACTCCTCCGGTGAGGCAGTTGGCAATTTACATCCCGCCCATCAGCATAACAAGGCTCCATGTTCTCCAGGGCCTGTCTTGCCTTTCTGGTTTTTACACATTTGTGGATGTCCCTTTTGACTGGTGGGAAGTGATACTTCTTTGTAGTGCAGATTTGCATAGCCCGCTTGCCTGCTTGGCCAAAAAGGGCGTATGCGTTTTCTCCTGAATATATTCAGGAGAAAACGCATACGCCCTTTTTGGCCAAGTGCGTCATTGTCGAAGTTGTGCCCCACTTCCTGTGCTTTAAAGGCGATTCCAATGTACCTCTTGAAATCTGTTTCCTGCTATTCTGCCTCGCTTTCAAGTCCGCCTCGTTGCCTTCCCTCAACAGATTTTTGGACGATAGTTGTCCTTTATTACTCTGCCAGTTTGTGTATTGCTGTGCTCCTGAGCTACATTATTCAACTCGTTTTTTGGGAGCTGTACGCAAGTCCAAAATTTTGGTTCAGGACCTATACTGGTTCCCGGTGGGTGGCTGAGACTCTGGTTAATTCTTCTTCCTGCCGGGAAATTAGAGTGACATGTGCCCGTCCAAATGCCTAACAGCTACTCTCTCATTGGTTCTCCCTCTTCCCTTCCATCCTCTGCCAAATTGGCAACCTCTGCGAACCAGGAGGTTAAAGGGGTTGTCTCTCCAAGTTGGGAGATTGATAGTAAAGCAGTTGGAAAGTCAAACCGGAGCACCAGGAGAGGGAGTACTCGTTGAGTTTTAGAAACCTTTTGTATTCACAGTGTGTCCATTCTCTAGGTTTCCCGTACATCTTATAGCTGTACTAATATTCCCTTCAACATGGAGAGTTGGGACCCATGGAATGGGGGCCATGCATTTTTGCTTTAATGGGTCTGCATTTGCTCACCCAATCTCACCAATCCTCTCAGTCCCAAGTGTCCAGCCTTATGCCACATCCAGCTGTCATTGTAGATAGGGTCATTCCAGGTTTCATCAGAGACCCTGAAGGAAATGGAAAGAATTTCCCTGTTTTTTGGTTTTGTTTTTGAAATTCCTTTTTATAGTTGGTTTGAGCTGATTCTCGCTGCCATGTTTATGCCAGTCTAGACACACTTGATTCCCTTACAGAGACATATCAATACATAGGTTTTAAGATTCTTACTAGTCAGATCTATTCCTCTGCGGGAAATATGGGGTTTTGAGTCCCTTTCACTGAGGAAGGTGTAGGTGTTGTCTATTCCACAGTTGGTTTTAGAAATGGTACGTGTGCTTATATCAAACTCTGGTTTCATGCATCACCCCACGTCTCCTTTCCCCTTAAGCAGGCATAAGAGTGTTTTCTAAATGTGAGACTCTGTTCTCTTTCCTAACTCAGTTCATGTGTAGCCATGTTTACAGGATCTTCATAAGTGATATCTTATGATGTTTCTTTTTCTGTGTGACTTATTTCACTTAGAATCATCGTACCTGAATCCACTCACTTTGCTGCTCCTGGTCTTATGACATTGATTTCATGGCTGAGGGATATTCCATCGTACATAAATACCACAGTTTTTTGAACCGTTTTTATATTTCCTGGGATATTTCAGGTGTACCCAAGTTGAGGTTCTTGTAAGCAGTGCAGCCCTTATTTGGGGGTGGCTCTGTCTTATTGATTTTCAGTTTTCCCAAGGTATATTCCCTAGACTGGAAGTGCCCTTGGCTCTGTAGCTCTGTTGTTTACTTGTTTTAGGGAACGCAATGCAGACCTCCAGTGAGGCAGTTGGCAATTTACATCTCGCCCATCAGCATAACAAGGCTCCCTGTTCTCCAGGGCCTGTCTTGCCTTTCTGGTTTTTACACATTTCGTGGATGTCCCTTTGACCGGTGGAAGTGATACTTCTTTGTAGTGCAGATTTGCATTACCCGCGTGCTTGCTTGGCCAAAAAGGGCGTATGCGTTTTCTCCTGAATATATTCAGGAGAAAAGGCATACGCCCTTTATGGCCAACTGCGTCATTGTCGAAGTTGTGCCCCTCTTCCTGTGCTTTAAAGGCGATTCCAACGTACCTCTTGAAATCTGTTTCCTGCTATTCTGCCTCGCTTTCAAGTCCACCTCGTTGCCTTCCCTCAACAGATTTTTGGACGAGAGTTGTCCTTTATTACTCTGCCAGTTTGTGAATTGCTGTGCCCCTGAGCTCCATTTTTCAACTCATTTTTTGTGAGCTGTACGCAAGTCCAATATTTTGGTTCAGGATGTATACTGGTTCCCAGTGGGTGACTGAGACTCTAGTTAATTCTTCTTCCTGCCGGGAAATTAGAGTAACATGTGCCCGTCCAAATGCCTAACAGCAACTCTCTCATTGGTTCTCCCTCTTCCCTTCCATCCTCTGCCAAATTGCCAACCTCTGCGAACCAGGAGGTTAAAGGGGTTGTCTCTCCAAGTTGGGAGATTGATAGTAAAGCAGTTGGAAAGTCAAACCGGAGCACCAGGAGAGGGACTACTCGTTGAGTTTTAGAAACCTTTTGTATTCACAGTGTGTCCATTCTCTAGGTTTCCCGTACATGTTATAGCTGTAGTAATATTCCCTTCAACATGGAGAGTTGGGACCCATGGAATGGGGGCATGCATTTTTGCTTTAAATGGTCTGCATTTGCTCACCCAATCTCACCAATCCTCTCAGTCCCAAGTGTCCTGCCTTATGCCACATCCAGCTGTCATTGTAGATACGGTCATTCCAGGTTTCATCAGAGACCCTGAAGGAAATGGAAAGAATTTCCCTGTTTTTTGGTTTTCTTTTTGAAATCCCTTTTTATAGTGGTTTTGAGTTGATTCTCGCTGCCATGTTTATGCCAGTCTAGACACACTTGATTCCCTTACAGAGACATATCAGTACATAGGTTTTAAGATTCTTACTAGTCAGATCTATTCCTCTGCGGGAAATATGGGGTTTTGAGTCCCTTTCACTGAAGAAGGTGTAGGTCTTGTCTATTCCACAGTTGGTTTTAGAAATGGTACCTGTGCTTATATCAAACTCTGGTTTTATGCATCACCCCACGTCTCCTTTCCCCTTAAGCAGGCATAAGAGTGTTTTCTAAATGTGAGACTCTGTTCTCTTTCCTAACTCAGTTCATGTGTAGCCATGTTTACAGGATCTTCATAAGCGATATCTTATGATAAGTTTCTTTTTCTGTGTGACTTATTTCACTTAGAATCATCGTACCTGAATCCACTCACTTTGCTCCTCCTGGTCTTATGACATTGATTTCATGGCTGAGGGATATTCCATCGTACATAAATACCACATTTTTTTGAACCGTTTTTATATTTCCTGGGATATTTAAGGTGTACCCAAGTTGAGGTTCTTGTAAGCAGTGCAGCCCTAATTTTGGGGGTGGCTCTGTCTTATTGATTTTCAGTTTTCCCAAGGTATATTCCCTAGACTGGAAGTGCCCTTGACTCTGTAGCTCTGTTGTTTACTTGTTTTAGGGAACGCAATGCACACCTCCAGTGAGGCAGTTGGCAATTTACATCTCGCCCATCAGCATAACAAGGCTCCCTGTTCTCCAGGGCCTGTCTTGCCTTTCTGGTTTTTACACATTTCGTGGATGTCCCTTTGACCGGTGGAAGTGATACTTCTTTGTAGTGCAGATTTGCATTGCCCGCTTTCTTGTTTGGCCAAAAACGGCGTATGCGTTTTTTCCTGAATATATTCAGGAGAAAACGCATACGCCCTTTTTGGCCAACTGCGTCATTGTCGAAGTTGTGCCCCTCTTCCTGTGCTTTAAAGGCGATTCCAACGTACCTCTTGAAATCTGTTTCCTGCTATTCTGCCTCGCTTTCAAGTCCGCCTCGTTGCCTTCCCTCAACAGATTTTTGGACGATAGTTGTCCTTTATTACTCTTCCAGTTTGTGAATTGCTGTGCCCCTGAGCTCCATTTTTCAACTCATTTTTTGTGAGCTGTACGCAAGTCCAAAATTTTGGTTCAGGACGTATACTGGTTCCCGGTGGGTGACTGAGACTCTAGTTAATTCTTCTTCCTGCCGGGAAATTAGAGTGACATGTGCCCGTCCATATGCCTAACAGCAACTCTCTCATTGGTTCTCCCTCTTCCCTTCCATCCTCTGCCAAATTGGCAACCTCTGCGAACCAGGAGGTTAAAGGGGTTGTCTCTCCAAGTTGGGAGATTGATAGTAAAGCAGTTGGAAAGTCAAACCGGAGCACCAGGAGAGGGACTACTCGTTGAGTTTTAGAAACCTTTTGTATTCACAGTGTGTCCATTCTCTAGGTTTCCCGTACATGTTATAGCTGTAGTAATATTCCCTTCAACATGGAGAGTTGGGACCCATGGAATGGGGGCCATGCATTTTTGCTTTAAAGGGTCTGCATTTGCTCACCCAATCTCACCAATCCTCTCAGTCCCAAGTGTCCAGCCTTATGCCACATCCAGCTGTCATTGTAGATAGGGTCATTCCAGGTTTCATCAGAGACCCTGAAGGAAATGGAAAGAATTTCCCTGTTTTTTGGTTTTGTTTTTGAAATTCCTTTTTATAGTGGGTTTGAGCTGATTCTCGCTGCCATGTATATGCCAGTCTAGACACACTTGATTCCCTTACAGAGACATATCAATACATAGGTTTTAAGATTCTTACTAGTCAGATCTATTCCTCTGCGGGAAATATGGGGTTTTGAGTCCCTTTCACTGAGGAAGGTGTAGGTCTTGTCTATTCCACAGTTGGTTATAGAAATGGTACCTGTGCTTATATCAAACTCTGGTTTTATGCATCACCCCACGTCTCCTTTCCCCTTAAGCAGGCATAAGAGTGTTTTCTAAGTGTGAGACTCTGTTCTCTTTCCTAACTCAGTTCATGTGTAGCCATGTTTACAGGATCTTCATAAGTGATATCTTATGATAAGTTTCTTTTTCTGTGTGACTTATTTCACTCAGAATCATCGTACCTGAATCCACTCACTTTGCTCCTCCTGGTCTTATGACATTGATTTCATGGCTGAGGGATATTCCATCGTACATAAATACCACAGTTTTTTGAACCTTTTATACATTTCCTGGGATATATAAGGTGTACCCAAGTTGAGGTTCTTGTAAGCAGTGCAGCCCTAAATTTGGGGGTGGCTCTGTCTTATTGATTTTCAGTTTTCCCAAGGTATATTCCCTAGACTGGAAGTGCCCTTGGCTTTGTAGCTCTGTTGTTTACTTGTTTTAGGGAACGGAATGCACTCCTCCAGTGAGGCAGTTGGCAATTTACATCCCGCCCATCAGCATAACAAGGCTCCCTGTTCTCCAGGGCCTGTCTTGCCTTTCTGGTTTTTACACATTTTGTGGATGTCCCTTTTGACAGGTGGGAAGTGATACATATTTGTAGTGCAGATTTGCATTGCCGCTTGCTTGAAATTTAATTTTATTTATTTTTTATACAGTAGGTTATTATTAGTTATCTATTATATGCATAAACATGTATACAGGTCAATCCCAATCTCCCAACTCATCCCACCACCACCACCCCATGGCTTCCCCCTCTTTGTGTCCATACGTTTGTTCTCTACCTCTGTGTCTCTATTTCTGCCCTGCAAACAAGTTCATCTCTACCATTTTTCTAGGTTCCACATATAGGCATTAATAAACAATATTTGTTTTTCTCTTTCTGACATACTTCACTCTGTATGACACTATCTAGATCCATCAACTTCTCTACAAATGACCCAGTTTCATTCCTTTTTATGGCCGAGTAATATTCCATTTTATATATGTACCACATCTTTATCCATTTGTCTGTCTGTGGCCATTTAGATTGCTTCCATTACCTGGCTATTGTAAATAGTGCTGCAATGAACATTGTGTGAATGTGTCTTTGTGATTTATGGTTTTCTCTGGGTATATGCCCAGAAGTGGGATTGCTGGATCCTATGGTAATTCTCTTCTTAGTTTTTTAAAGGAACCTCCATACTGTTCTCCATAGTGACTGTATCAATTTACATTCCCACCAATAGCAGAAGAGGGTTCCTTTTGTCCACACGCTCCCCAGAATTTGTTGTTTGTAGATTATCTGACGATGCCGATTCTAAAAGGTGTGAGGTCTTACCCCATTGGAGTTTTGATTTGCATTTCTCTAATAATTAGTGATGTTGAGCAGCTTTTCATGTGCGTCTTGGCCATCTCTGTGTCTTCTTTGAAGAAACGTCTATTTAGATCTTCTGCCCATTTTTGTATTGGGTTGTTTGTTTTATTAATATTAAGCTGCATGAGCTGTTTATATATATTTGAGATTAAACCTTTGTCCATTGATTCGTTTGTGAACGTTTTCGCCCATTCTTAGGTTGCCTTTTTCCATTCCCGTTCTTTTAACAAAGAAAGAAAGAAAGCAAAAGAAGCAGAACACTAATGTGCGTGAAATATGCCTCTTGAAACTGTCGTTTTGAAATATGGACGTCTTTTGAATTTTTTGGTCGATATATGACCCCAGGATTTGTTTTCAGGGCAGGTGTCATTTACAGGCCTGTAATGATTTGGAATATCCACTGACCATTAGCGCTGGGATTAAAGCTGCTGTTGTGTGAAACGGCCACAAGGTGGCAGCAGTTCTCCCTTACCAAATCTGGTTACTACGGCAGCAGAGCCTCAGTGGAAGTCGGCTTCTAGATTGGAATGTAGAACGGAATGTGCCAGGAGAAAGCCCCTCAAGTTTGTCTCACTACTTCTTGTTCGTGTTTTTAATTTAATTTTTTATTTTTTATTACAGCAAGTTTGAGTACAACGTTTAGCTTGTTGTAGGTGTGCAAGAGGTGGTTCTTTTACACATATACATATGTCTGTTCTTCCTGGGATCCTTTTCCCATGTACGTTATGACAGAATGTTGAGTAGTCTTCTCTTGGTACTCCGTAGGTCTCTGTTGATTATATATGTCTACTGTGTTTGTATATGTCTGTTAACCCCAATATCGTAATGAATTCAATCCTCACACCTTTCCTTTGGTGAACCATAAGTTTGTTTAATGAATCTGTGATTGCCCTTCTCCGTGGAAAAATCTGCCCTGGTATCAATTTATAGGTAACACCTATAAGTGATATGATATGATATGTGTCTTTCACTTTCTGACTTACTACAAGTCACGTGATTACCTCTAGACTCATCTACGGTGCTGCAAATGGCATTGTGTCCTTTTTTCCTTGGCGAATATTCTGTCTTAGCGAGGTCCATTTTCTGCAATGTTATTCCCTTTGGGCTGAGGATTAGCTGACCTGGGCAGCCTGACCCTGCCGGCAACCCCTCCCCAGGTGTGCCTGGGTTGAGGTCAATATAAACAGCACTCCAGGCAGCAATAGCCCCTGCAGCTGTGCCTGACTCCATATTCTCTGCCCCGTCAGCAGTCTCGGGGCTGTGCTGGTGGGAGGGTGTGAGGGTCCACGGCTTTGTGGGTGGCCCGGTGTGAGTGGGGCTCTGCTGGAATTTCTGCAGGAGTTGCCAGGCTGCCACCTGTAAAGAAGACGATGTGTCACCCATAACTTCCACTGGAATATCTCTCCGGGCTGAGGTGAGGAAGGAAGAAAGGAGTGGGGGCCGGGACAGGAGGGGTATCTCAGGCAGGGCAATGGAAAGCTTCCAGAAGAGCGCCCGTGGCCAGGACCATCCTGGCTGACCTGCAGGCACCAAGTTGGCCTGCGTGCTGTCGCTGGTGTGGCTCCACGGCCCTTCCTCTAGGCTTTCAAGCCCTTGTACATATTCAGGTGTTTCACCTGGGAAGGGTGGGAACAGTTCATCAGCAGTTGGCCTGGGGCTCAGCTCACGTTTACTCACAGAGGCCTCGGCACGGTCCCCCAGCTTTGCAATAAGGACGCTCCTTGCGTGGGCGGGCGTGGCTGCTGGCTGTATGGGAGGTGATTCCCCACCTCTGACCAATTTCAGAATTGTTTACCACTGGAGCAAGTGCCTTGGTAGTGTTTTCCTCTGTATAACTGTTAGGTTCAGGTTTTTTTTTTCTTTTTTGGTTCAAGTTAGATTTTATTCCTCTTTTATGTATTTATAGATATAAGCATGGAAATAATTCATTCTTATAAATACATCAGTGTGAATGGAAGAAATTTTTTTCTGTTTTATTTTTACATTTTATTTTTTAAAATTTTGAAATTTAATTTTATTTATTTTTTTATACAGTAGGTTATTATTAGTTATCTATTTTATGCGTAAACATGTATACAGGTCAATCCCAATCTCCCAACTCATCCCACCACCACAACCCCATGGCTTCCCCCACTTTGTGTCCATACGTTTGTTCTCTACCTCTGTGTCTCTATTTCTGCGCTGCAAACCAGTTCATCTGTACCATTTTTCTAGGTTCCACATATAGGCATTAATATACAATATTTGTTTTTCTCTTTCTGACTTACTTCACTCTGTATGACAGTCACTAGATCCATCAACTTCTCTACAAATGACCCAGTTTCATTCCTTTTTATGGCTGAGTAATATTCCATTTTATATATGTACCACATCTATATCCATTCGTCTGTCTGTGGCCATTTAGGTTGCTTCCATTACCTGGCTATTGTAAATAGTGCTGCAATGAACATTGTGTGAATGTGTCCTTGGGATTTATGGTTTTCTCAGGGTATATGCCCAGAAGTGGGATTGCTGGATCCTATGGTAATTCTCTTTTTAGTTTTTTAAAGGAACCTCCATACTGTTCTCCATAGTGACTGTATCAATTTACATTCCCACCAATAGCGGAAGAGGGTTCCTTTTGTCCACACCCTCCCCAGAATTCGTTGTTTGTAGATTATCTGACGATGCCGATTCTAAACGGTGTGAGGTCTTACCCCATTGGAGTTTTGATTTGCATTTCTCTAATAATTAGTGATGTTGAGCAGCTTTTCATGTGCGTCTTGGCCATCTCTCTGTCTTCTTTGAAGAAACGTCTATTTAGATCTTCTGCCCATTTTTGTATTGGGTTGTTTGTTTTATTAATATTAAGCTGCAAGAGCTGTTTATATACATTGGAGATTAAACCTTTGTCCATTGATTCGTTTGTGAACGTTTTCGCCCATTCTGAGGGTTGCCTTTTTCCATTCCCGTTTTTTTAACAAAGAAAGAAAGAAAGCAAAAGAAGCAGAACACTAATGTGCGTGAAATATGCCTCTTGAAACTGTCGTTTTGAAATATGGACGTCTTTTGAATTTTTTGGTCGATATATGACCCCAGGATTTGTTTTCAGGGCAGGTGTCATTTACAGGCCTGTAATGATTTGGAATATCCACTGACCATTAGCGCTGGGATTAAAGCTGCTGTTGTGTGAAACGGCCACAAGGTGGCAGCAGTTCTCCCTTACCAAATCTGGTTACTAGGGCAGCAGAGCCTCAATGGAAGTCACGTTCTAGATTGGAATGTAGAACGGAATGTGCCAGGAGAAAGCCCCTCAAGTTTGTCTCACTACTTCTTGTTCGTGTTTTTAATTTAATTTTTTATTTTTTATTACAGCAAGTTTGAGTACAACGTTTAGCTTGTTGTAGGTGTGCAAGAGGTGGTTCTTTTACACATATACATATGTCTGTTCTTCCTGGGATCTTTTTCCCATGTACGTTATGACAGAATGTTGAGTAGTCTTCTCTTGGTACTCCGTAGGTCGTTTGTGATTATATATGTCTACTGTGTTTGTATATGTCTGTTAACCCCAATATGGTAATGAATTCAATCCTCACACCTTTCCTTTGGTGAACCATAAGTTTGTTTAATGAATCTGTGATTGCCCTTCTCCGTGGAAATATCTGCCCTGGTATCAATTTATAGGTAACACCTATAAGTGATATGATATGATATGTGTCTTTCACTTTCTGACTTACTCCAAGTCACGTGATTACCTCTAGACTCATCTACGGTGCTGCAAATGGCATTGTGTCCTTTTTTTCCTTGGCGAATATTCTGTCTTAGCGAGGTCCATTTTCTGCAATGTGATTCCCTGAGGGCTGAGGATTAGCTGACCTGGGCAGCCTGACCCTGCCGGCAAGCCCTCCCCAGGTGTGCCTGGGTTGAGGTCAATATAAACAGCACTCCAGGCAGCAATAGCCCCTGCAGCTGTGCCTGACTCCATATTCTCTGCCCCGTCAGCAGTCTCGGGGCTGTGCTGGTGGGAGGGTGTGAGGGTCCACGGCTTTGTGGGTGGCCCGGTGTGAGTGGGGCTCTGCTGGAATTTCTGCAGGAGTTGCCAGGCTGCCACCTGTAAAGAAGACGATGTGTCACCCATAACTTCCACTGGAATATCTCTCCGGGCTGAGGTGAGGAAGGAAAAAAGGAGTGGGGGCCGGGACAGGAGGGGTATCTCAGGCAGGGCAATGGAAAGCTTCCAGAAGAGCGCCCGTGGCCAGGACCATCCTGGCTGACCTGCAGGCACCAAGTTGGCCTGCGTGCTGTCGCTTGTGTGGCTCCACGGCCCTTCCTCTAGGCTTTCAAGCCCTTGTACATATTCAGGTGTTTCACGTGGGAAGGGTGGGAACAGTTCAGCAGCAGCTGGCCTGGGGCTCAGCTCACGTTTACTCACAGAGGCCTCGGCACGGTCCCCCAGCTTTGCAATAAGGACGCTCCTTGCGTGGGCGGGCGGGGCTGCTGGCTGTATGGGAGATGATTCCCCACCTCTGACCAATTTCAGAATTGTTTACAACTGGAGCAAGTGCCTTGGTAGTGTTTTCCTCTGTATAACTGTTAGGTTCAGGGTTTTTTTTTCTTTTTTGGTTCAAGTTAGATTTTATTCCTCTTTTATGTATTTATAGATATAAGCATGGAAATAATTCATTCTTATAAATACATCAGTATGAATGGAAGAAATTTTTTCTGTTTTATTTTTACATTTTATTTTTAAAAATTTTGAAATTTAATTTTATTTATTTTTTTATACAGTAGGTTATTATTAGTTATCTATTTTATGTGTAAACATGTATACAGGTCAATCCCAATCTCCCAACTCATCCCACCACCACCACCCCATGGCTTCCCCCACTTTGTGTCCATACGTTTGTTCTCTACCTCTGTGTCTCTATTTCTGCCCTGCAAACCAGTTCATCTGTACCATTTTTCTAGGTTCCACATATAGGCATTAATATACAATATTTGTTTTTCTCTTTCTGACTTACTTCACTCTGTATGACAGTCACTAGATCCATCAACTTCTCTACAAATGACCCAGTTTCATTCCTTTTTATGGCTGAGTAATATTCCATTTTATATATGTACCACATCTTTATCCATTCGTCTGTCTGTGGCCATTTAGGTTGCTTCCATTACCTGGCTATTGTAAATAGTGCTGCAGTGAACATTGTGTGAATGTGTCCTTGGGATTTATGGTTTTCTCTGGGTATATGCCCAGAAGTGGGATTGCTGGATCCTATGGTAATTCTCTTTTTAGTTTTTTAAAGGAACCTCCATACTGTTCTCCATAGTGACTGTATCAATTAAATTCCCACCAATAGCGGAAGAGGGTTCTTTTGTCCACACCCTCCCCAGAATTTGTTGTTTGTAGATTATCTGACGATGCCGATTCTAAAAGGTGTGAGGTCTTACCCCATTGGAGTTTTGATTTGCATTTCTCTAATAATTAGTGATGTTGAGCAGCTTTTCATGTGCGTCTTGGCCATCTCTCTGTCTTCTTTGAAGAAACGTCTATTTAGATCTTCTGCCCATTTTTGTATTGGGTTGTTTGTTTTATTAATATTAAGCTGCAAGAGCTGTTTATATACATTGGAGATTAAACCTTTGTCCATTGATTCGTTTGTGAACGTTTTCGACCATTCTGAGGGTTGCCTTTTTCCATTCCCGTTTTTTTAACAAAGAAAGAAAGAAAGCAAAAGAAGCAGAACACTAATGTGCGTGAAATATGCCTCTTGAAACTGTCGTTTTGAAATATGGACGTCTTTTGAATTTTTTGGTCGATATATGACCCCAGGATTTGTTTTCAGGGCAGGTGTCATTTACAGGCCTGTAATGATTTGGAATATCCACTGACCATTAGCGCTGGGATTAAAGCTGCTGTTGTGTGAAACGGCCACAAGGTGGCAGCAGTTCTCCCTTACCAAATCTGGTTACTAGGGCAGCAGAGCCTCAATGGAAGTCACGTTCAAGATTGGAATGTAGAACGGAATGTGCCAGGAGAAAGCCCCTCAAGTTTGTCTCACTACTTCTTGTTCGTGTTTTTAATTTAATTTTTTATTTTTTATTACAGCAAGTTTGAGTACAACGTTTAGCTTGTTGTAGGTGTGCAAGAGGTGGTTCTTTTACACATATACATATGTCTGTTCTTCCTGGGATCCTTTTCCCATGTACATTATGACAGAATGTTGAGTAGTCTTCTCTTGGTACTCCGTAGGTCTTTGGTGATTATATATGTCTACTGTGTTTGTATATGTCTGTTAACCCCAATATGGTAATGAATTCAATCCTCACACCTTTCCTTTGGTGAACCATAAGTTTGTTTAATGAATCTGTGATTGCCCTTCTCCGTGGAAATATCTGCCCTGGTATCAATTTATAGGTAACACCTATAAGTGATATGATATGATATGTGTCTTTCACTTTCTGACTTACTCCAAGTCACGTGATTACCTCTAGACTCATCTACGGTGCTGCAAATGGCATTGTGTCCTTTTTTTCCTTGGCGAATATTCTGTCTTAGCGAGGTCCATTTTCTGCAATGTGATTCCCTGAGGGCTGAGGATTAGCTGACCTGGGCAGCCTGACCCTGCCGGCATGCCCTCCCCAGGTGTGCCTGGTTTGAGGTCAATATAAACAGCACTCCAGGCAGCAATAGCCCCTGCAGCTGTGCCTGACTCCATATTCTCTGCCCCGTCAGCAGTCTCGGGGCTGTGCTGGTGGGAGGGTGTGAGGGTCCACGGCTTTGTGGGTGGCCCGGTGTGAGTGGGGCTCTGCTGGAATTTCTGCAGGAGTTGCCAGGCTGCCACCTGTAAAGAAGACGATGTGTCACCCATAACTTCCACTGGAATATCTCTCCGGGCTGAGGTGAGGAAGGAAAAAAGGAGTGGGGGCCGGGACAGGAGGGGTATCTCAGGCAGGGCAATGGAAAGCTTCCAGAAGAGCGCCCGTGGCCAGGACCATCCTGGCTGACCAGCAGGCACCAAGTTGGCCTGCGTGCTGTCGCTTGTGTGGCTCCACGGCCCTTCCTCTAGGCTTTCAAGCCCTTGTACATATTCAGGTGTTTCACCTGGGAAGGGTGGGAACAGTTCAGCAGCAGCTGGCCTGGGGCTCAGCTCACGTTTACTTACAGAGGCCTCGGCACGGTACCCCAGCTTTGCAATAAGGACGCTCCTTGCGTGGGCGGGCGGGGCTGCTGGCTGTATGGGAGATGATTCCCCACCTCTGACCAATTTCAGAATTGTTTACCACTGGAGCAAGTGCCTTGGTAGTGTTTTCCTCTGTATAACAGTTAGGTTCAGGTTTTTTTTTTCTTTTTTGGTTCAAGTTAGATTTTATTCCTCTTTTATGTATTTATAGATATAAGCATGGAAATAATTCATTCTTATACATACATCAGTGTGAATGGAAGAAATTTTTTTCTGTTTTATTTTTACATTTTATTTTTAAAAATTTTGAAATTTAATTTTATTTATTTTTTATACAGTAGGTTATTATTAGTTATCTATTTTATGCCTAAACATGTATACAGGTCAATCCCAATCTCCCAATTCATCCCACCACCACCACCCCATGGCTCCCCCCACTTTGTGTCCATACGTTTGTTCTCTACCTCTGTGTCTCTATTTCTGCCCTGCAAACCATTTCATCTGTACCATTTTTCTAGGTTCCACATATAGGCATTAATATACAATATTTGTTTTTCTCTTTCTAACTTACTTCACTCTGTATGACAGTCACTAGATCCATCAACTTCTCTACAAATGACCCAGGTTCATTCCTTTTTATGGCTGAGTAATATTCCATTTTATATAGTTACCACAACTTTATCCATTCGTCTGTCTGTGGCCATTTAGGTTGCTTCCATTTCCTGGCTATTGTAAATAGTGCTGCAATGAACATTGTGGTGAATGTGTCTCTGTGATTTATGGTTTTCTCTGTGTATATGCCCAGAAGTGGGATTGCTGGACCCTATGGTAATTCTCTTTTTAGTTTTTTAAAGGAACCTCCATACTGTTCTCCATAGTGACTGTATCAATTTACATTCCCACCAATAGCGGAAGAGGGTTCCTTTTGTCCACACCCTCCCCAGAATTTGTTGTTTGTAGATTATCTGATGATGCTGATTCTAACAGGTGTGAGGTCTTACCTCATTGTAGTTTTGATTTGCATTTCTCTAATAATTAGTGATGTTGAGCAGCTTTTCATGTGGGTCTTGGCCATCTCTGTGTCTTCTTTGAAGAAACGTCTATTTAGATCTTCTGCCCATTTTCGTATTGGGCTGTTTATTGTATTAATATTAAGCTGCATGAGCTGTATATATATATTGGAGATTAAACCTTTGTCCATTGATTCGTTTGTGAATGTTTTCACCCCTTCTGAGGGTTACCTTTTTCCATTCCCGTTTTTTTAACAAAGAAAGAAAGAAAGCAAAAGAATCAGAACACTAATGTTCGTGAAATATGCCTCTTGAAACTGTCGTTTTGAAATATGGACGTCTTTTGAATTTTTTGGTCGATATATGACCCCAGGATTTGTTTTCAGGGCAGGTGTCATTTACAGGCCTGTAATGATTTGGAATATCCACTGACCATTAGCGCTGGGATTAAAGCTGCTGTTGTGTGAAACGGCCACAAGGTGGCAGCAGTTCTCCCTTACCAAATCTGGTTACTAGGGCAGCAGAGCCTCAATGGAAGTCGCGTTCTAGATTGGAATGTAGCACGGAATGTGCCAGGAGAAAGCCCCTCAAGTTTGTGTCACTACTTCTTGTTCGTGTTTTTAATTTAATTTTTTATTTTTTATTACAGCAAGTTTGAGTACAACGTTTAGCTTGTTGTAGGTGTGCAACAGGTGGTTCTTTTACAGATATACATATGTCTGTTCTTCCTGGGATCCTTTTCCCATGTACGTTATGACAGAATGTTGAGTAGTCTTCTCTTGGTACTCCGTAGGTCTTTGGTGATTATATATGTCTACTGTGTTTGTATATGTCTGTTATCCCCAATATGGTAATGAATTCAATCCTCACACCTTTCCTTTGGTGAACCATAAGTTTGTTTAATGAATCTGTGATTGCCCTTCTCCGTGGAAATATTTGCCCTGGTATCCATTTCTAGGTAACACCTATAAGTGATATGATATGATATGTGTCTTTCACTTTCTGACTTACTCCAAGTCACGTGATTACCTCTAGACTCATCTACGGTGCTGCAAATGGCATTGTGTGCTTCTTTTCCTTGGCGGATATTCTGTCTTAGCGTGGTCCATTTTCTGCAGTGTGATTCCCTGAGGGCTGAGGATTAGCTGACCTGGGCAGCCTGACCCTGCCGGCAAGCCCTCCCCAGGTGTGCCTGGGTTGAGGTCAATATAAACAGCACTCCAGGCAGCAATATCCCCTGCAGCTGTGCCTGACTCCATATTCTCTGCCCCGTCAGCAGTCTCGGGGCTGTGCTGGTGGGAGGGTGTGAGGGTCCACGGCTTTGTGGGTGGCCCGGTGTGAGTGGGGCTCTGCTGGAATTTCTGCAGGAGTTGCCAGGCTGCCACCTGTAAAGAAGAGGATGTGTCACCCATAATTTCCACTGGAATATCTCTCCGGGCTGAAGGTGAGGAAGGAAAAAAAGGAGTGGGGGCCGGGACAGGAGGGATATCTCAGGCAGGGCAATGGAAAGCTTCCAGAAGAGCGCCCGTGGCCAGGACCATCCTGGCTGACCTGCAGGCACCAAGGTGGCCTGAGTGCTGTCGCTGGTGTGGCTCCACGGCCCTTCCTCTAGGCTTTCAAGCCCTTGTACATATTCAGGTGTTTCACCTGGGAAGGGTGGGAACAGTTCAGCAGCAGCTGGCCTGGGGCTCAACTCACGTTTACTCACAGAGGCCTCGACACGGTCCCCCAGCTTTGCAATAAGGACGCTCCTTGCGTGGGCGGGTGGGGCTGCTGGCTGTATGGGAGATGATTCCCCACCTCTGACCAATTTCAGAATTGTATACCACTGGAGCAAGTGCCTTGGTAGTGTTTTCCTCTGTATAACTGTTAGGTGTAGTTTTTTTTTCTTTTTTGGTTCAAGTTAGATTTTATTCCACTTTTATGTATTTATGGATATAAGCATGGAAATAATTCATTCTTATAAATACATCAGTGTGAATGGAAGAACATTTTTTTCTGTTTTATTTTTACATTTTATTTTTAAAATTTTTGAAATTTAATTTTATTTATTTTTTTTATACAGTAGGTTATTATTAGTTATCTATTTTATGCATAGACATGTATACAGTTCAATCCCAATCTCCCAACTCATCCCACCACCACCACCCCATGGCTTCCCCCACTTTGTGTCCATACGTTTGTTCTCTACCTCTGTGTCTCTATTTCTGCCCTGCAAACCAGTTCATCTGTACCATTTTTCTAGGTTCCACATATAGGCATTAATATACAATATTTGTTTTTCTCTTTCTGACTTACTTCACTCTGTATGACAGTCTCCAGATCCATCAACTTCTCTACAAATGACCCAGGTTCATTCCTTTTTATGGCTGAGTAATATTCCATTTTATATATGTACCACATCTTTATCCATTCGTCTGTCTGTGGGCATTTAGGTTGCTTCCATTCCCTGGCTATTGTAAATAGTGCTGCAATGAACATTGTGGTGAATGTGTCTTTGTGATTTATGGTTTTCTCAGGGTATATGCCCAGAAGTGGGATTGCTGGATCCTATGGTAATTCTCTTTTTAGTTTTTTAAGGAACCTCCATACTGTTCTCCATAGTGACTGTATCAATTTACATTCCCACCAATAGCAGAAGAGGGTTCCTTTTGTCCACACGCTCCCCAGAATTTGTTGTTTGTAGATTATCTGACGATGCCGATTCTAAAAGGTGTGAGGTCTTACCCCATTGGAGTTTTGATTTGCATTTCTCTAATAATTAGTGATGTTGAGCAGCTTTTCATGTGCGTCTTGGCCATCTCTGTGTCTTCTTTGAAGAAACGTCTATTTAGATCTTCTGCCCATTTTTGTATTGGGTTGTTTGTTTTATTAATATTAAGCTGCATGAGCTGTTTATATATATTTAAGATTAAACCTTTGTCCATTGATTCGTTTGTGAACGTTTTCGCCCATTCTTAGGGTTGCCTTTTTCCATTCCCGTTCTTTTAACAAAGAAAGAAAGAAAGCAAAAGAAGCAGAACACTAATGTGCGTGAAATATGCCTCTTGAAACTGTCGTTTTGAAATATGGACGTCTTTTGAATTTTTTGGTCGATATATGACCCCAGGATTTGTTTTCAGGGCAGGTGTCATTTACAGGCCTGTAATGATTTGGAATATCCACTGACCATTAGCGCTGGGATTAAAGCTGCTGTTGTGTGAAACGGCCACAAGGTGGCAGCAGTTCTCCCTTACCAAATCTGGTTACTACGGCAGCAGAGCCTCAATGGAAGTCGGCTTCTAGATTGGAATGTAGAACGGAATGTGCCAGGAGAAAGCCCCTCAAGTTTGTCTCACTACTTCTTGTTCGTGTTTTTAATTTAATTTTTTATTTTTTATTACAGCAAGTTTGAGTACAACGTTTAGCTTGTTGTAGGTGTGCAAGAGGTGGTTCTTTTACACATATACATATGTCTGTTCTTCCTGGGATCCTTTTCCCATGTACGTTATGACAGAATGTTGAGTAGTCTTCTCTTGGTACTCCGTAGGTCTCTGGTGATTATATATGTCTACTGTGTTTGTATATGTCTGTTAACCCCAATATCGTAATGAATTCAATCCTCACAGCTTTCCTTTGGTGAACCATAAGTTTGTTTAATGAATCTGTGATTGCCCTTCTCCGTGGAAAAATCTGCCCTGGTATCAATTTATAGGTAACACCTATAAGTGATATGATATGATATGTGTCTTTCACTTTCTGACTTACTACAAGTCACGTGATTACCTCTAGACTCATCTACGGTGCTGCAAATGGCATTGTGTCCTTTTTTCCTTGGCGAATATTCTGTCTTAGCGAGGTCCATTTTCTGCAATGTTATTCCCTTTGGGCTGAGGATTAGCTGACCTGGGCAGCCTGACCCTGCCGGCAAGCCCTCCCCAGGTGTGCCTGGGTTGAGGTCAATATAAACAGCACTCCAGGCAGCAATAGCCCCTGCAGCTGTGCCTGACTCCATATTCTCTGCCCCGTCAGCAGTCTCGGGGCTGTGCTGGTGGGAGGGTGTGAGGGTCCACGGCTTTGTGGGTGGCCCGGTGTGAGTGGGGCTCTGCTGGAATTTCTGCAGGAGTTGCCAGGCTGCCACCTGTAAAGAAGACGATGTGTCACCCATAACTTCCACTGGAATATCTCTCCGGGCTGAGGTGAGGAAGGAAAAAAGGAGTGGGGTCCGGGACAGGAGGGGTATCTCAGGCAGGGCAATGGAAAGCTTCCAGAAGAGCGCCCGTGGCCAGGACCATCCTGGCTGACCTGCAGGCACCAAGTTGGCCTGCGTGCTGTCGCTGGTGTGGCTCCACGGCCCTTCCTCTAGGCTTTCAAGCCCTTGTACATATTCAGGTGTTTCACCTGGGAAGGGGGGGAACAGTTCATCAGCAGTTGGCCTGGGGCTCAGCTCACGTTTACTCACAGAGGCCTCGGCACGGTCCCCCAGCTTTGCAATAAGGACGCTCCTTGCGTGGGCGGGCGTGGCTGCTGGCTGTATGGGAGGTGATTCCCCACCTCTGACCAATTTCAGAATTGTTTACCACTGGAGCAAGTGCCTTGGTAGTGTTTTCCTCTGTATAACTGTTAGGTTCAGGTTTTTTTTTTCTTTTTTGGTTCAAGTTAGATTTTATTCCTCTTTTATGTATTTATAGATATAAGCATGGAAATAATTCATTCTTATAAATACATCAGTGTGAATGGAAGAAATTTTTTTCTGTTTTATTTTTACATTTTATTTTTTAAAATTTTGAAATTTAATTTTATTGATTTTTTTATACAGTAGGTTATTATTAGTTATCTATTTTATGCGTAAACATGTATACAGGTCAATCCCAATCTCCCAACTCATCCCACCACCACAACCCCATGGCTTCCCCCACTTTGTGTCCATACGTTTGTTCTCTACCTCTGTGTCTCTATTTCTGCGCTGCAAACCAGTTCATCTGTACCATTTTTCTAGGTTCCACATATAGGCATTAATATACAATATTTGTTTTTCTCTTTCTGACTTACTTCACTCTGTATGACAGTCACTAGATCCATCAACTTCTCTACAAATGACCCAGTTTCATTCCTTTTTATGGCTGAGTAATATTCCATTTTATATATGTACCACATCTATATCCATTCGTCTGTCTGTGGCCATTTAGGTTGCTTCCATTACCTGGCTATTGTAAATAGTGCTGCAATGAACATTGTGTGAATGTGTCCTTGGGATTTATGGTTTTCTCTGGGTATATGCCCAGAAGTGGGATTGCTGGATCCTATGGTAATTCTCTTTTTAGTTTTTTAAAGGAACCTCCATACTGTTCTCCATAGTGACTGTATCAATTTACATTCCCACCAATAGCGGAAGAGGGTTCCTTTTGTCCACACCCTCCCCAGAATTCGTTGTTTGTAGATTATCTGACGATGCCGATTCTAAACGGTGTGAGGTCTTACTCCATTGGAGTTTTGATTTGCATTTCTCTAATAATTAGTGATGTTAAGCAGCTTTTCATGTGCGTCTTGGCCATCTCTCTGTCTTCTTTGAAGAAACGTCTATTTAGATCTTCTGCCCATTTTTGTATTGGGTTGTTTGTTTTATTAATATTAAGCTGCAAGAGCTGTTTATATACATTGGAGATTAAACCTTTGTCCATTGATTCGTTTGTGAACGTTTTCGCCCATTCTGAGGGTTGCCTTTTTCCATTCCCGTTTTTTTAACAAAGAAAGAAAGAAAGCAAAAGAAGCAGAACACTAATGTGCGTGAAATATGCCTCTTGAAACTGTCGTTTTGAAATATGGACGTCTTTTGAATTTTTTGGTCGATATATGACCCCAGGATTTGTTTTCAGGGCAGGTGTCATTTACAGGCCTGTAATGATTTGGAATATCCACTGACCATTAGCGCTGGGATTAAAGCTGCTGTTGTGTGAAACGGCCACAAGGTGGCAGCAGTTCTCCCTTACCAAATCTGGTTACTAGGGCAGCAGAGCCTCAATGGAAGTCACGTTCTAGATTGGAATGTAGAACGGAATGTGCCAGGAGAAAGCCCCTCAAGTTTGTCTCACTACTTCTTGTTCGTGTTTTTAATTTAATTTTTTATTTTTTATTACAGCAAGTTTGAGTACAACGTTTAGCTTGTTGTAGGTGTGCAAGAGGTGGTTCTTTTACACATATACATATGTCTGTTCTTCCTGGGATCTTTTTCCCATGTACGTTATGACAGAATGTTGAGTAGTCTTCTCTTGGTACTCCGTAGGTCGTTTGAGATTATATATGTCTACTGTGTTTGTATATGTCTGTTAACCCCAATATCGTAATGAATTCAATCCTCACACCTTTCCTTTGGTGAACCATAAGTTTGTTTAATGAATCTGTGATTGCCCTTCTCCGTGGAAATATCTGCCCTGGTATCAATTTATAGGTAACACCTATAAGTGATATGATATGATATGTGTCTTTCACTTTCTGACTTACTACAAGTCACGTGATTACCTCTAGACTCATCTACGGTGCTGCAAATGGCATTGTGTCCTTTTTTTCCTTGGCGAATATTCTGTCTTAGCGAGGTCCATTTTCTGCAATGTGATTCCCTGAGGGCTGAGGATTAGCTGACCTGGGCAGCCTGACCCTGCCGGCAAGCCCTCCCCAGGTGTGCCTGGGTTGAGGTCAATATAAACAGCACTCCAGGCAGCAATAGCCCCTGCAGCTGTGCCTGACTCCATATTCTCTGCCCCGTCAGCAGTCTCGGGGCTGTGCTGGTGGGAGGGTGTGAGGGTCCACGGCTTTGTGGGTGGCCCGGTGTGAGTGGGGCTCTGCTGGAATTTCTGCAGGAGTTGCCAGGCTGCCACCTGTAAAGAAGACGATGTGTCACCCATAACTTCCACTGGAATATCTCTCCGGGCTGAGGTGAGGAAGGAAAAAAGGAGTGGGGGCCGGGACAGGAGGGGTATCTCAGGCAGGGCAATGGAAAGCTTCCAGAAGAGCGCCCGTGGCCAGGACCATCCTGGCTGACCTGCAGGCACCAAGTTGGCCTGCGTGCTGTCGCTGGTGTGGCTCCACGGCCCTTCCTCTAGGCTTTCAAGCCCTTGTACATATTCAGGTGTTTCACCTGGGAAGGGTGGGAACAGTTCAGCAGCAGCTGGCCTGGGGCTCAGCTCACGTTTACTTACAGAGGCCTCGGCACGGTACCCCAGCTTTGCAATAAGGACGCTCCTTGCGTGGGCGGGCGGGGCTGCTGGCTGTATGGGAGATGATTCCCCACCTCTGACCAATTTCAGAATTGTTTACCACTGGAGCAAGTGCCTTGGTAGTGTTTTCCTCTGTATAACTGTTAGGTTCAGGTTTTTTTTTTCTTTTTTGGTTCAAGTTAGATTTTATTCCTCTTTTATGTATTTATAGATATAAGCATGGAAATAATTCATTCTTATAAATACATCAGTGTGAATGGAAGAAATTTTTTTCTGTTTTATTTTTACATTTTATTTTTAAAAATTTTGAAATTTAATTTTCTTTATTTTTTATACAGTAGGTTATTATTAGTTATCTATTTTATGCGTAAACATGTATACAGGTCAATCCCAATCTCCCAACTCATCCCACCACGACCACCCGATGGCTTCCCCCACTTTGTGTCCATACGTTTGTTCTCTACCTCTGTGTCTCTATTTCTGCCCTGCAAACCATTTCCTCTGTACCATTTTTCTAGGTTCCACATATAGGCATTAATATACAATATTTGTTTTTCTCTTTCTAACTTACTTCACTCTGTATGACAGTCACTAGATCCATCAACTTCTCTACAAATGAGCCAGGTTCATTCCTTTTTATGGCTGAGTAATATTCCATTTTATATATGTACCTCATCTTTATCCATTCGTCTGTCTGGCCATTTATGTTGCTTCCATTACCTGGCTATTGTAAATAGTGCTGCAATGAACATTGTGGTGAATGTGTCTCTGTGATTTATGGTTTTCTCTGTGTATATGCCCAGAAGTGGGATTGCTGGACCCTATGGTAATTCTCTTTTTAGTTTTTTAAAGGAACCTCCATACTGTTCTCCATAGTGACTGTATCAATTTACATTCCCACCAATAGCGGAAGAGGGTTCCTTTTGTCCACACCCTCCCCAGAATTTGTTGTTTGTAGATTATCTGATGATGCTGATTCTAACAGGTGTGAGGTCTTACCTCATTGTAGTTTTGATTTGCATTTCTCTAATAATTAGTGATGTTGAGCAGCTTTTCATGTGCGTCTTGGCCATCTCTGTGTCTTCTTTGAAGAAACGTCTATTTAGATCTTCTGCCCATTTTTGTATTGGGTTGTTTATTGTATTAATATTAAGCTGCATGAGCTGTATATATATATTGGAGATTAAACCTTTGTCCATTGATTCGTGTGTGAATGTTTTCGCCCCTTCTGAGGGTTACCTTTTTCCATTCCCGTTTTTTTAACAAAGAAAGAAAGAAAGCAAAAGAATCAGAACACTAATGTTCGTGAAATATGCCTCTTGAAACTGTCGTTTTGAAATATGGACGTCTTTTGAATTTTTTGGTCGATATATGACCCCAGGATTTGTTTTCAGGGCAGGTGTCATTTACAGGCCTGTAATGATTTGGAATATCCACTGACCATTAGCGCTGGGATTAAAGCTGCTGTTGTGTGAAACGGCCACAAGGTGGCAGCAGGTCTCCCTTACCAAATCTGGTTACTAGGGCAGCAGAGCCTCAATGGAAGTCGCGTTCTAGATTGGAATGTAGAACGGAATGTGCCAGGAGAAAGCCCCTCAAGTTTGTGTCACTACTTCTTGTTCGTGTTTTTAATTTAATTTTTTATTTTTTATTACAGCAAGTTTGAGTACAACGTTTAGCTTGTTGTAGGTGTGCAACAGGTGGTTCTTTTACAGATATACATATGTCTGTTCTTCCTGGGATCCTTTTCCCATGTACGTTATGACAGAATGTTGAGTAGTCTTCTCTTGGTACTCCGTAGGTCTTTGGTGATTATATATGTCTACTGTGTTTGTATATGTCTGTTATCCCCAATATGGTAATGAATTCAATCCTCACACCTTTCCTTTGGTGAACCATAAGTTTGTTTAATGAATCTGTGATTGCCCTTCTCCGTGGAAATATTTGCCCTGGTATCAATTTATAGGTAACACCTATAAGTGATATGATATGATATGTGTCTTTCACTTTCTGACTTACTCCAAGTCACGTGATTACCTCTAGACTCATCTACGGTGCTGCAAATGGCATTGTGTGCTTCTTTTCCTTGGCGGATATTCTGTCTTAGCGTGGTCCATTTTCTTCAGTGTGATTCCCTGAGGGCTGAGGATTAGCTGACCTGGGCAGCCTGACCCTGCCGGCAAGCCCTCCCCAGGTGTGCCTGGGTTGAGGTCAATATAAACAGCACTCCAGGCAGCAATATCCCCTGCAGCTGTGCCTGACTCCATATTCTCTGCCCCGTCAGCAGTCTCGGGGCTGTGCTGGTGGGAGGGTGTGAGGGTCCACGGCTTTGTGGGTGGCCCGGTGTGAGTGGGGCTCTGCTGGACTTTCTGCAGGAGTTGCCAGGCTGCCACCTGTAAAGAAGACGATGTGTCACCCATAATTTCCACTGGAATATCTCTCCGGGCTGAGGTGAGGAAGGAAAAAAAGGAGTGGGGGCCGGGACAGGAGGGGTATCTCAGGCAGGGCAATGGAAAGCTTCCAGAAGAGCGCCCGTGGCCAGGACCATCCTGGCTGACCTGCAGGCACCAAGGTGGCCTGAGTGCTGTCGCTGGTGTGGCTCCACGGCCCTTCCTCTAGGCTTTCAAGCCCTTGTACATATTCAGGTGTTTCACCTGGGAAGGGTGGGAACAGTTCAGCAGCAGCTGGCCTGGGGCTCAGCTCACGTTTACTCACAGAGGCCTCGACACGGTCCCCCAGCTTTGCAATAAGGACGCTCCTTGCGTGGGCGGGTGGGGCTGCTGGCTGTATGGGAGATGATTCCCCACCTCTGACCAATTTCAGAATTGTATACCACTGGAGCAAGTGCCTTGGTAGTGTTTTCCTCTGTATAACTGTTAGGTGTAGTTTTTTTTTCTTTTTTGGTTCAAGTTAGATTTTATTCCACTTTTATGTATTTATGGATATAAGGATGTAAATAATTCATTCTTATAAATACATCAGTGTGAATGGAAGAACATTTTTTTCTGTTTTATTTTTACATTTTATTTTTAAAATTTTTGAAATTTAATTTTATTTATTTTTTTTATACAGTAGGTTATTATTAGTTATCTATTTTATGCATAGACATGTATACAGTTCAATCCCAATCTCCCAACTCATCCCACCACCACCACCCCATGGCTTCCCCCACTTTGTGTCCATACGTTTGTTCTCTACCTCTGTGTCTCTATTTCTGCCCTGCAAACCAGTTCATCTGTACCATTTTTCTAGGTTCCACATATAGGCATTAATATACAATATTTGTTTTTCTCTTTCTGACTTACTTCACGCTGTATGACAGTCACTAGATCCATCAACTTCTCTACAAATGACCCAGTTTCATTCCTTTTTATGGCTGAGTAATATTCCATTTTATATATGTACCACATCTTTATCCATTCGTCTGTCTGTGGCCATTTAGGTTGCTTCCATTACCTGGCTATTGTAAATAGTGCTGCAATGAACATTGTGTGAATGTGTCCTTGGGATTTATGGTTTTCTCTGGGTATATGCCCAGAAGTGGGATTGCTGGATCCTATGGTAATTCTCTTTTTAGTTTTTTAAAGGAACCTCCATACTGTTCTCCATAGTGACTGTATCAATTAAATTCCCACCAATAGCGGAAGAGGGTTCCTTTTGTCCACACCCTCCCCAGAATTGTTGTTTGTAGATTATCTGACGATGCCGATTCTAAAAGGTGTGAGGTCTTACCCCATTGGAGTTTTGATTTGCATTTCTCTAATAATTAGTGATGTTGAGCAGCTTTTCATGTGCGTCTTGGCCATCTCTCTGTCTTCTTTGAAGAAACGTCTATTTAGATCTTCTGCCCATTTTTGTATTGGGTTGTTTGTTTTATTAATATTAAGCTGCAAGAGCTGTTTATATACATTGGAGATTAAACCTTTGTCCATTGATTCGTTTGTGAACGTTTTCGACCATTCTGAGGGTTGCCTTTTTCCATTCCCGTTATTTTAACAAAGAAAGAAAGAAAGCAAAAGAAGCAGAACACTAATGTGCGTGAAATATGCCTCTTGAAACTGTCGTTTTGAAATATGGACGTCTTTTGAATTTTTTGGTCGATATATGACCCCAGGATTTGTTTTCAGGGCAGGTGTCATTTACAGGCCTGTAATGATTTGGAATATCCACTGACCATTAGCGCTGGGATTAAATCTGCTGTTGTGTGAAACGGCCACAAGGTGGCAGCAGTTCTCCCTTACCAAATCTGGTTACTAGGGCAGCAGAGCCTCAATGGAAGTCACGTTCAAGATTGGAATGTAGAACGGAATGTGCCAGGAGAAAGCCCCTCAAGTTTGTGTCACTACTTCTTGTTCGTGTTTTTAATTTAATTTTTTATTTTTTATTACAGAAAGTTTGAGTACAACGTTTAGCTTGTTGTAGGTGTGCAAGAGGTGGTTCTTTTACACATATACATATGTCTGTTCTTCCTGGGATCCTTTTCCCATGTACGTTATGACAGAATGTTGAGTAGTCTTCTCTTGGTACTCCGTAGGTCTTTGGTGATTATATATGTCTACTGTGTTTGTATATGTCTGTTAACCCCAATATGGTAATGAATTCAATCCTCACACCTTTCCTTTGGTGAACCATAAGTTTGTTTAATGAATCTGTGATTGCCCTTCTCCGTGGAAATATCTGCCCTGGTATCAATTTATAGGTAACACCTATAAGTGATATGATATGATATGTGTCTTTCACTTTCTGACTTACTCCAAGTCACGTGATTACCTCTAGACTCATCTACGGTGCTGCAAATGGCATTGTGTCCTTTTTTTCCTTGGCGAATATTCTGTCTTAGCGAGGTCCATTTTCTGCAATGTGATTCCCTGAGGGCTGAGGATTAGCTGACCTGGGCAGCCTGACCCTGCCGGCAAGCCCTCCCCAGGTGTGCCTGGGTTGAGGTCAATATAAACAGCACTCCAGGCAGCAATAGCCCCTGCAGCTGTGCCTGACTCCATATTCTCTGCCCCGTCAGCAGTCTCGGGGCTGTGCTGGTGGGAGGGTGTGAGGGTCCACGGCTTTGTGGGTGGCCCGGTGTGAGTGGGGCTCTGCTGGAATTTCTGCAGGAGTTGCCAGGCTGCCACCTGTAAAGAAGACGATGTGTCACCCATAACTTCCACTGGAATATCTCTCCGGGCTGAGGTGAGGAAGGAAAAAAGGAGTGGGGGCCGGGACAGGAGGGGTATCTCAGGCAGGGCAATGGAAAGCTTCCAGAAGAGCGCCCGTGGCCAGGACCATCCTGGCTGACCTGCAGGCACCAAGTTGGCCTGCGTGCTGTCGCTTGTGTGGCTCCACGGCCCTTCCTCTAGGCTTTCAAGCCCTTGTACATATTCAGGTGTTTCACCTGGGAAGGGTGGGAACAGTTCAGCAGCAGCTGGCCTGGGGCTCAGCTCACGTTTACTTACAGAGGCCTCGGCACTGTACCCCAGCTTTGCAATAAGGACGCTCCTTGCGTGGGCGGGCGGGGCTGCTGGCTGTATGGGAGATGATTCCCCACCTCTGACCAATTTCAGAATTGTTTACCACTGGAGCAAGTGCCTTGGTAGTGTTTTCCAATGTATAACAGTTAGGTTCAGGTTTTTTTTTTCTTTTTTGGTTCAAGTTAGATTTTATTCCTCTTTTATGTATTTATAGATATAAGCATGGAAATAATTCATTCTTATACATACATCAGTGTGAATGGAAGAAATTTTTTTCTGTTTTATTTTTACATTTTATTTTTAAAAATTTTGAAATTTAATTTTATTTATTTTTTATACAGTAGGTTATTATTAGTTATCTATTTTATGCCTAAACATGTATACAGGTCAATCCCAATCTCCCAATTCATCCCACCACCACCACCCCATGGCTTCCCCCAATTTGTGTCCATACGTTTGTTCTCTACCTCTGTGTCTCTATTTCTGCCCTGCAAACCATTTCATCTGTACCATTTTTCTAGGTTCCACATATAGGCATTAATATACAATATTTGTTTTTCTCTTTCTAACTTACTTCACTCTGTATGACAGTCACTAGGTCCATCAACTTCTCTACAAATGACCCAGGTTCATTCCTTTTTATGGCTGAGTAATATTCCATTTTATATATGTACCACAACTTTATCCATTCGTCTGTCTGTGGCCATTTAGGTTGCTTCCATTTCCTGGCTATTGTAAATAGTGCTGCAATGAACATTGTGGTGAATGTGTCTCTCTGATTTATGGTTTTCTCTGTGTATATGCCCAGAAGTGGGATTGCTGGACCCTATGGTAATTCTCTTTTTAGTTTTTTAAAGGAACCTCCATACTGTTCTCCATAGTGACTGTATCAATTTACATTCCCACCAATAGCGGAAGAGGGTTCCTTTTGTCCACACCCTCCCCAGAATTTGTTGTTTGTAGATTATCTGATGATGCTGATTCTAACAGGTGTGAGGTCTTACCTCATTGTAGTTTTGATTTGCATTTCTCTAATAATTAGTGATGTTGAGCAGCTTTTCATGTGCGTCTTGGCCATCTCTGTGTCTTCTTTGAAGAAACGTCTATTTAGATCTTCTGCCCATTTTTGTATTGGGTTGTTTATTGTATTAATATTAAGCTGCATGAGCTGTATATATATATTGGAGATTAAACCTTTGTCCATTGATTCGTTTGTGAATGTTTTCGCCCCTTCTGAGGGTTACCTTTTTCCATTCCCGTTTTTTTAACAAAGAAAGAAAGAAAGCAAAAGAATCAGAACACTAATGTTCGTGAAATATGCCTCTTGAAACTGTCGTTTTGAAATATGGACGTCTTTTGAACTTTTTGGTCGATATATGACCCCAGGATTTGTTTTCAGGGCAGGTGTCATTTACAGGCCTGTAATGATTTGGAATATCCACTGACCATTAGCGCTGGGATTAAAGCTGCTGTTGTGTGAAACGGCCACAAGGTGGCAGCAGTTCTCCCTTACCAAATCTGGTTACTAGGGCAGCAGAGCCTCAATGGAAGTCGCGTTCTAGATTGGAATGTAGAACGGAATGTGCCAGGAGAAAGCCCCTCAAGTTTGTGTCACTACTTCTTGTTCGTGTTTTTAATTTAATTTTTTATTTTTTATTACAGCAAGTTTGAGTACAACGTTTAGCTTGTTGTAGGTGTGCAACAGGTGGTTCTTTTACAGATATACATATGTCTGTTCTTCCTGGGATCCTTTTCCCATGTACGTTATGACAGAATGTTGAGTAGTCTTCTCTTGGTACTCCGTAGGTCTTTGGTGATTATATATGTCTACTGTGTTTGTATATGTCTGTTATCCCCAATATGGTAATGAATTCAATCCTCACACCTTTCCTTTGGTGAACCATAAGTTTGTTTAATGAATCTGTGATTGCCCTTCTCCGTGGAAATATTTGCCCTGGTATCAATTTATAGGTAACACCTATAAGTGATATGATATGATATGTGTCTTTCACTTTCTGACTTACTCCAAGTCACGTGATTACCTCTAGACTCATCTACGGTGCTGCAAATGGCATTGTGTGCTTCTTTTCCTTGGCGGATATTCTGTCTTAGCGTGGTCCATTTTCTTCAGTGTGATTCCCTGAGGGCTGAGGATTAGCTGACCTGGGCAGCCTGACCCTGCCGGCAAGCCCTCCCCAGGTGTGCCTGGGTTGAGGTCAATATAAACAGCACTCCAGGCAGCAATATCCCCTGCAGCTGTGCCTGACTCCATATTCTCTGCCCCGTCAGCAGTCTCGGGGCTGTGCTGGTGGGAGGGTGTGAGGGTCCACGGCTTTGTGGGTGGCCCGGTGTGAGTGGGGCTCTGCTGGACTTTCTGCAGGAGTTGCCAGGCTGCCACCTGTAAAGAAGACGATGTGTCACCCATAATTTCCACTGGAATATCTCTCCGGGCTGAGGTGAGGAAGGAAAAAAAGGAGTGGGGGCCGGGACAGGAGGGGTATCTCAGGCAGGGCAATGGAAAGCTTCCAGAAGAGCGCCCGTGGCCAGGACCATCCTGGCTGACCTGCAGGCACCAAGGTGGCCTGAGTGCTGTCGCTGGTGTGGCTCCACGGCCCTTCCTCTAGGCTTTCAAGCCCTTGTACATATTCAGGTGTTTCACCTGGGAAGGGTGGGAACAGTTCAGCAGCAGCTGGCCTGGGGCTCAGCTCACGTTTACTCACAGAGGCCTCGACACGGTCCCCCAGCTTTGCAATAAGGACGCTCCTTGCGTGGGCGGGTGGGGCTGCTGGCTGTATGGGAGATGATTCCCCACCTCTGACCAATTTCAGAATTGTATACCACTGGAGCAAGTGCCTTGGTAGTGTTTTCCTCTGTATAACTGTTAGGTGTAGTTTTTTTTTCTTTTTTGGTTCAAGTTAGATTTTATTCCACTTTTATGTATTTATGGATATAAGGATGGAAATAATTCATTCTTATAAATACATCAGTGTGAATGGAAGAACATTTTTTTCTGTTTTATTTTTACATTTTATTTTTAAAATTTTTGAAATTTAATTTTATTTATTTTTTTATACAGTAGGTTATAATTAGTTATCTATTTTATGCATAGACATGTATACAGTTCAATCCCAATCTCCCAACTCATCCCACCACCACCACCCCATGGCTTCCCCCACTTTGTGTCCATACGTTTGTTCTCTACCTCTGTGTCTCTATTTCTGCCCTGCAAACCAGTTCATCTGTACCATTTTTCTAGGTTCCACATATAGGCATTAATATACAATATTTGTTTTTCTCTTTCTGACTTACTTCACTCTGTATGACAGTCACTAGATCCATCAACTTCTCTACAAATGACCCAGTTTCATTCCTTTTTATGGCTGAGTAATATTCCATTTTATATATGTACCACATCTTTATCCATTCGTCTGTCTGTGGCCATTTAGGTTGCTTCCATTACCTGGCTATTGTAAATAGTGCTGCAATGAACATTGTGTGAATGTGTCCTTGGGATTTATGGTTTTCTCTGGGTATATGCCCAGAAGTGGGATTGCTGGATCCTATGGTAATTCTCTTTTTAGTTTTTTAAAGGAACCTCCATACTGTTCTCCATAGTGACTGTATCAATTAAATTCCCACCAATAGCGGAAGAGGGTTCCTTTTGTCCACACCCTCCCCAGAATTGTTGTTTGTAGATTATCTGACGATGCCGATTCTAAAAGGTGTGAGGTCTTACCCCATTGGAGTTTTGATTTGCATTTCTCTAATAATTAGTGATGTTGAGCAGCTTTTCATGTGCGTCTTGGCCATCTCTCTGTCTTCTTTGAAGAAACGTCTATTTAGATCTTCTGCCCATTTTTGTATTGGGTTGTTTGTTTTATTAATATTAAGCTGCAAGAGCTGTTTATATACATTGGAGATTAAACCTTTGTCCATTGATTCGTTTGTGAACGTTTTCGACCATTCTGAGGGTTGCCTTTTTCCATTCCCGTTTTTTTAACAAAGAAAGAAAGAAAGCAAAAGAAGCAGAACACTAATGTGCGTGAAATATGCCTCTTGAAACTGTCGTTTTGAAATATGGACGTCTTTTGAATTTTTTGGTCGATATATGACCCCAGGATTTGTTTTCAGGGCAGGTGTCATTTACAGGCCTGTAATGATTTGGAATATCCACTGACCATTAGCGCTGGGATTAAATCTGCTGTTGTGTGAAACGGCCACAAGGTGGCAGCAGTTCTCCCTTACCAAATCTGGTTACTAGGGCAGCAGAGCCTCAATGGAAGTCACGTTCAAGATTGGAATGTAGAACGGAATGTGCCAGGAGAAAGCCCCTCAAGTTTGTGTCACTACTTCTTGTTCGTGTTTTTAATTTAATTTTTTATTTTTTATTACAGCAAGTTTGAGTACAACGTTTAGCTTGTTGTAGGTGTGCAAGAGGTGGTTCTTTTACACATATACATATGTCTGTTCTTCCTGGGATCCTTTGCCCATGTACGTTATGACAGAATGTTGAGTAGTCTTCTCTTGGTACTCCGTAGGTCTTTGGTGATTATATATGTCTACTGTGTTTGTATATGTCTGTTAACCCCAATATGGTAATGAATTCAATCCTCACACCTTTCCTTTGGTGAACCATAAGTTTGTTTAATGAATCTGTGATTGCCCTTCTCCGTGGAAATATCTGCCCTGGTATCAATTTATAGGTAACACCTATAAGTGATATGATATGATATGTGTCTTTCACTTTCTGACTTACTCCAAGTCACGTGATTACCTCTAGACTCATCTACGGTGCTGCAAATGGCATTGTGTCCTTTTTTTCCTTGGCGAATATTCTGTCTTAGCGAGGTCCATTTTCTGCAATGTGATTCCCTGAGGGCTGAGGATTAGCTGACCTGGGCAGCCTGACCCTGCCGGCAAGCCCTCCCCAGGTGTGCCTGGGTTGAGGTCAATATAAACAGCACTCCAGGCAGCAATAGCCCCTGCAGCTGTGCCTGACTCCATATTCTCTGCCCCGTCAGCAGTCTCGGGGCTGTGCTGGTGGGAGGGTGTGAGGGTCCACGGCTTTGTGGGTGGCCCGGTGTGAGTGGGGCTCTGCTGGAATTTCTGCAGGAGTTGCCAGGCTGCCACCTGTAAAGAAGACGATGTGTCACCCATAACTTCCACTGGAATATCTCTCCGGGCTGAGGTGAGGAAGGAAAAAAGGAGTGGGGGCCGGGACAGGAGGGGTATCTCAGGCAGGGCAATGGAAAGCTTCCAGAAGAGCGCCCGTGGCCAGGACCATCCTGGCTGACCTGCAGGCACCAAGTTGGCCTGCGTGCTGTCGCTTGTGTGGCTCCACGGCCCTTCCTCTAGGCTTTCAAGCCCTTGTACATATTCAGGTGTTTCACCTGGGAAGGGTGGGAACAGTTCAGCAGCAGCTGGCCTGGGGCTCAGCTCACGTTTACTTACAGAGGCCTCGGCACGGTACCCCAGCTTTGCAATAAGGACGCTCCTTGCGTGGGCGGGCGGGGCTGCTGGCTGTATGGGAGATGATTCCCCACCTCTGACCAATTTCAGAATTGTTTACCACTGGAGCAAGTGCCTTGGTAGTGTTTTCCAATGTATAACAGTTAGGTTCAGGTTTTTTTTTTCTTTTTTGGTTCAAGTTAGATTTTATTCCTCTTTTATGTATTTATAGATATAAGCATGGAAATAATTCATTCTTATACATACATCAGTGTGAATGGAAGAAATTTTTTTCTGTTTTATTTTTACATTTTATTTTTAAAAATTTTGAAATTTAATTTTATTTATTTTTTATACAGTAGGTTATTATTAGTTATCTATTTTATGCCTAAACATGTATACAGGTCAATCCCAATCTCCCAATTCATCCCACCACCACCACCCCATGGCTTCCCCCAATTTGTGTCCATACGTTTGTTCTCTACCTCTGTGTCTCTATTTCTGCCCTGCAAACCATTTCATCTGTACCATTTTTCTAGGTTCCACATATAGGCATTAATATACAATATTTGTTTTTCTCTTTCTAACTTACTTCACTCTGTATGACAGTCACTAGATCCATCAACTTCTCTACAAATGACCCAGGTTCATTCCTTTTTATGGCTGAGTAATATTCCATTTTATATATGTACCACAACTTTATCCATTCGTCTGTCTGTGGCCATTTAGGTTGCTTCCATTTCCTGGCTATTGTAAATAGTGCTGCAATGAACATTGTGGTGAATGTGTCTCTCTGATTTATGGTTTTCTCTGTGTATATGCCCAGAAGTGGGATTGCTGGACCCTATGGTAATTCTCTTTTTAGTTTTTTAAAGGAACCTCCATACTGTTCTCCATAGTGACTGTATCAATTTACATTCCCACCAATAGCGGAAGAGGGTTCCTTTTGTCCACACCCTCCCCAGAATTTGTTGTTTGTAGATTATCTGATGATGCTGATTCTAACAGGTGTGAGGTCTTACCTCATTGTAGTTTTGATTTGCATTTCTCTAATAATTAGTGATGTTGAGCAGCTTTTCATGTGCGTCTTGGCCATCTCTGTGTCTTCTTTGAAGAAACGTCTATTTAGATCTTCTGCCCATTTTTGTATTGGGTTGTTTATTGTATTAATATTAAGCTGCATGAGCTGTATATATATATTGGAGATTAAACCTTTGTCCATTGATTCGTTTGTGAATGTTTTCGCCCCTTCTGAGGGTTACCTTTTTCCATTCCCGTTTTTTTAACAAAGAAAGAAAGAAAGCAAAAGAATCAGAACACTAATGTTCGTGAAATATGCCTCTTGAAACTGTCGTTTTGAAATATGGACGTCTTTTGAACTTTTTGGTCGATATATGACCCCAGGATTTGTTTTCAGGGCAGGTGTCATTTACAGGCCTGTAATGATTTGGAATATCCACTGACCATTAGCGCTGGGATTAAAGCTGCTGTTGTGTGAAACGGCCACAAGGTGGCAGCAGTTCTCCCTTACCAAATCTGGTTACTAGGGCAGCAGAGCCTCAATGGAAGTCGCGTTCTAGATTGGAATGTAGAACGGAATGTGCCAGGAGAAAGCCCCTCAAGTTTGTGTCACTACTTCTTGTTCGTGTTTTTAATTTAATTTTTTATTTTTTATTACAGCAAGTTTGAGTACAACGTTTAGCTTGTTGTAGGTGTGCAACAGGTGGTTCTTTTACAGATATACATATGTCTGTTCTTCCTGGGATCCTTTTCCCATGTACGTTATGACAGAATGTTGAGTAGTCTTCTCTTGGTACTCCGTAGGTCTTTGGTGATTATATATGTCTACTGTGTTTGTATATGTCTGTTATCCCCAATATGGTAATGAATTCAATCCTCACACCTTTCCTTTGGTGAACCATAAGTTTGTTTAATGAATCTGTGATTGCCCTTCTCCGTGGAAATATTTGCCCTGGTATCAATTTATAGGTAACACCTATAAGTGATATGATATGATATGTGTCTTTCACTTTCTGACTTACTCCAAGTCACGTGATTACCTCTAGACTCATCTACGGTGCTGCAAATGGCATTGTGTGCTTCTTTTCCTTGGCGGATATTCTGTCTTAGCGTGGTCCATTTTCTTCAGTGTGATTCCCTGAGGGCTGAGGATTAGCTGACCTGGGCAGCCTGACCCTGCCGGCAAGCCCTCCCCAGGTGTGCCTGGGTTGAGGTCAATATAAACAGCACTCCAGGCAGCAATATCCCCTGCAGCTGTGCCTGACTCCATATTCTCTGCCCCGTCAGCAGTCTCGGGGCTGTGCTGGTGGGAGGGTGTGAGGGTCCACGGCTTTGTGGGTGGCCCGGTGTGAGTGGGGCTCTGCTGGACTTTCTGCAGGAGTTGCCAGGCTGCCACCTGTAAAGAAGACGATGTGTCACCCATAATTTCCACTGGAATATCTCTCCGGGCTGAGGTGAGGAAGGAAAAAAAGGAGTGGGGGCCGGGACAGGAGGGGTATCTCAGGCAGGGCAATGGAAAGCTTCCAGAAGAGCGCCCGTGGCCAGGACCATCCTGGCTGACCTGCAGGCACCAAGGTGGCCTGAGTGCTGTCGCTGGTGTGGCTCCACGGCCCTTCCTCTAGGCTTTCAAGCCCTTGTACATATTCAGGTGTTTCACCTGGGAAGGGTGGGAACAGTTCAGCAGCAGCTGGCCTGGGGCTCAGCTCACGTTTACTCACAGAGGCCTCGACACGGTCCCACAGCTTTGCAATAAGGACGCTCCTTGCGTGGGCGGGTGGGGCTGCTGGCTGTATGGGAGATGATTCCCCACCTCTGACCAATTTCAGAATTGTATACCACTGGAGCAAGTGCCTTGGTAGTGTTTTCCTCTGTATAACTGTTAGGTGTAGTTTTTTTTTCTTTTTTGGTTCAAGTTAGATTTTATTCCACTTTTATGTATTTATGGATATAAGGATGGAAATAATTCATTCTTATAAATACATCAGTGTGAATGGAAGAACATTTTTTTCTGTTTTATTTTTACATTTTATTTTTAAAATTTTTGAAATTTAATTTTATTTATTTTTTTTATACAGTAGGTTATTATTAGTTATCTATTTTATGCATAGACATGTATACTGTTCAATCCCAATCTCCCAACTCATCCCACCACCACCACCCCATGGCTTCCCCCACTTTGTGTCCATACGTTTGTTCTCTACCTCTGTGTCTCTATTTCTGCCCTGCAAACCAGTTCATCTGTACCATTTTTCTAGGTTCCACATATAGGCATTAATATACAATATTTGTTTTTCTCTTTCTGACTTACTTCACTCTGTATGACAGTCACTAGATCCATCAACTTCTCTACAAATGACCCAGTTTCATTCCTTTTTATGGCTGAGTAATATTCCATTTTATATATGTACCACATCTTTATCCATTCGTCTGTCTGTGGCCATTTAGGTTGCTTCCATTACCTGGCTATTGTAAATAGTGCTGCAATGAACATTGTGTGAATGTGTCCTTGGGATTTATGGTTTTCTCTGGGTATATGCCCAGAAGTGGGATTGCTGGATCCTATGGTAATTCTCTTTTTAGTTTTTTAAAGGAACCTCCATACTGTTCTCCATAGTGACTGTATCAATTAAATTCCCACCAATAGCGGAAGAGGGTTCCTTTTGTCCACACCCTCCCCAGAATTTGTTGTTTGTAGATTATCTGACGATGCCGATTCTAAAAGGTGTGAGGTCTTACCCCATTGGAGTTTTGATTTGCATTTCTCTAATAATTAGTGATGTTGAGCAGCTTTTCATGTGCGTCTTGGCCATCTCTCTGTCTTCTTTGAAGAAACGTCTATTTAGATCTTCTGCCCATTTTTGTATTGGGTTGTTTGTTTTATTAATATTAAGCTGCAAGAGCTGTTTATATACATTGGAGATTAAACCTTTGTCCATTGATTCGTTTGTGAACGTTTTCGACCATTCTGAGGGTTGCCTTTTTCCATTCCCGTTTTTTTAACAAAGAAAGAAAGAAAGCAAAAGAAGCAGAACACTAATGTGCGTGAAATATGCCTCTTGAAACTGTCGTTTTGAAATATGGACGTCTTTTGAATTTTTTGGTCGATATATGACCCCAGGATTTGTTTTCAGGGCAGGTGTCATTTACAGGCCTGTAATGATTTGGAATATCCACTGACCATTAGCGCTGGGATTAAATCTGCTGTTGTGTGAAACGGCCACAAGGTGGCAGCAGTTCTCCCTTACCAAATCTGGTTACTAGGGCAGCAGAGCCTCAATGGAAGTCACGTTCAAGATTGGAATGTAGAACGGAATGTGCCAGGAGAAAGCCCCTCAAGTTTGTGTCACTACTTCTTGTTCGTGTTTTTAATTTAATTTTTTATTTTTTATTACAGCAAGTTTGAGTACAACGTTTAGCTTGTTGTAGGTGTGCAAGAGGTGGTTCTTTTACACATATACATATGTCTGTTCTTCCTGGGATCCTTTTCCCATGTACGTTATGACAGAATGTTGAGTAGTCTTCTCTTGGTACTCCGTAGGTCTTTGGTGATTATATATGTCTACTGTGTTTGTATATGTCTGTTAACCCCAATATGGTAATGAATTCAATCCTCACACCTTTCCTTTGGTGAACCATAAGTTTGTTTAATGAATCTGTGATTGCCCTTCTCCGTGGAAATATCTGCCCTGGTATCAATTTATAGGTAACACCTATAAGTGATATGATATGATATGTGTCTTTCACTTTCTGACTTACTCCAAGTCACGTGATTACCTCTAGACTCATCTACGGTGCTGCAAATGGCATTGTGTCCTTTTTTTCCTTGGCGAATATTCTGTCTTAGCGAGGTCCATTTTCTGCAATGTGATTCCCTGAGGGCTGAGGATTAGCTGACCTGGGCAGCCTGACCCTGCCGGCAAGCCCTCCCCAGGTGTGCCTGGGTTGAGGTCAATATAAACAGCACTCCAGGCAGCAATAGCCCCTGCAGCTGTGCCTGACTCCATATTCTCTGCCCCGTCAGCAGTCTCGGGGCTGTGCTGGTAGGAGGGTGTGAGGGTCCACGGCTTTGTGGGTGGCCCGGTGTGAGTGGGGCTCTGCTGGAATTTCTGCAGGAGTTGCCAGGCTGCCACCTGTAAAGAAGACGATGTGTCACCCATAACTTCCACTGGAATATCTCTCCGGGCTGAGGTGAGGAAGGAAAAAAGGAGTGGGGGCCGGGACAGGAGGGGTATCTCAGGCAGGGCAATGGAAAGCTTCCAGAAGAGCGCCCGTGGCCAGGACCATCCTGGCTGACCTGCAGGCACCAAGTTGGCCTGCGTGCTGTCGCTTGTGTGGCTCCACGGCCCTTCCTCTAGGCTTTCAAGCCCTTGTACATATTCAGGTGTTTCACCTGGGAAGGGTGGGAACAGTTCAGCAGCAGCTGGCCTGGGGCTCAGCTCACGTTTACTTACAGAGGCCTCGGCACGGTACCCCAGCTTTGCAATAAGGACGCTCCTTGCGTGGGCGGGCGGGGCTGCTGGCTGTATGGGAGATGATTCCCCACCTCTGACCAATTTCAGAATTGTTTACCACTGGAGCAAGTGCCTTGGTAGTGTTTTCCAATGTATAACAGTTAGGTTCAGGTTTTTTTTTTCTTTTTTGGTTCAAGTTAGATTTTATTCCTCTTTTATGTATTTATAGATATAAGCATGGAAATAATTCATTCTTATACATACATCAGTGTGAATGGAAGAAATTTTTTTCTGTTTTATTTTTACATTTTATTTTTAAAAATTTTGAAATTTAATTTTATTTATTTTTTATACAGTAGGTTATTATTAGTTATCTATTTTATGCCTAAACATGTATACAGGTCAATCCCAATCTCCCAATTCATCCCACCACCACCACCCCATGGCTTCCCCCACTTTGTGTCCATACGTTTGTTCTCTACCTCTGTGTCTCTATTTCTGCCCTGCAAACCATTTCATCTGTACCATTTTTCTAGGTTCCACATATAGGCATTAATATACAATATTTGTTTTTCTCTTTCTAACTTACTTCACTCTGTATGACAGTCACTAGATCCATCAACTTCTCTACAAATGACCCAGGTTCATTCCTTTTTATGGCTGAGTAATATTCCATTTTATATATGTACCACAACTTTATCCATTCGTCTGTCTGTGGCCATTTAGGTTGCTTCCATTTCCTGGCTATTGTAAATAGTGCTGCAATGAACATTGTGGTGAATGTGTCTCTCTGATTTATGGTTTTCTCTGTGTATATGCCCAGAAGTGGGATTGCTGGACCCTATGGTAATTCTCTTTTTAGTTTTTTAAAGGAACCTCCATACTGTTCTCCATAGTGACTGTATCAATTTACATTCCCACCAATAGCGGAAGAGGGTTCCTTTTGTCCACACCCTCCCCAGAATTTGTTGTTTGTAGATTATCTGATGATGCTGATTCTAACAGGTGTGAGGTCTTACCTCATTGTAGTTTTGATTTGCATTTCTCTAATAATTAGTGATGTTGAGCAGCTTTTCATGTGCGTCTTGGCCATCTCTGTGTCTTCTTTGAAGAAACGTCTATTTAGATCTTCTGCCCATTTTTGTATTGGGTTGTTTATTGTATTAATATTAAGCTGCATGAGCTGTATATATATATTGGAGATTAAACCTTTGTCCATTGATTCGTTTGTGAATGTTTTCGCCCCTTCTGAGGGTTACCTTTTTCCATTCCCGTTTTTTTAACAAAGAAAGAAAGAAAGCAAAAGAATCAGAACACTAATGTTCGTGAAATATGCCTCTTGAAACTGTCGTTTTGAAATATGGACGTCTTTTGAATTTTTTGGTCGATATATGACCCCAGGATTTGTTTTCAGGGCAGGTGTCATTTACAGGCCTGTAATGATTTGGAATATCCACTGACCATTAGCGCTGGGATTAAAGCTGCTGTTGTGTGAAACGGCCACAAGGTGGCAGCAGTTCTCCCTTACCAAATCTGGTTACTAGGGCAGCAGAGCCTCAATGGAAGTCACGTTCTAGATTGGAATGTAGAACGGAATGTGCCAGGAGAAAGCCCCTCAAGTTTGTGTCACTACTTCTTGTTCGTGTTTTTAATTTAATTTTTTATTTTTTATTACAGCAAGTTTGAGTACAATGTTTAGCTTGTTGTAGGTGTGCAACAGGTGGTTCTTTTACAGATATACATATGTCTGTTCTTCCTGGGATCCTTTTCCCATGTACGTTATGACAGAATGTTGAGTAGTCTTCTCTTGGTACTCCGTAGGTCTTTGGTGATTATATATGTCTACTGTGTTTGTATATGTCTGTTATCCCCAATATGGTAATGAATTCAATCCTCACACCTTTCCTTTGGTGAACCATAAGTTTGTTTAATGAATCTGTGATTGCCCTTCTCCGTGGAAATATTTGCCCTGGTATCAATTTATAGGTAACACCTATAAGTGATATGATATGATATGTGTCTTTCACTTTCTGACTTACTCCAAGTCACGTGATTACCTCTAGACTCATCTACGGTGCTGCAAATGGCATTGTGTGCTTCTTTTCCTTGGCGGATATTCTGTCTTAGCGTGGTCCATTTTCTTCAGTGTGATTCCCTGAGGGCTGAGGATTAGCTGACCTGGGCAGCCTGACCCTGCCGGCAAGCCCTCCCCAGGTGTGCCTGGGTTGAGGTCAATATAAACAGCACTCCAGGCAGCAATATCCCCTGCAGCTGTGCCTGACTCCATATTCTCTGCCCCGTCAGCAGTCTCGGGGCTGTGCTGGTGGGAGGGTGTGAGGGTCCACGGCTTTGTGGGTGGCCCGGTGTGAGTGGGGCTCTGCTGGACTTTCTGCAGGAGTTGCCAGGCTGCCACCTGTAAAGAAGACGATGTGTCACCCATAATTTCCACTGGAATATCTCTCCGGGCTGAGGTGAGGAAGGAAAAAAAGGAGTGGGGGCCGGGACAGGAGGGGTATCTCAGGCAGGGCAATGGAAAGCTTCCAGAAGAGCGCCCGTGGCCAGGACCATCCTGGCTGACCTGCAGGCACCAAGGTGGCCTGAGTGCTGTCGCTGGTGTGGCTCCACGGCCCTTCCTCTAGGCTTTCAAGCCCTTGTACATATTCAGGTGTTTCACCTGGGAAGGGTGGGAACAGTTCAGCAGCAGCTGGCCTGGGGCTCAGCTCACGTTTACTCACAGAGGCCTCGACACGGTCCCCCAGCTTTGCAATAAGGACGCTCCTTGCGTGGGCGGGTGGGGCTGCTGGCTGTATGGGAGATGATTCCCCACCTCTGACCAATTTCAGAATTGTATACCACTGGAGCAAGTGCCTTGGTAGTGTTTTCCTCTGTATAACTGTTAGGTGTAGTTTTTTTTTCTTTTTTGGTTCAAGTTAGATTTTATTCCACTTTTATGTATTTATGGATATAAGCATGGAAATAATTCATTCTTATAAATACATCAGTGTGAATGGAAGAACATTTTTTTCTGTTTTATTTTTACATTTTATTTTTAAAATTTTTGAAATTTAATTTTATTTATTTTTTTTATACAGTAGGTTATTATTAGTTATCTATTTTATGCATAGACATGTATACAGTTCAATCCCAATCTCCCAACTCATCCCACCACCACCACCCCATGGCTTCCCCCACTTTGTGTCCATACGTTTGTTCTCTACCTCTGTGTCTCTATTTCTGCCCTGCAAACCAGTTCATCTGTACCATTTTTCTAGGTTCCACATATAGGCATTAATATACAATATTTGTTTTTCTCTTTCTGACTTACTTCACTCTGTATGACAGTCTCCAGATCCATCAACTTCTCTACAAATGACCCAGGTTCATTCCTTTTTATGGCTGAGTAATATTCCATTTTATATATGTACCACAACTTTATCCATTCGTCTGTCTGTGGCCATTTAGGTTGCTTCCATTTCCTGGCTATTGTAAATAGTGCTGCAATGAACATTGTGGTGAATGTGTCTTTGTGATTTATGGTTTTCTCTGGGTATATGCCCAGAAGTGGGATTGCTGGATCCTATGGTAATTCTCTTTTTAGTTTTTTAAAGGAACCTCCATACTGTTCTCCATAGTGACTGTATCAATTAAATTCCCACCAATAGCGGAAGAGGGTTCCTTTTGTCCACACCCTCCCCAGAATTTGTTGTTTGTAGATTATCTGATGATGCCTATTCTAACATGTGTGAGGTCTTACCTCATTGTAGTTTTGATTTGCATTTCTCTAATAATTAGTGATGTTGAGCAGCTTTTCATGTGCGTCTTGGCCATCTCTGTGTCTTCTTTGAAGAAACGTCTATTTAGATCTTCTGCCCATTTTTGTATTGGGTTGTTTGTTTTATTAATATTAAGCTGCATGAGCTGTTTATATATATTGGAGATTAAACCTTTGTCCATTGATTCGTTTGTGAAAGTTTTCGCCCATTCTGAGGGTTGCCTTTTTCTATTCCCGTTTTTTTAACAAAGAAAGAAAGAAAGCAAAAGAAGCAGAACACTAATGTGCGTGAAATATGCCTCTTGAAACTGTCGTTTTGAAATATGGACGTCTTTTGAATTTTTTGGTCGATATATGACCCCAGGATTTGTTTTCATGGCAGGTGTCATTTACAGGCCTGTAATGATTTGGAATATCCACTGACCATTAGCGCTGGGATTAAAGCTGCTGTTGTGTGAAACGGCCACAAGGTGGCAGCAGTTCTCCCTTACCAAATCTGGTTACTAGGGCAGCAGAGCCTCAATGGAAGTCGCGTTCAAGATTGGAATGTAGAACGGAATGTGCCAGGAGAAAGCCCCTCAAGTTTGTCTCACTACTTCTTGTTCGTGTTTTTAATTTAATTTTTTATTTTTTTATTACAGCAAGTTTGAGTACAACGTTTAGCTTGTTGTAGGTGTGCAAGAGGTGGTTCTTTTACACATATACATATGTCTGTTCTTCCTGGGATCCTTTTCCCATGTACGTTATGACAGAATGTTGAGTAGTCTTCTCTTGTTACTGCGTAGGTCTTTGGTGATTATATATGTCTACTGTGTTTGTATATGTCTGTTAACCCCAATATCGTAATGAATTCAATCCTCACACCTTTCCTTTGGTGAACCATAAGTTTGTTTAATGAATCTGTGATTGCCCTTCTCCGTGGAAATATCTGCCCTGGTATCAATTTATAGGTAACACCTATAAGTGATATGATATGATATGTGTCTTTCACTTTCTGACTTACTCCAAGTCACGTGATTACCTCTAGACTCATCTACGGTGCTGCAAATGGCATTGTGTCCTTTTTTTCCTTGGCGAATATTCTGTCTTAGCGAGGTCCATTTTCTGCAATGTGATTCCCTGAGGGCTGAGGATTAGCTGACCTGGGCAGCCTGACCCTGCCGGCAAGCCCTCCCCAGGTGTGCCTGGGTTGAGGTCAATATAAACAGCACTCCAGGCAGCAATAGCCCCTGCAGCTGTGCCTGACTCCATATTCTCTGCCCCGTCAGCAGTCTCGGGGCTGTGCTGGTGGGAGGGTGTGAGGGTCCACGGCTTTGTGTGTGGCCCGGTGTGAGTGGGGCTCTGCTGGAATTTCTGCAGGAGTTGCCAGGCTGCCACCTGTAAAGAAGACGATGTGTCACCCATAACTTCCACTGGAATATCTCTCCGGGCTGAGGTGAGGAAGGAAAAAAGGAGTGGGGGCCGGGACAGGAGGGGTATCTCAGGCAGGGCAATGGAAAGCTTCCAGAAGAGCGCCCGTGGCCAGGACCATCCTGGCTGACCTGCAGGCACCAAGTTGGCCTGCGTGCTGTCGCTTGTGTGGCTCCACGGCCCTTCCTCTAGGCTTTCAAGCCCTTGTACATATTCAGGTGTTTCACCTGGGAAGGGTGGGAACAGTTCAGCAGCAGCTGGCCTGGGGCTCAGCTCACGTTTACTTACAGAGGCCTCGGCACGGTACCCCAGCTTTGCAATAAGGACGCTCCTTGCGTGGGCGGGTGGGGCTGCTGGCTGTATGGGAGATGATTCCCCACCTCTGACCAATTTCAGAATTGTTTACCACTGGAGCAAGTGCCTTGGTAGTGTTTTCCTCTGTATAACTGTTAGGTTCAGGTTTTTTTTTTCTTTTTTGGTTCAAGTTAGATTTTATTCCTCTTTTATGTATTTATAGATATAAGCATGGAAATAATTCATTCTTATAAATACATCAGTGTGAATGGAAGAAATTTTTTTCTGTTTTATTTTTACATTTTATTTTTAAAAATTTTGAAATTTAATTTTATTTATTTTTTATACAGTAGGTTATTATTAGTTATCTATTTTATGCGTAAACATGTATACAGGTCAATCCCAATCTCCCAACTCATCCCACCACCACCACCCCATGGCTTCCCCCGCTTTGTGTCCATACGTTTGTTCTCTACCTCTGTGTCTCTATTTCTGCCCTGCAAACCATTTCATCTGTACCATTTTTCTAGGTTCCACATATAGGCATTAATATACAATATTTGTTTTTCTCTTTCTAACTTACTTCACTCTGTATGACAGTCACTAGATCCATCAACTTCTCTACAAATGACCCAGGTTCATTCCTTTTTATGGCTGAGTAATATTCCATTTTATATATGTACCACAACTTTATCCATTCGTCTGTCTGTGGCCATTTAGGTTGCTTCCATTTCCTGGCTATTGTAAACAGTGCTGCAATGAACATTGTGGTGAATGTGTCTCTGTGATTTATGGTTTTCTCTGGGTATATGCCCAGAAGTGGGATTGCTGGATCCTATTGTAATTCTGTTTTTAGTTTTTCAAAGGAACCTCCATACTGTTCTCCATAGTGACTGTATCAATTTACATTCCCACCAATAGCGTAAGAGGGTTCCTTTTGTCCACACCCTCCCCAGAATTTGTTGTTTGTAGATTATCTGATGATGCCGATTCTAACAGGTGTGAGGTCTTACCTCATTGTAGTTTTGATTTGCATTTCTCTAATAATTAGTGATGTTGAGCAGCTTTTCATGTGCGTCTTGGCCATCTCTGTGTCTTCTTTGAAGAAACGTCTATTTAGATCTTCTGCCCATTTTTGTATTGGGTTGTTTGTTGTATTAATATTAAGCTGCATGAGCTGTATATATATATTGGAGATTAAACCTTTGTCCATTGATTCGTTTGTGAACGTTTTCGCCCCTTCTGAGGGTTGCCTTTTTCCATTCCCGTTTTTTTAACAAAGAAAGAAAGAAAGCAAAAGTATCAGAACACTAATGTGCGTGAAATATGCCTCTTGAAACTGTCGTTTTGAAATATGGACGTCTTTTGAATTTTTTGGTCGATATATGACCCCAGGATTTGTTTTCAGGGCAGGTGTCATTTACAGGTCTGTAATGATTTGGAATATCCACTGACCATTAGCGCTGGGATTAAAGCTGCTGTTGTGTGAAACGGCCACAAGGTGGCAGCAGTTCTCCCTTACCAAATCTGGTTACTAGGGCAGCAGAGCCTCAATGGAAGTCGCGTTCTAGATTGGAATGTAGAACGGAATGTGCCAGGAGAAAGCCCCTCAAGTTTGTGTCACTACTTCTTGTTCGTGTTTTTAATTTAATTTTTTATTTTTTATTACAGCAAGTTTGAGTACAACGTTTAGCTTGTTGTAGGTGTGCAAAAGGTGGTTCTTTTACAGATATACATATGTCTGTTCTTCCTGGGATCCTTTTCCCATGTACGTTATGACAGAATGTTGAGTAGTCTTCTCTTGGTACTCCGTAGGTCTTTGGTGATTATATATGTCTACTGTGTTTGTATATGTCTGTTAACCCCTATATGGTAATGAATTCAATCCTCACACCTTTCCTTTGGTGAACCATAAGTTTGTTTAATGAATCTGTGATTGCCCTTCTCCGTGGAAATATCTGCCCTGGTATCAATTTATAGGTAACACCTATAAGTGATATGATATGATATGTGTCTTTCACTTTCTGACTTACTCCAAGTCACGTGATTACCTCTAGACTCATCTACGGTGCTGCAAATGGCATTGTGTGCTTCTTTTCCTTGGCGGATATTCTGTCTTAGCGTGGTCCATTTTCTGCAGTGTGATTCCCTGAGGGCTGAGGATTAGCTGACCTGGGCAGCCTGACCCTGCCGGCAAGCCCTCCCCAGGTGTGCCTGGGTTGAGGTCAATATAAACAGCACTCCAGGCAGCAATATCCCCTGCAGCTGTGCCTGACTCCATATTCTCTGCCCCGTCAGCAGTCTCGGGGCTGTGCTGGTGGGAGGGTGTGAGGGTCCACGGCTTTGTGGGTGGCCCGGTGTGAGTGGGGCTCTGCTGGAATTTCTGCAGGAGTTGCCAGGCTGCCACCTGTAAAGAAGAGGATGTGTCACCCATAATTTCCACTGGAATATCTCTCCGGGCTGAGGTGAGGAAGGAAAAAAAGGAGTGGCGGCCGGGACAGGAGGGATATCTCAGGCAGGGCAATGGAAAGCTTCCAGAAGAGCGCCCGTGGCCAGGACCATCCTGGCTGACCTGCAGGCACCAAGGTGGCCTGAGTGCTGTCGCTGGTGTGGCTCCACGGCCCTTCCTCTAGGCTTTCAAGCCCTTGTACATATTCAGGTGTTTCACCTGGGAAGGGTGGGAACAGTTCAGCAGCAGCTGGCCTGGGGCTCAGCTCACGTTTACTCACAGAGGCCTCGACACGGTCCCCCAGCTTTGCAATAAGGACGCTCCTTGCGTGGGCGGGTGGGGCTGCTGGCTGTATGGGAGATGATTCCCCACCTCTGACCAATTTCAGAATTGTATACCACTGGAGCAAGTGCCTTGGTAGTGTTTTCCTCTGTATAACTGTTAGGTGTAGTTTTTTTTTCTTTTTTGGTTCAAGTTAGATTTTATTCCACTTTTATGTATTTATGGATATAAGCATGGAAATAATTCATTCTTATAAATACATCAGTGTGAATGGAAGAACATTTTTTTCTGTTTTATTTTTACATTTTATTTTTAAAATTTTTGAAATTTAATTTTATTTATTTTTTTTATACAGTAGATTATTATTAGTTATCTATTTTATGCATAGACATGTATACAGTTCAATCCCAATCTCCCAACTCATCCCACCACCACCACCCCATGGCTTCCCCCACTTTGTGTCCATACATTTGTTCTCTACCTCTGTGTCTCTATTTCTGCCCTGCAAACCAGTTCATCTGTACCATTTTTCTAGGTTCCACATATAGGCATTAATATACAATATTTGTTTTTCTCTTTCTGACTTACTTCACTCTGTATGACAGTCTCCAGATCCATCAACTTCTCTACAAAAGACCCAGGTTCATTCCTTTTTATGGCTGAGTAATATTCCATTTTATATATGTACCACATCTTTATCCATTCGTCTGTCTGTGGGCATTTAGGTTGCTTCCATTCCCTGGCTATTGTAAATAGTGCTGCAATGAACATTGTGGTGAATGTGTCTTTGTGATTTATGGTTTTCTCTGGGTATATGCCCAGAAGTGGGATTGCTGGATCCTATGGTAATTCTCTTTTTAGTTTTTTAAAGGAACCTCCATACTGTTCTCCATAGTGACTGTATCAATTAAATTCCCACCAATAGCGGAAGAGGGTTCCTTTTGTCCACACCATCCCCAGAATTTGTTGTTTGTAGATTATCTGATGATGCCAATTCTAACATGTGTGAGGTCTTACCTCATAGTAGTTTTGATTTGCATTTCTCTAATAATTAGTGATGTTGAGCAGCTTTTCATGTGCGTCTTGGCCATCTCTGTGTCTTCTTTGAAGAAACGTCTATTTAGATCTTCTGCCCATTTTTGTATTGGGTTGTTTGTTTTATTAATATTAAGCTGCATGAGCTGTTTATATATATTGGAGATTAAACCTTTGTCCATTGATTCGTTTGTGAAAGTTTTCGCCCATTCTGAGGGTTGCCTTTTTCCATTCCCGTTTTTTTAACAAAGAAAGAAAGAAATCAAAAAAAGCAGAACACTAATGTGCGTGAAATATGCCTCTTGAAACTGTCGTTTTGAAATATGGACGTCTTTTGAATTTTTTGGTCGATATATGACCCCAGGATTTGTTTTCAGGGCAGGTGTCATTTACAGGCCTGTAATGATTCGGAATATCCACTGACCATTAGCGCTGGGATTAAAGCTGCTGTTGTGTGAAACGGCCACAAGGTGGCAGCAGTTCTCCCTTACCAAATCTGGTGACTAGGGCAGCAGAGCCTCAATGGAAGTCGCGTTCTAGATTGGAATGTAGAACGGAATGTGCCAGGAGAAAGCCCCTCAAGTTTGTCTCACCACTTCTTGTTCGTGTTTTTAATTTAATTTTTTATTTTTTATTACAGCAAGTTTGAGTACAACGTTTAGCTTGTTGTAGGTGTGCAAGAGGTGGTTCTTTTACACATATACATATGTCTGTTCTTCCTGGGATCCTTTTCCCATGTACGTTATGACAGAATGTTGAGTAGTCTTCTCTTGGTACTCCGTAGGTCTTTGGTGATTATATATGTCTACTGTGTTTGTATATGTCTGTTAACCCCAATATGGTAATGAATTCAATCCTCACACCTTTCCTTTGGTGAACCATAAGTTTGTTTAATGAATCTGTGATTGCCCTTCTCCGTGGAAATATCTGCCCTGGTATCAATTTATAGGTAACACCTATAAGTGATATGATATGATATGTGTCTTTCACTTTCTGACTTACTCCAAGTCACGTGATTACCTCTAGACTCATCTACGGTGCTGCAAATGGCATTGTGTGCTTCTTTTCCTAGGCGAATATTCTGTCTTAGCGAGGTCCATTTTCTGCAGTGTGATTCCCTGAGGGCTGAGGATTAGCTGACCTGGGCAGCCTGACCCTGCCGGCAAGCCCTCCCCAGGTGTGCCTGGTTTGAGGTCAATATAAACAGCACTCCAGGCAGCAATAGCCCCTGCAGCTGTGCCTGACTCCATATTCTCTGCCCCGTCAGCAGTCTCGGGGCTGTGCTGGTGGGAGGGTGTGAGGGTCCACGGCTTTGTGGGTGGCCCGGTGTGAGTGGGGCTCTGCTGGACTTTCTGCAGGAGTTGCCAAGCTGCCACCTTTAAAGAAGAGGATGTGTCACCCATAACTTCAACTGGAATATCTCTCCGGGCTGAGGTGAGTAAGGAAAAAAAGGAGTGGGGGCCGGGACAGGAGGGGTATCTCAGGCAGGGCAATGGAAAGCTTCCAGAAGAGCGCCCGTGGCCAGGACCATCCTGGCTGACCTGCAGGCACCAAGTTGGCCTGCGTGCTTTCGCTGGTGTGGCTCCACGGCCCTTCCTCTAGGCTTTCAAGCCCTTGTACATATTCAGGTGTTTCACCTGGGAAGGGTGGGAACAGTTCAGCAGCAGCTGGCCTGGAGCTCAGCTCACGTTTACTCACAGAGGCCTCGGCACCGTCCCCCAGCTTTGCAATAAGGACGCTCCTTGTGTGGGCGGGCGGGGCTGCTGGATGTATGGGAGATGTTTCCCCACCTCTGACCAATTTCAGAATTGTTTACCACTGGAGCAAGTGCCTTGGTAGTGTTTTCCTCTGAATAACTGTTAGGTGTAGTTTTTTTTTTTCTTTTTTGGTTCAAGTTAGATTTTATTCCTCTTTTATGTATTTATAGATATAAGCATGGAAATAATTCATTCTTATAAATACATCAGTGTGAATGGAAGAACATTTTTTTCTGTTTTATTTTTACATTTTATTTTTAAAAATTTTGAAATTTAATTTTATTTATTTTTTTATACAGTAGGTTATTATTCGTTATCTATTTTATGCATATACATGTATACAGGTCAATCCCAATCTCCCAACTCATCCCACCACCACCACCCCATGGCTTCCCCCACTTTGTGTCCATACGTTTGTTCTCTACCTCTGTGTCTCTATTTCTGCCCTGCAAACCAGTTCATCTGTAGCATTTTTCTAGGTTCCACATATAGGCATTAATATACAATATTTGTTTTCCTCTTTCTGACTTACTTCACTCTGTATGACAGTCTCTAGATCCATCAACTTCTCTACAAATGACTCAGTTTTATTCTTTTTTATGGCTGAGTAATATTCCATTTTATATATGTACCACATCTTTATCCATTCGTCTGTCTGTGGGCATTTAGGTTGCTTCCATTACCTGGCTATTGTAAATAGTGCTGCAATGAACATTGTGGTGAATGTGTCTCTGTGATTTATGGTTTTCTCTGGGTATATGCCCAGAAGTGGGATTGCTGGATCCTATTGTAATTCTGTTTTTAGTTTTTCAAAGGAGCCTCCATACTGTTCTCCATAGTGACTGTATCAATTTACATTCCCACCAATAGCGGAAGAGGGTTCCTTTTGTCCACACCATCCCCAGAATTTGTTGTTTGTAGATTATCTGATGATGCCGATTCTAACAGGTGTGAGGTCTTACCTCATTGTAGTTTTGATTTGCATTTCTCTAATAATTAGTGATGTTGAGCAGCTTTTCATGTGCGTCTTGGCCATCTCTGTGTCTTCTTTGAAGAAACGTCTATTTAGATCTCCTGCCCATTTTTGTATTTGGTTGTTTGTTGTATTAATATTAAGCTGCATGAGCTGTATATATATATTGGAGATTAAACCTTTGTCCATTGATTCGTTTGTGAACGTTTTCGCCCCTTCTGAGGGTTGCCTTTTTCCATTCCCGTTTTTTTAACAAAGAAAGAAAGAAAGCAAAAGAATCAGAACACTAATGTGCGTGAAATATGCCTCTTGAAACTGTCGTTTTGAAATATGGACGTCTTTTGAATTTTTTGGTCGATATATGACCCCAGGATTTGTTTTCAGGGCAGGTGTCATTTACAGGCCTGTAATGATTTGGAATATCCACTGACCATTAGCGCTGGGATTAAAGCTGCTGTTGTGTGAAACGGCCACAAGGTGGCAGCAGTTCTCCCTTACCAAATCTGGTTACTAGGGCAGCAGAGCCTCAATGGAAGTCGCGTTCTAGATTGGAATGTAGAACGGAATGTGCCAGGAGAAAGCCCCTCAAGTTTGTCTCACTACTTCTTGTTCGTGTTTTTAATTTAATTTTTTATTTTTTATTACAGCAAGTTTGAGTACAACGTTTAGCTTGTTGTAGGTGTGCAAGAGGTGGTTCTTTTACACATATACATATGTCTGTTCTTCCTGGGATCCTTTTCCCATGTACGTTATGACAGAATGTTGAGTAGTCTTCTCTTGGTACTCTGTAGGTCTTTGGTGATTATATATGTCTACTGTGTTTGTATATGTCTGTTAACCCCAATATCGTAATGAATTCAATCTTCACACGTTTCCTTTGGTGAACCATAAGTTTGTTTAATGAATCTGTGATTGCCCTTCTCCGTGGAAATATCTGCCCTGGTATCAATTTATAGGTAACACCTATAAGTGATATGATATGATATGTGTCTTTCACTTTCTGACTTACTCCAAGTCACGTGATTACCTCTAGACTCATCTACGGTGCTGCAAATGGCATTGTGTGCTTTTTTTCCTTGGCGAATATTCTGTCTTAGCGAGGTCCATTTTCTGCAATGGGATTCCCTGAGGGCTGAGGATTAGCTGATCTGGGCAGCCTGACCCTGCCGGCAAGCCCTCCCCAGGTGTGCCTGAGTTGAGGTCAATATAAACAGCACTCCAGGCAGCAATAGCCCCTGCAGCTGTGCCTGACTCCATATTCTCTGCCCCGTCAGCAGTCTCGGGGCTGTGCTGGTGGGAGGGTGTGAGGGTCCACGGCTTTGTGGGTGGCCCGGTGTGAGTGGGGCTCTGCTGGACTTTCTGCAGGAGTTGCCAGGCTGCCACCTGTAAAGAAGAGGATGTGTCACCCATAACTTCCACTGGAGTATCTCTCCGGGCTGAGGTGAGTAATGAAACAAAGGAGTGGGGGCCGGGACAGGAGGGGTATCTCAGGCAGGGCAATGGAAAGCTTCCAGAAGAGCGCCCGTGGCCAGGACCATCCTGGCTGACCTGCAGGCACCAAGTTGGCCTGCGTGCTTTCGCTGGTGTGGCTCCACGGCCCTTCCTCTAGGCTTTCAAGCCCTTGTACATATTCAGGTGTTTCATCTGGGAAGGGTGGGAACAGTTCAGCAGCAGCTGGCCTGGGGCTCAGCTCACGTTTACTCACAGAGGCCTCGGCACGGTCCCCCAGCTTTGCAATAAGGACGCTCCTTGCATGGGCAGGTGGGGCTGCTGGCTGTATGGGAGATGATTCCCCACCTCTGACCAATTTCAGAATTGTTTACCACTGGAGCAAGTGCCTTGGTAGTGTTTTCCTCTGTATAACTGTTAGGTTCAGTTTTTTTATCTTTTTTGGTTCAAGTTAGATTTTATTCCTCTTTTATGTATTTATAGATATAAGCATGGAAATAATTCATTCTTATAAATACATCAGTGTGAATGGAAGTACTTTTTTTCTGTTTTATTTTTACATTTTATTTTTAAAATTTTTCAAATTTAATTTTATTTATTTTTTTATACACTAGGTTATTATTCGTTATCTATTTTATGCATATACATGTATACAGGTCAATCCCAATATCCCAACTCATCCCACCACCACCACCACACGGCTTCCCCCACTTTGTGTCCATACGTTTGTTCTCTACCTATGTTTCTCTATTTCTGCCCTGCAAACCAGTTCATCTGTAGCATTTTTCTAGGTTCCACATATAGGCATTAATATACAATATTTGTTTTTCTCTTTCTGACTTACTTCACTCTGTATGACAGTCTCTAGATCCATCAACTTCTCTACAAATGACTCAGTTTCATTCCTTTTTATGGCTGAGTAATATTCCATTTTATATATGTACCACATCTTTATCCATTCGTCTGTCTGTGGGCATTTAGGTTGCTTCCATTACCTGGCTATTGTAAATAGTGCTGCAATGAACATTGTGGTGAATGTGTCTCTGTGATTTATGGTTTTCTCTGTGTATATGCCCAGAAGTGGGATTGCTGGATCCTATGGTAATTCTCTTTTTAGTTTTTTAAAGGAACCTCCATACTGTTCTCCATAGTGACTGTATCAATTTACATTCCCACCAATAGCGGAAGAGGGTTCCTTTTGTCCACACCCTCCGCAGAATTTGTTGTGTGTAGATTATCTGATGATGCCGATTCTAACATGTGTGAGGTCTTACCTCATTGTAGTTTTGATTTGCATTTCTCTAATAATTAGTGATGTTGAGCAGCTTTTCATGTGCGTCTGGGCCATCTCTGTGTCTTCTTTGAAGAAACGTCTATTTAGATCTTCTGCCCATTTTTGTATTGGGTTGTTTGTTGTATTAATATTAAGCTGCATGAGCTGTATATATATATTGGAGATTAAACCATTGTCCATTGATTCGTTTGTGAACGTTTTCGCCCCTTCTGAGGGTTACCATTTTCCATTCCCGTTTTTTTAACAAAGAAAGAAAGAAAGCAAAAGAATCAGAACACTAATGTGCGTGAAATATGCCTCTTGAAACTGTCGTTTTGAAATATGGACATCTTTTGAATTTTTTGGTCGATATATGACCCCAGGATTTGTTGTCAGGGCAGGTGTCATTTACAGGCCTGTAATGATTTGGAATATCCACTGACCATTAGCGCTGGGATTAAAGCTGCTGTTGTGTGAAACGGCCACAAGGTGGCAGCAGTTCTCCCTTACCAAATCTGGTTATTAGGGCAGCAGAGCCTCAATGGAACTCGCGTTCTACATTGGAATGTAGAAGGGAATGTACCAGGAGAAAGCCCCTCAAGTTTTTCTCACTACTTCTTGTTCGTGTTTTTAATTTAATTTTTTATTTTTTATTACAGCAAGTTTGAGTACAACGTTTAGCTTGTGGTAGCTGTGCAAGAGGTGGTTCTTTTTCACATATACATATGTCTGTTCTTCCTGGGATCCTTTTCCCATGTACATTATGACAGAATGTTCAGTAGTCTTCTCTTGGTACTCCGTAGGTGTTTGGTGATTATATACGTCTACTGTGTTTGTATATGTCTGTTAACCCCAATATCATAATGAATTCAATCCTCACACCTTTCCTTTGGTGAACCATAAGTTTGTTTAATGAATCTGTGATTGCCCTTCTCCGTTTAAATATTTGCCCTGGTATCAATTTATAGGTAACACCTATAAGTGATATGATATGATATGTGTCTTTCACTTTCTGACTTACTCCAAGTCACGTGATTACCTCTAGACTCATCTACGGTGCTGCAAATGGCATTGTGTGCTTCTTTTCCTTGGCGGATATTCTGTCTTAGCGTGGTCCATTTTCTGCAGTGTGATTCCCTGAGGGCTGAGGATTAGCTGACCTGGGCAGCCTGACCCTGCCGGCAAGCCCTCCCCAAGTGTGCCTGGGTTGAGGTCAATATAAACAGCACTCCAGGCAGCAATATCCCCTGCAGCTGTGCCTGACTCCATATTCTCTGCCCCGTCAGCAGTCTCGGGGCTGTGCTGGTGGGAGGGTGTGAGGGTCCACGGCTTTGTGGGTGGCCCGGTGTGAGTGGGGCTCTGCTGGACTTTCTGCAGGAGTTGCCAGGCTGCCACCTGTAAAGAAGAGGATGTGTCACCCATAATTTCCACTGGAATATCTCTCCGGGCTGAGGTGAGGAAGGAAAAAAAGGAGTGGGGGCCGGGACAGGAGGGGTATCTCAGGCAGGGCAATGGAAAGCTTCCAGAAGAGCGCCCGTGGCCAGGACCATCCTGGCTGACCTGCAGGCACCAAGGTGGCCTGAGTGCTGTCGCTGGTGTGGCTCCACGGCCCTTCCTCTAGGCTTTCAAGCCCTTGTACATATTCAGGTGTTTCACCTGGGAAGGGTGGGAACAGTTCAGCAGCAGCTGGCCTGGGGCTCAGCTCACCTTTATTCAGAGATGCCCCGGCACGGTCCCCCAGCTTTGCAATGAGGATGCTCCTTGCATGGGGTGTGGGTTGCTGGCTGTATGGGAGATGATTCCCCACCTCTGACCAATTTCAGAATTGTTTACCGCTGGAGCAAGTGCCTAGATAGGGTTTTCCTCTGTATAACTGGTGGGTTCAGGTTTTTTTGTCGTTTATGGTTCAAGTTAGATTTTATTCCTCTTTTATGTATTTATAGATATAAGCATGGAAATAATTCATTCCTATAAATACATCTGTGTGAAGGGAAGAACTCTTTTCTGTTTTATTTTTAAATTTTATATTTTAAAATTTTGAAATTTAATTTTATTTACTTTTTTATACAGTGGGTTATTATTAGTTATGTATTTTATGCATATACATGTATACAGGTCAATCTCAAACTCCCAACTCATCCCACCACCACCACCCCATGGCTTCCCACACTTGGTGTCCATACGTTTGTTCTCTACCTCTGTGTCTCTATTTCTTCCCTGCAAACCAGTTCTTCTGTACCATTTTTTAGGTTCCACCTATATGCATTAATATACAATATTTGTTTTCCCCTCTCTGACTTACTTCATTCTGTATGACAGTCTCTAGATCCATCGATGTCTCTAGAAATGACCCAGTTTCATTCCTTTTTATGGCCGAGTAATATTCCATTTTATATATGTACCCCATCTTTATCCATTCATCTGTCTGTGGGCATTTAGGTTGCTTCCATTACCTGGCTATTGTAAATAGTGCTGCAATGAACCTTGTGGTGAATGTGCCTTTTTGATTTATGGTTGTCTCTGGGTATATGCCCAACAGTGGGATTGCTGGGTCAGATGGTAATTCTATTTCTAGTTTTTTAAAGGAAACTCCATACTGTTCTCCATAGTGACTGTATCAAATTACATTCCCACCAATATTGGAAGAGGGCTCCTTTTGTCCACACCCTCCCCAGAATTTGTTGTTTGTAGATTTTCTGATGATGCCGATTCTAACAGGTGTGAGGTGATACCTCATTGTAGTTTTGATTTGCATTTCTCTAATAATTAGTGCTCTTGAGCAGCTTTTCATGTGCGTCTTGGCCATCTCTGTGTCTTCTTTGAAGAAACGTCTCTTTAGATCTTCTGCCCATTTTTGTATTGGGTTGTTTGTTTTTTTAATAAGCTGCATGAGCTGTTTATATATATTGGAGATTAAACCTTTGTCCATTGATTCGTTTGCAACTATTTTCGCCCCTTCTGAGGGATGCCTTTTTCCATTCCCGTGTTTTTAACCAAAAAAGAAAGAAAGAAAAAGAAGCAGAACATTAATGTGCATAAAATATGCCTTTTGAAACGGTCGTTTTGAAATATGGACGTCCTTTAAATTTTTTGGTCGATATGTGACCCCAGGATTTGTTTTCAGGGCAGGTGTCATTTACAGGCCTGCAATGATTTTGAATATCAACTGACCATTAGCACTGGGATTAAAGCTGCTGTTGTGTGAAACGGCTACAAGGTGGCAGCAGTTCTCTCTTTCATATCTGGTTACTAGGGCAACAGAGCCTCAATGGAAGTCGCCTTCTAGATTGGAATTTAGAACAGAATGTGACAGGAAAAAGCCCCTCAAGTTTGTCTCACTACTTCTTGTTCGTGTTTTTAATTTAATGTTTATTTTTTATTACAGGAAGTTTGATTACAATGTTTGGCTTGTTGGAGGTGTGGAAGATCTGGTTCTTTTACACATATACAGATGTCGGTTTTTCCTGGGATCCTTTTCCCATGTACCTTATGACACAATGTTGAGTAGTCTTTTGGTATTCCGTAGGTCTTTGGTGATTATATATGTCACCTGTGTTTGTATAAGTCTGTTAACCACGATATCGTAATGAAACCAATCCTCACAACTTTCCATTGGTGAACCATAAGTTTGTTTAATGAATCTCTGATTGCCCTTCTCGGTGGAAATATCTGCCCTGGTATCCATTTTTAGGTAACACCTATAAGTGATATGATATGATATGTGTCTTTCACTTTCTGACTTACTACATGTCACGTGATTACCTCTAGACTCATCTACGGTGCTGCAAAATGCATTGTGTCCTTTATTTCCTTGCCTTCTATTCTGACTTAGCGAGGTCCCTTTTCAACAATGTGCTTCCCTGCGGGTTGTGGATTAGATGACGTGGGCAGCCTTAACCTGCCGGCCGGCCCTCCCCAGGTGTGCCTGGTTGATGTCAATATAAACAGGGCTCCATGCAGCAATAGCCCCTGAAGCTGTGCCTGCCTCCATATTCTCTGCCCCGTGAGCAGTCTCGGGGCTGTGCTGGTGGGAGGGAGTGAGGGGCCACAGCTTTGTTGGTGGCCCGGTGTGAGTGGGGTCCAGCTGGCCTTTCTGAAGGAGTTTCCAGGCTGCCTCCTGTAAGGAGGTGGATGTGTCACACATACCTTCCGCTGGAATTTCTCTCCGGACAGAGGTGAGGAAGGAAAAAAGCAGTGGGGGCCGGGACAAGTGGGGTATCTCAGGCAGTACAATGGAAAGCTTCCGGAAGAGCGCCCGGGGCCAGGACCACCCTGGCTGGCCTGCAGGCACCAAGTTGGCCTGCGTGCTGTCGCTGGTGTGGCTCCACGGCCCTTCCTCTAGTCTTTCAAGCCCTTGTACATATTCAGGTGTTTTTCCTGGGAAGGGTGGGAACAGTTCAGCAACAGCTGGCCTGGGGCTCAGCTCACCTTTGTTCAGAGATGCCTCGGCTCGGTCCCCCCGCTTTGCAATGAGGAAGCTCCTTGTGTGGGGTGTGGGTTGCTGGCTGTATGGGAGATGATTCCCCACCTCTGAACAATTTCAATATTGTTTACCGTTGGAGCAAGTGCCCTGATAGTGTTTTTCTCTGTATAACTGGTCGGTTCAGGTTTTTCTTCGTTTATGGTTCAAGTTAGCTTTTTTTCCTCTTTTATGTATTTATAGATATAAGCATGGAAATAATTCATTCCTATAAATACATCTGTGTGAAGGGAAGAACTTTTTTCTGTTTTATTTTTAAATTTTATTTTTTATAATTTTGAAATTTAATTTTATTTACTTTTTTATACAGCTGGTTATTATTAGTTATGTGTTTTATGCATATACATGTATACAGGTCAATCTCAATCTCCCAACTCATCCCACCACCACCACCCCATGGCTTCCCACACTTGGTGTCCATACGTTTGTTCTCTACCTCTGTGTCTCTATTTCTTCCCTGCAAACCAGTTCATCTGTACCATTTTTTAGGTTCCACATATATGCATTAATATACAATATTTGTTTTCCCCTTTCTGACTTACTTCATTCTGTATGACAGTCTCTAGATCCATCGATGTCTCTACAAATGACCCAGATTCATTCCTTTTTATGGCCGAGTAATATTCCATTTTATATATGTACCCCATCTTTATCCATTCATCTGTCTTTGGGCGTTTAGGTTGCTTCCATTACCTGGCTCTTGTAAATAGTGCTGTAATGAACATTGTGGTGAATGTGCCTTTTTGATTTATGGTTTTCTTTGGGTATATGCCCAGAAGTGGAATTGCTGGATCAGATGGTAATTCTATTTCTAGATTTTTTAAGGAAACTCCATAGTGTTCTCCATAGTGACTCTATCAATTTACATTCCCACCAATAGTGGAAGAGGGCTCCTTTTGTCCACACCCTCCCCAGAATTTGTTGTTTGTAGATTTTCTGATGATGCCGATTCTAACAGGTGTGAGGTGATACCTCATTGTAGTTTTGATTTGCATTTCTCTAATAATTAGTGCTCTTGAGCAGCTTCTCATGTGCGTCTTGGCCATCTCTGTGTCTTCTTTGAAGAAACGTCTCTTGAGATCTTCTGCCCATTTCTGTATTGGGAGGGTCGTGGGATGGTCAGGCTGTGTGCTGACGCACGTGTCAGTGCCAGCGTAAGGGCCAGGTGTAGGGTACAGCATAGGGTAACGTGTAGGGCTGGTGGTGGGTTTCCGTTCCGGGCTAGGGTTAGGGTTAGGGAACAGCAAGGTTTAGGGAACAGTTGAGCATAGGGACACGTGGGAGAGGCAGGCTACGTGCTGACAAACGTGTCAGTGCCAGCGTACGGGTCAGGAATAAAGTATGGTGTAGGGCTGGTTGTGGGTTTCCATTCCGCGCTAGGGTTAGGGTTAGGGAACGGCAAGGCTTAGGGCACAGCTGAGGGTACAGAAACGTGGGAGGTTCAGGCTATGTGCTGACGCACGGTTCAGTGCCAGTGTACGGGCCAGGATTAGGGTACGGAGTAGGGTAAGGTGTAGGGCTGTTGGTGGGTTTCTGTTCCGGGTTAGGGTTAGGGAACGGCAAGGCTTAGGGCACAGGTAAGGGTACAGAAACGAGGGAGAGGCACGCTACGTGCTGACACATGGGTCAGTGCCAGCGTACGCGCCAGAATTAGGGTACGGCGTAGGGTAAGGTGTAGGGCTGGTGGTAGGTTTCTCTTCCAGGGTAGGGTTAGGGTTAGGGATCGGCAAGGCTTAGGGCACAGGTGAGGGTATGGAAACATGGGAGTGGCAGGCTACGTGCTTACACAAGGGTCAGTTCCAGTGTACGTCCCAGGAGTAGGGTACGGCGTAGGGTAAGGTGTAGGGCTGGTGGTGGGTTTCCGTTCCTGGCTAGGGTTAGGGTTAGGGAATGGCAAGGCTTAGGGCACAGGTGAGGGTACAGAAACGTGGGAGGGTCAGGCTACGTGCTGACGCAAGTGTCAGTGCCAGCGTACGGCCCAGGAATAGGGTATGGCGTAGGGTAAAGTGTAGGGTTAGGGTTAGGGAACGGCAAGGCTTAGGGCACAGGTGAGGGTACGGAAACGTGGGAGGGTCAGGCTACATGCTGAAGCACGGGTCAGTGCCAGGGTGTGGGCCAGGAGTAGGGTACGGCGTAGGGTAAGGTGTAAGACTGGTGGTGGGTGTCCATTCCGGGGTTTGATTAGGGTTAGGGAACGTCAAGTTTTAGGGCACAGGTGAGGGTACGGAAACGTGGGAGGGTCAGGCTACCTGCTGACGCATGGGTCAGTGCCAGCGTATGGGCCAGGAGTAGGGTACGGCGTAGGGTAAGGTGTAGGGCTGGTGGTGGGTTTCCGTTCTGGGCTAGGGTTAGGGTTAGGGAACGGCAAGGCTAAGGGCACAGGTGAGGGTACGGAAACTTGGGAGAGGCAGGCTACGTGCTGACGCATGGGTCAGTGCCAGCATACAGGCAAGGAGTAGGGTACGGCATAGGGTATGGTGTAGGGCTGGTGGTGGGTTTCAGTTCAGGGCTAGGGTTAGGGTTAGTGAACGGCAAGGCTTAGGGCACAGGTGAGGGTACAGAAACGTGTTAGGTTCATGGTGCATGTTGATGCATGGAATAGTGTCATCGTACGCATTAGGATTAGGGTACGGCGTAGAGTAAGGTGTACGGATGGCGGTAGGTTTACATTCCGGTGTAGGGTTATGGATAGCGAATTGCAAGGTATAGGGCACAGGTGATGGTACGCAAATGTGTTAGGTTCAGGGTACGTGTTGACTCACGGGTTATTGTGAGCATACGCATGAGGATTAGGGTACCGCATAGAGTAAGGTGTAGGGTTGGTGGTAGGTTTCCGTTCCAGTCTAGGGTTATGTTTAGGGACTGGCAAAGTTTAGGGCACAGGTGAGGGTACGAAACGTGTTAGGGTCAGGGTACGTGTTGATGCACAGGTTAGTGTCAGCATACGAATTAGGATTAGGGTATGGCGTAAGGTAAGGTGTAGGGTTGGTGGTAGTTTTCCGTTCCGGGCTAGGGTTAATGTAAGGGAACGGCAAGGTTTATGGCAGAGGTGAGAGTACGGAAACGTGTTAGGGTCAGGGTACGTGTTGACGTATGGATTAGGATTAGGGTACGGCTTAGGGTAAGGTGTAGGGCTGATGGTAGGTTTCTGTTCCGGGTTAAGGTTAAGGATAGGCAACGGCAAGGTTTGGGGCACAGCTGAGGGTACGGAAACGTGTTAGTGTCAGGGTACATGTTGACTCACCGGTTAGTGCCAGCGTACGGATTAGGATTAGTGTACCGCATAGATAAGGTGCACGGTTGGTGGTAGGTTTCCGTTCCAGGCTATGGTTAGGGTTAGGGAAAGTCAAGGTTTCTATTTGTAGGTTTTTTAAGGAAACTCCATACTGTTCTCCATAGTGACTGTATCAATTTACATTCCTAACAATAGTGGAAGAGGGCTCCTTTTGTCCACACCCTCCCCAGAATTTGTTGTCTGTAGATTTTCTGATGATGCCGATTCTAACAGGTGTGAGGTGATACCTCATTGTAGTTTTGATTTGCATTTCTCTAATAATTAGTGCTCTTGGGCAGCTTTTCATGTGCGTCTTAGCCATCTCTGTGTCTTCTTTGAAGAAACGTCTCTTTAGATATTCTGCCCATGTTTGTATTGGGTTGTTTGTTTTTTTAATATTAAGCTGCATGAGCTGTTTATATATATTGGAGATTAAACCTTTGTCCATTGATTCGTTTGCAACTATTTTCGCCCCTTCTAAGGATGCCTTTTTCCATTCCCGTGTTTTTAACCAAAAAAGAAAGAAAGAAAAAGAAGCAGAACACTAATGTGCATAAAATATGCCTTTTGAAACGGTCGTTTTGAAATATGGACGTCCTTTAAATTTTTTGGTCGATATGTGGCCCCAGGATTTGTTTTCAGGGCAGGTGTCATTTACAGGCCTGCAATGATTTTGAATATCAACTGACCATTAGCACTGGGATTAAAGCTGCTCTTGTGTGAAACGGCCACTAGGTGGCAGCAGTTCTCCCTTAACACATCTGGTTACTAGGGCAACAGAGCCTCAATGGACGTCGTGTTCTACATTGGAATTTAGAATGGAATGTGCCAGGAGAAAGCCCCTCAAGTTTGACTCCCTACTTCTTGTTCGTATTTTTAATTTATTTTTTTTTATTATACTAAGTTTGATTACAATGTTTGGCTTGTTCTAGGTGTGGAAGATGTGGTTCTTTTACACATATACAGATGTCTGTACTTCCTGGGATCCTTTTCCCATGTACGTTATGACAGAATGTTGAGTAGTCTTCTCTTGGTATTCCGTAGGTCTTTGGTGATTATATATGTCACCTCTGTTTGTATATGTCTGTTAACCCCGATATCATAATGAAACCAATCCTCACACCTTTCCATTGGTGAACCATAAGTTTGTTTAATGAATCTATGATTGCACTTCTCAGTGGAAATGACTGCCCTGGTTTCTATTTTAGGTAACACCTATAAGTGATATGAAATGATATGTGTCTTTCACTTTCTGACTTACTACAAGTCACGTGATTACCTCTAGACTCATCTACATTGCTGCAAATGGCATTGTGTCCTTATTTTCCTTGGCTTCTATTCTGCCTTAGCGAGGTCCATTTTCAACAATGTGATTCCCTGAGGGTTGTGGATTAGCTGACCTGGGCAGCCTTACCCTGCCGGCCGGCCCTCCCCAGGTCTGCCTGGTTGAGGTCAATATAAACAGCGCTCCAGGCAGCAATAGCCCCAGAAGCTGTTCCTGACTCCATATTCTCTGCCCCGTCAGCAGTCTCGTGGCTGTGCTGGTGGGAGGGAGTGAGGGGCCACAGCTTTGTTGGTGGCCCTGTGTGAGTGGGGTTCTGCTGGCCTTTCTGCAGGAGTTGCCAGGCTGCCACCTGTAAAGAAGAGGATGTGTCACCCATACCTTCTGCTGGAATTTCTCTCCGGACAGAGGTGAGGAAGGAAAAAAGCAGTGGGGGCCGGGACAAGAGGGGTATCTCAGGCAGGACAATGGAAAGCTTCCGGAAGAGCGCCCGGGGCCAGGATCACCCTGGCTGGCCTGCAGTCACCAAGTTGGCCTGCGTGCTGTCGCTGGTGTGGCTCCACGGCCCTTCCTCTAGGCTTTCAAGCCTTTGTACATATTCAGGTGTTTGACCTGGGAAGGGTGGGAACAGTTCAGCAGCAGCTGGCCTGGGGCTCAGCTCACCTTTATTCAGAGATGCCCCGGCACGGTCCCCCAGCTTTGCAATGAGGATGCTCCTTGCATGGGGTGTGGGTTGCTGGCTGTATGGGAGATGATTCCCCACGTCTGACCAATTTCAGAATTGTTTACCGCTGGAGCAAGAGCCCTGATAGGGTTTTCCTCTGTATAACTGGTGGGTTCAGGTTTTTTTTTCGTTTATGGTTCAAGTTAGATTTTATTCCTCTTTTATGTATTTATAGATATAAGCATGGAAATAATTCATTCCTATAAATACATCTGTGTGAAGGGAAGAACTCTTTTCTGTTTTATTTTTAAATTTTATATTTTAAAATTTTGAAATTTAATTTTATTTACTTTTTTATACAGTGGGTTATTATTAGTTATGTATTTTATGCATATACATGTATACAGGTCAATCTCAAACTCCCAACTCATCCCACCACCACCACCCCATGGCTTCCCACACTTGGTGTCCATACGTTTGTTCTCTACCTCTGTGTCTCTATTTCTTCCCTGCAAACCAGTTCATCTGTACCATTTTTTAGGTTCCACATATATGCATTAATATACAATATTTGTTTTCCTCTTTCTGACTTACTTCATTCTGTATGACAGTCTCTAGATCCATCGATGTCTCTAGAAATGACCCAGTTTCATTCCTTTTTATGGCCGAGTAATATTCCATTTTATATATGTACCCCATCTTTATCCATTCATCTGTCTTTGGGCGTTTAGGTTGCTTCCATTACCTGGCTCTTGTAAATAGTGCTGTAATGAACATTGTGGTGAATGTGCCTTTTTGATTTATGGTTTTCTTTGGGTATATGCCCAGAAGTGGAATTGCTGGATCAGATGGTAATTCTATTTCTAGATTTTTTAAGGAAACTCCATAGTGTTCTCCATAGTGACTCTATCAATTTACATTCCCACCAATAGTGGAAGAGGGCTCCTTTTGTCCACACCCTCCCCAGAATTTGTTGTTTGTAGATTTTCTGATGATGCCGATTCTAACAGGTGTGAGGTGATACCTCATTGTAGTTTTGATTTGCATTTCTCTAATAATTAGTGCTCTTGAGCAGCTTCTCATGTGCGTCTTGGCCATCTCTGTGTCTTGTTTGAAGAAACGTCTCTTGAGATCTTCTGCCCATTTCTGTATTGGGAGGGTCGTGGGATGGTCAGGCTGTGTGCTGACGCACGTGTCAGTGCCAGCGTAAGGGCCAGGTGTAGGGTACAGCATAGGGTAACGTGTAGGGCTGGTGGTGGGTTTCCGTTCCGGGCTAGGGTTAGGGTTAGGGAACAGGAAGGTTTAGGGAACAGTTGAGCATAGGGACACGTGGGAGAGGCAGGCTACGTGCTGACAAACGTGTCAGTGCCAGCGTACGGGTCAGGAATAAAGTATGGTGTAGGGCTGGTTGTGGGTTTCCATTCCGCGCTAGGGTTAGGGTTAGGGAACGGCAAGGCTTAGGGCACAGCTGAGGGTACAGAAACGTGGGAGGTTCAGGCTATGTGCTGACGCACGGTTCAGTGCCAGTGTACGGGCCAGGATTAGGGTACGGAGTAGGGTAAGGTGTAGGGCTGTTGGTGGGTTTCTGTTCCGGGTTAGGGTTAGGGAACGGCAAGGCTTAGGGCACAGGTAAGGGTACAGAAACGAGGGAGAGGCACGCTACGTGCTGACACACGGGTCAGTGCCAGCGTACGCGCCAGAATTAGGGTACGGCGTAGGGTAAGGTGTAGGGCTGGTGGTGGGTTTCTCTTCCAGGGTAGGGTTAGGGTTAGGGATCGGCAAGGCTTAGGGCACAGGTGAGGGTATGGAAACATGGGAGTGGCAGGCTACGTGCTTACACAAGAGTCAGTTCCAGTGTACGTCCCAGGAGTAGGGTACGGCGTAGGGTAAGGTGTAGGGCTGGTGGTGGGTTTCCGTTCCTGGCTAGGGTTAGGGTTAGGGAATGGCAAGGCTTAGGGCACAGGTGAGGGTACAGAAACGTGGGAGGGTCAGGCTACGTGCTGACGCAAGTGTCAGTGCCAGCGTACGGCCCAGGAATAGGGTATGGCGTAGGGTAAAGTGTAGGGTTAGGGTTAGGGAACGGCAAGGCTTAGGGCACAGGTGAGGGTACGGAAACGTGGGAGGGTCAGGCTACATGCTGAAGCACGGGTCAGTGCCAGGGTGTGGGCCAGGAGTAGGGTACGGCGTAGGGTAAGGTGTAAGACTGGTGGTGGGTGTCCATTCCGGGGTTTGATTAGGGTTAGGGAACGTCAAGTTTTAGGGCACAGGTGAGGGTACGGAAACGTGGGAGGGTCAGGCTACCTGCTGACGCATGGGTCAGTGCCAGCGTATGGGCCAGGAGTAGGGTACGGCGTAGGGTAAGGTGTAGGGCTGGTGGTGGGTTTCCGTTCTGGGCTAGGGTTAGGGTTAGGGAACGGCAAGGCTAAGGGCACAGGTGAGGGTACGGAAACTTGGGAGAGGCAGGCTACGTGCTGACGCACGGGTCAGTGCCAGCATACAGGCAAGGAGTAGGGTACGGCATAGGGTATGGTGTAGGGCTGGTGGTGGGTTTCAGTTCAGGGCTAGGGTTAGGGTTAGTGAACGGCAAGGCTTAGGGCACAGGTGAGGGTACAGAAACGTGTTAGGTTCATGGTGCATGTTGATGCATGGAATAGTGTCATCGTACGCATTAGGATTAGGGTACGGCGTAGAGTAAGGTGTACGGATGGCGGTAGGTTTACATTCCGGTGTAGGGTTAGGGATAGCGAATTGCAAGGTATAGGGCACAGGTGATGGTACGCAAATGTGTTAGGTTCAGGGTACGTGTTGACTCACGGGTTAGTGTGAGCATACGCATGAGGATTAGGGTACTGCATAGAGTAAGGTGTAGGGTTGGTGGTAGGTTTCCGTTCCAGTCTAGGGTTATGTTTAGGGACTGGCAAAGTTTAGGGCACAGGTGAGGGTACGAAACGTGTTAGGGTCAGGATACGTGTTGATGCACAGGTTAGTGTCAGCATACGAATTAGGATTAGGGTATGGCGTAAGGTAAGGTGTAGGGTTGGTGGTAGTTTTCCGTTCCGGGCTAGGGTTAATGTAAGGGAACGGCAAGGTTTATGGCAGAGGTGAGGGTACGGAAACGTGTTAGGGTCAGGGTACGTGTTGACGTATGGATTAGGATTAGGGTACGGCTTAGGGTAAGGTGTAGGGCTGATGGTAGGTTTCTGTTCCGGGCTAAGGTTAAGGATAGGCAACGGCAAGGTTTGGGGCACAGCTGAGGGTACGGAAACGTGTTAGTGTCAGGGTACATGTTGACTCACCGGTTAGTGCCAGCGTACGGATTAGAATTAGTGTACCGCGTAGATAAGGTGCACGGTTGGTGGTAGGTTTCCGTTCCAGGCTATGGTTAGGGTTAGGGAAAGTCAAGGTTTCTATTTGTAGGTTTTTTAAGGAAACACCATACTGTTCTCCATAGTGACTGTATCAATTTACATTCCCAACAATAGTGGAAGAGGGCTCCTTTTGTCCACACCCTCCCCAGAATTTGTTGTTTGTAGATTTTCTGATGATGCCGATTCTAACAGGTGTGAGGTGATACCTCATTGTAGTTTTGATTTGCATTTCTCTAATAATTAGTGCTCTTGAGCAGCTTTTCATGTGCGTCTTGGCCATCTCTGTGTCTTATTTGAAGAAACGTCTCTTTAGATCTTCTGCCCATTTTTGTATTGGGTTGTTTGTTTTTTTAATAAGCTGCATGAGCTGTTTATATATATTGGAGATTAAACCTTTGTCCATTGATTCGTTTGCAACTATTTTCGCCCCTTCTGAGGGATGCCTTTTTCCATTCCCGTGTTTTTAACCAAAAAAGAAAGAAAGAAAAAGAAGCAGAACACTAATGTGCATAAAATATATGTTTTGAAACGGTCGTTTTGAAATATGGACGTCCTTTAAATTTTGTGGTCGATATGTGACCCCAGGATTTGTTTTCAGGGCAGGTGTCATTTACAGGCCTGCAAAGATTTTGAATATCAACTGACCTTTAGCGCTGGGATTAAAGATGCTGTTGTGTGAAACGGCCACAAGGTGGCAGCAGTTCTCTCTTTCATATCTGGTTACTAGGGCAACAGAGCCTCAATGGAAGTCGCCTTCTAGATTGGAATTTAGAACAGAATGTGACAGGAAAAAGCCCCTCAAGTTTGTCTCACTACTTCTTGTTCGTGTTTTTAATTTAATTTTTTATTTTTTATTACAGCAAGTTTGATTACAATGTTTGGCTTGTTGTAGGTATGGTAGATGTGGTTCTTTTACACATATACAGATGTCTTTTCTTCCTGGGATCCTTTTCCCATGTACGTTATGACAGAATGTTGTGTACTCCTCTCTTTGTATTCCGTAGCTCTTTGGTTATTATATATATCACCTGTGTTTGTATGTCTGTTAACCCCAATATCGTAATGAAACCAATCCTCACACCTTTCCATTGGTGAACCATAAGTTTGTTTAATGAATATGTGATTGCCCTTCTCCGTGGAAATATCTGCCTTGGTATCCATTTTTAGGTAACACCTATAAGTGATATGATACGATATGTGCCTTTCACTTTCTGACTTACTATATGTCACATGATTACCTCTAGACTCATCTACGGTGCTGCAAATGGCATTGTGTCCTTATTTTCCTTGGCTTCTATTCTGCCTTAGCGAGGTCCATTTTCAACAATGTGATTCCCTGAGGGTTGTGGATTAGCTGACCTGGGCAGCCTTACCCTGCCGGCCGGCCCTCCCCAGGTCTGCCTGTTTGAGGTCAATATAAACAGCGCTCCAGGCAGCAATAGCCCCTGAAGCTGTGCCTGACTCCATATTCTCTGCCCCGTCAGCAGTCTCGGGGCTCTGCTGGTGGGAGCGTGTGAGGGGCCACGGCTTTGTGGGTGGCCCGGTGTGTGTGGGGCTCTGGTAGACTTTGTGCAGGAGTTGCCAGGCTGCCACCTGTAAAGAAGAGGATGTGTCACCCATAAGTTCCACTGGAATTTCTCTCCGGGCTGAGGTAAGGAAGGAAAAAAAGGGGTGGGGTCCGGGACAGGAGGGGTATCTCAGGCAGGGAAATGGAAAGCTTCCAGAAGAGCGCCCGGGGTCAGGACCATCCTGCCTCGCCTGCAGGCACCAAGTTGGCCTGTGTGCTGTCGCCTGTGTGGCTCCACGGCCCTTCCTCTAGGATTTCATGCCCTTGTACATATTCAGGTGTTTTACCTGGGAAGGGTGGGAACAGTTCAGCTGCAGCTGGCCTGGGGCTCAGCTCACCTTTATTCAGGGATGCCTCGGCACGGTCCCCCAGCTTTGCAATGAGGACGCTCCTTGCATGCGGGGTGGGTTGCTGGCTGTATGGGAGATGATTCCCCACCTCTGACCAATTTCCGAATTGTTTACCGCTGGAGCAAGTTCCCTGATAGGGCTTTCCTCTGTATAACTGGTGGGTTCAGGTTTTTTTTCGTTTATGGTTCAAGTTAGATTTTATACCTCTTTTATGTATTTATAGATATAAGCATGGAAATAATACATTCCTATAAATACATCTGTGTGAAGGGAAGAACTTTTTTCTCTTTTATTTTTAAATTTTATTTTTTAAAATTTTGAAATTTAGTTTTATTTTTTTATACAGCAGGTTATTATTAGTTATGTATTTTATGCATATGCATGTATGCAGGCCATTCCCAATCCCCCAACTCATCCCACCTCTACCACCCCATGGCTTCCCACACTTGGTGTCCATAAGTTTGTTCTCTACCTGTGTCTCTATTTCTTCCCTGCAAACCAGTTCATCAGTACCACGTTTTAGGTTCCACATATATGCATTAATATACAATATTTGTTTTCCTCTTTCTGACTTACTTCATTCTGTATGACAGTCTCTAGATCCATCGATGTCTCTACAAATGACCCAGTTTCATTCCTTTTTATGGCCGAGTAATATTCCATTTTATATATGTACCACATCTTTACCCATTCATCTGTTTGTGGGTATTTAGTTTGCTCCCTTACCTGGCTATTGTAAATAGTGCTGCAATGAACATTGTGGTGAATGTGCCTTTTTGATTTATGGTTTTCTCTGGGTATATGCCCAGAATTGCGATTGCTGGATCAGATGGTAATTCTATTTCTAGTTTTTTTAAGGAAACTCCACACTGTTCTCCATAGTGACTGTATCAATTTACATTCCCACCAATAGTGGAAGAGGGCTCCTTTTGTCCACACCCTCCCCAGAATTTGTTGTTTGTAGGTTTTCTAATGACGCCGATTCTAACATGTGTGAGGTGATACCACATTGTAGTTTTTTTTTTTTATTTTTTTTATTTATTTTGTGGTACGTGGGCCTCTCACTGTTGTGGCCTCTCCCGTTGCGGAGCACAGGCTCTGGACGCGCAGGCTCAGTGGCCATGGCTCACGGGCCCAGCTGCTCCGCGACATGTGGGATCTTCCCGGACCGGGGCACGAACCCGTGTCCCCTGCATGGGCAGGCGGACTCTCAACCACTGCGCCACCAGGGATGCCCCCTCATTGTAGTTTTGATTTGCATTTCTCTAATAATTAGTGATGTTGAGCAGCTTTTCATCTGCGTCTTGGCCATGTCTTCTTTGAAGGATCGTCTCATGAGATCTTCAGACCATTTCTGTATTGGGAGGGTGGTTGGAGGGTAAGGCTATGTGCTCACGCACGTGTCAGTGCCAGCGTAAGGGCCAGGAGTAGGGTACTGCGTAGGGTAAGGTGTAGGTCTGGTGGTGGTTTCCGTTCCGGGCTAGGTTTAGGGTTTGGGAACGGCAAGGCTTAGGGCCCAGGTGAGGGTACGGAAACATGGGATGGTCAGGCTACGTTCTTATGCATGGGTCAGTGCCAATGTACGGGCCAGGAATAGGCTACGGCGTAGGCTAATGTGTAGGGCTGGTGGTGGGTTTCCGTTCCGTGCTAGGTTTAGGGTTAGGGAATGACAAGGCTTAGGGCACAGGTGAGGGTTCGGAAACGTGGGAGGGTCCGGCTATGTGCTGACGCACGTGTCAGTGCCAGCGTACGGGCCAGGAATAGGGAACGGCGTAGGGTAAGGAGTAGGGCTGGTTGTGAGATACCGTTCCGGGCTAGGGTTAGGGTTAGGGAACGGCAAGTCTTAGGGCACAGGTGAACGTAAGGAAACGTGGGAGGGTCAGGCTACGTGCTGACACACGGGTTAGTGCCAGCGTACGGGCCAGCAGTAGGGTATGGCGTAGCGTATGGTTTAGGGCTGGTGGTGGGTTTCCGTTCCGGGCTAGGGTTAGGGTGAGGGAACAGCAAGGCTTAGGGCACAGGTGAACGTACAGAAACGTGGGAGTGGCAGGCTACGTGTTGACGCACGGGTCTGTGCCAGCGTACTGGCCAGGGTTAGGGTACGTCGTAGCGTAAGATTTAGGGCTGGTGGTGGGTTTATGTTCCGGGCTAGGGTTAGGGTTAGGGAACGGCAAGGCTTAGGGCACAGGTGAGGGTACGGAAACGTCGGAGTGGCAGGCTACGTGCTGACGCACGGGTCAGTGCCAGCGTACGGGGCAGGATTAGGGTACGGCGTAGGGTAAGGTTTAGGGCTGGTGGTGGGTTTCCGTTCCAGGCTAGGTTTAGGGTTAGGGAACGGCAAAGCTTAGGGCACAGAAGATGGTACGGAAAAGTGGGAGGGTCAGGCTACGTGCTGACGCACGGGTCAGTGCCAGCGTATGGGCCAAGTGTAGGGTATGGCGTAGGGTTAGGTGTAGGGTTAGGGTTAGGGAACGTCTAGGCTTAGGGCACAGGTGAGGGTACGGAAACGTGGGAGGGTCAGGCTACGTGATGACGCACGGGTCTTTGCCAGCGTACGCGCCAGGATTCGGGTACGGCATTAGGTAAGGTATAGGGCTGGTTGTGGGTTTCCGTTCCAGGTTAGAGTTAGGGAACGGCAAGGCTTAGTGCACAGGTGAGGGTATGGAAACGTGGCAGAGGCAGGCTATGTGCTGACGCAAGGGTCACTGCCAGCGTACGGGTCAGGAGTAGTCTACGGCATACGTTAAGGTTTAGGTTTTGTGGTGGGTTTCCGTTCCGGGCTAGGGTTAGGGATAGGGAAAGGCAAGGCTTAGGGCACAGGTGAGGGTACGGAAACGTGGGAGGGTTAGGCTACATGCTGAAGCACGGTTCGATGCCAGGGTATGGACCAGGAGTAGGGTACGGCGTAGGGTAAAGTGTAAGGCTGGTGGTGGGTGTCCATTCCGGGCTAGTGTTAGGGTTAGGGAGCGGCAAGGCTTAGGGCACAGGTGAGGGTACGGAAACGTGGGAGGGTCAGGCTACATGCTGAAGAACGGGTCAGTGCCAGGGTGTGGACCAGGAGTAGGGTACGGCGTTGGGTATGGTGTAAGGGCAGTGGTGGGTGTCCATTCCGGTCTAGGGTTAGGGTTAGGGAACGTTAAGGCTTAGGACACAGGTGAGGGTACGGAAACGTGGGAGGGTCAGGATACGTGCTGAAGAATGGGTCAGTGCCAGCGTACGGGCCAGGAGTAGGGTACGGCATAGCGTAATGTGTAGGGCTGGTGGTGGTTTCCGTTCCGGGCTAGGGTTAGAGGTAGGGAACTGCAAGGCTTAGGGCACAGGTGAGGGTACGGAAACGTGGGAGAGGCAGGCTACGGGCTGACACATGGGAGAGTGCCAGCTTACGGGCCAGCAGTAGGCTACGACGTAGGGTAGGCTGTAGGGCTGGTGGTGGGTTTCCGTTCCGGGCTAGGGTTAGAGTTAGGGATCGGCAAGGCTTAGGGAACAGGTGAGGGTAAGGAAAAGTGGGAGGGTTAGGCTACATGCTGACGCACGGATCAGTGCCAGCGTACGGGCCAGGTGTAGGGTACGGCGTAGGGTAAGGTTTAGGGCTGGTGGTGGGTTTCCGTTTGGGGTTATGGTTAGGGTTATGGAACGGCAAGGCTTAGGACACAGGTGAGGGTACGGGAACGTGGGAAGGTCAGGCTACGTGCTGACGCACGGATCAGTGCCAGCGTACGGGCCAGGATTAGGCTACGGCGTAGGGTAAGCTGTAGGGCTGGTGGTGGGTTTCTGTTCTGGGCTAGGGTTAGGGTTAGGGAAGGACAAGACTTAGGGCACAGTTGAGGGTACGGAAATGGTGGAGGGTCAGGCTATGTGCTGACGCACGGGTCAGTGCCAGCGTACAGGCCAGGAGTAGGCAACAACGTAGGGTAAGTTGTAGGGCTGGTGGTTGGTTTCCTTTCCGGGCTAGGGTTAGGGTTAGGGAATGTCAAGGCTTAGGGCACAGGTGAGGGTATGGCAACGTGGGAGGGTCATGCTACGTGCTGACACACGTGTCAGTGCCAGCGTATGGGCCAGTCGTAGGCTACGGCGTAGGGAAAGGTGTAGGGCTGGTGGTGGGCTTCCTTTCCGGGCTAGGGTTAGGGTTAGGGAACGGCAAGTCTTAGGGCACAGGTGCGGGTACGGAAACGTGGGAGAGTCAGGCTATGTGCTGACGCACGGGTCAGTGCCACCGTACGGGCCAGGAGTAGTGTACGTCGTAGGGTAAGGTGTAGGGCTGGTGGTGGGTTTCCGTTCTGGGCTAGGGTTAGGGTTAGGGAACGGCAAGGTTTAGGGCACACGTGAGGGTATCGAAACGTGTTAGGCTCAGGGTACGTGTTGACGCACGGGTTAGTGTGAACGTACAGATGAGGATTATGGTGCGGCATAGGGTAAAGTGTATGGTTGGTGGTAGTTTTCCGTTTCAGGCTAGGGTTAGTGTTAGGGAACGGCAAGGTTTTGGGCACAGATGAGGGTATGGAAACGTGTTAGTGTCAGGGTACGTGTTGACATATGGATTAGCATTAGGGTACGGCTTAGGGTAAGGTGTAGGCTTGGTGGTAGGTTTCCATTGTGGTCTAGGGTTAGGGTTAGGGAATGGCAAGGTTTAGGTCACAGGTGAACGTACGGAAACGTGTTAGGGTCAGGGTAAGTGTTGACGCATGTGTTAGTGTCAGCGTACGGAGTAGGTTTATGGTCCTTCGTAGGTTAAGGTCTAGGGTTGGTGGTAGGTTTCCGTTCCAGGCTAGGGTTAGTGTTATGGAACGGCAAGGTTTAGGGCATAGGTGAGGGTACGGAAATGTGTTAGGGTCAGGGTATGTGTTGACGCTCGGATTATGATTAGGGTATGGCGTAGAGTAACGTGTAGGGTTGGTGGTAGGTTTCCGTTTTGGGCTAGGGTTAGGGTTAGGCAACGGCACGGTTTAGGGCACAGGTGAGGGAACGGAAAAGTGTTAGGGTCAGTGTACGTGTTGACGCACGGGTTAGTGTCAGTGTACGGATTAGGATTAGGGTACCGTGTAGGGTATGCTGTACGGTTTGTGGTAGTTTTCCATTCTGGGCTAGGGTTAGTGTTAGGGTACGGCAAGGTTTATGGCAGAGGTGAGGGTACGGAAACGTGTTATGGTCAGTGTACGTGTTGACTCACTGATTAGTGCCTGCGTACGGATTAGGATTAGTGTACGGCATAGATAGGGTGTAGGGTTGGTGGTAGGATTCCGTTCCGGGCTATGGTTAGGGTTAGGGAAAGTCAAGGTTTCTATTTCTAGTTCTTTTAAGGAAACTCCATACTGTTCTCCATAGTGACTGTATCAATTTACATTCCCACCATAGTGGAAGAGGGCTCCTTTTTTCCACACACTCCCCAGAATTTGTTTGTAGATTTTCTGATGATGCCGATTCTAACAGGTGTGAGGTGATACCTCATTGTAGTTTTGATTTGCATTTCTCTAATAATTAGTGCTCTTGAGCAGCTTTTCATGTGCGTCTTGGCCATCTCTGTGTCTTCTTTGAAGAAACGTCTCTTTAGATCTTCTGTCCATTTTTGTATTGGGTTGTTTGTTTTTTTAATAAGCTGCATGAGGGGTTTATATATATTGGAGATTAAACCTTTGTCCATTGATTCGTTTGCAAGTATTTTCGCCCCTTCTGAGGGATGCCTTTTTCCATTCCCGTGTTTTTAACCAAAAAAGAAAGAAAGAAAAAGAAGCAGAACACTAATGTGCATAAAATATGCCTTTTGAAATGGTCGTTTTGAAATATGGACGTCCTTTAAATTTTTTGGTCGATATGTGACCCCAGTATTTGTTTTCAGGGCAGGTGTCATTTACAGACCTGCAATGATTTTGAATATCAACTGACCATGAGCGCTGGGATTAAAGCTGCTGTTGTGTGAAACGGCCACAAGGTGGCAGCAGTTCTCCCTTACCAATTCTGGTTACTAGGGCAACAGAGCCTCAATGGAAGTCGTGTTCTAGATTGGAATTTAGAATGGAATGTGACAGGAGAAAGCCCCTCAAGTTTGTCTCCCTACTTCTTGTTCGTGTTTTTAATTTAATTTTTTGTTTTTTATTACAGCAAGTTTGATTACAATGTTTGGCTTGTTGTAGGTGTGGAAGATGTGGTTCTTTTACACATATACAGATGTCTGTACTTCCTGGGATCCTTTTCCCATGTACGTTATGACAGAATGTTGAGTAATCTTCTCTTGGTATTCCGTAGGTCTTTGGTGATTATATATGTCACCTCTGTTTGTATATGTCTGTTAACCCCGATATCATAATGAAACCAATCCTCACAACTTTCCATTGGTGAACCATAAGTTTGTTTAATGAATCTCTGATTGCCCTTCTCGGTGGAAATATATGCCCTGTTATCCATTTTTAGGTAACACCTATAAGTGATATGATATGATATGTGTCTTTCATTTTCTCACTTACTACAAGTCACGTGATTACCTCTAGACTCATCTACGGTGGTGCAAATGGCATTGTGTTCTTTTTTTCCTTGGCTTCTCTTCTGCCTTAGCGAGGTCCATTTTCAACAATGTGATTCCCTGAGTGTTGTGGATTAGCTGACCTGGGCAGCCTTACCCTGCCGCCCGGCCCTCCCCAGGTGTGCCTGGTTGAGTTCAATATAAACAGCGCTCCAGGCAGCAATAGCCCCTGAAGCTGTTCCTGACTCCATATTCTCTGCCCCGTCAGCAGTCTCGGGGCTGTGCTGGTGGGAGGGAATGAGGTGCCACAGATTTGTTGGTGGCCCGGTGTGAGTGGGGTTCTCCTGGCCTTTCTGCAGTAGTTGCCAGGCTGCCTCCTGTAAAGAAGAGGATGTGTCACCCATACCTTCTGCTGGAAATTCTCTCCGGATAGAGGTGAGGAAGGAAAAAAGCAGTGGGGGCCGGGACAGGTGGGGTATCTCAGGCAGGACAATGGAAATCTTCCGGAAGAGCGCCCGGGGCCAGGACCACCCTGGCTGGCCTGCAGGCACCAAGTTGGCCTGCGTGCTGTCGCTGTTGTGGCTCCACGGCCCTTCCTCTAGTCTTTCAAGCCCTTGTACATATTCTGTTGTTTTACCTGGGAAGGGTGGGAACAGTTCAGCAACAGCTGGCCTGCGGCTCAGCTCACCTTTTTTTAGAGATGCCTCGGCTCGGTCCCCCAGCTTTGCAATGAGGACGCTCCTTGTGTGAGGTGTGGGTTGCTGGCTGTATGGGGATGATTCCCCACCTCTGACCAATTTCAGAATTGTTTGCCGCTGGAGCAAGTGCCCTGATAGGGTTTTCCTCTGTATAACTGGTGGGTTCAGGTTTTTTTCCTTTTATGGTTCAAGTTAGATTTTATTCCTCTTTTATATATTTATAGATATAAGCATGGAAATAATTCATTCCTATAAATACATCTGTGTGAAGGGAAGAACTTTTTTCTGTTTTATATTTAAATTTTATTTTTTAAGATTTTGAAATTTAATTTTATTTACTTTTATATACAGCAGGTTATTATTAGTTATGTATTTTATGCATATACATGTATACAGGTCAATCTCAAACTCCCAACTCTTCCCACCACCACCACCCCATGGCTTCCCACACTTGGTGTCCATACGTCTGTTCTCTACCTCTGTGTCTCTATTTCTTCCCTGCAAACCAGTTCATCTGTACCATTTTTTAGGTTCCGCATATATGCATTAATATACAATATTTGTTTTCCTCTTTCTGACTTACTTCATTCTGTATGACAGTCTCTAGATCCATCGATGTCTCTACAAATGACCCAGTTTCATTCCTTTTTTTGGTTGAGTAATATTCCATTTTATACATGTAGCACATCTTTATCCATTCATCTGTGTGTGGGCATTTAGGTTGCTTCCATTACCTGGCTTTTGTAAATAGTGCTGCAATGAACATTGTGGTGAATGTGCCTTTCTGATTCATGGTTTTCTCTGGGTATATGAGCAGAAGTTGGATTGCTGGATCAGATGGTAATTCTATTTCTAGTTTTTTTAAGGAAACTCCATATTGTTCTCCATAGTGAGTGTATCAATTCACATCCCACCAATAGTGGAAGAGGTCTCCTTTTGTCCACACCCTCCCCAGAATTTGATGTTTGTAGATTTTCTGATGATGCCGATTCTAACAGGTGTGAGGTGATACCTCATTGTAGTTTTGATTTCCATTTCTCTAATAATTAGTGCTCTTGAGCAGCTTCTCATGTGCGTCTTGGCCATCTCTGTGTCTTCTTTGAAGAAACGTCTCTTGAGATCTTCTGCCCATTTCTGTATTGGGAGGGTCGTGGGATGGTCAGGCTGTGTGCTGACGCACGTGTCAGTGCCAGCGTAAGGGCCAGGAGTAGGGTACAGCATAGGGTAACGTGTAGGGCTGGTGGTGGGTTTCCGTTCCGGGCTAGGGTTAGGGTTAGGGAACAGCAAGGTTTAGGGAACAGTTGAGCATAGGGACACGTGGGAGAGGCAGGCTACGTGCTGACAAACGTGTCAGTGCCAGCGTACGGGTCAGGAATAAAGTATGGTGTAGGGCTGGTTGTGGGTTTCCATTCCGCGCTAGGGTTAGGGTTAGGGAACGGCAAGGCTTAGGGCACAGCTGAGGGTACAGAAACGTGGGAGGTTCAGGCTATGTGCTGACGCACGGTTCAGTGCCAGTGTACGGGCCAGGATTAGGGTACGGAGTAGGGTAAGGTGTAGGGCTGTTGGTGGGTTTCTGTTCCGGGTTAGGGTTAGGGAACGGCAAGTCTTAGGGCACAGGTAAGGGTACAGAAACGAGGGAGAGGCACGCTACGTGCTGACACACGGGTCAGTGCCAGCGTACGCGCCAGAATTAGGGTACGGCGTAGGGTAAGGTGTAGGGCTGGTGGTGGGTTTCTCTTCCAGGGTAGGGTTAGGGTAAGGGATCGGCAAGGCTTAGCGCACAGGTGAGGGTATGGAAACATGGGAGTGGCAGGCTACGTGCTTACACAAGGGTCAGTTCCAGTGTACGTCCCAGGAGTAGGGTACGGCATAGGGTAAGGTGTAGGGCTGGTTGTGGGTTTCCGTTCCCGGCTAGGGTTAGGGTTAGGGAATGGCAAGGCTTAGGGCACAGGTGAGGGTACAGAAACGTGGGAGGGTCAGGCTACGTGCTGACGCAAGTGTCAGTGCCAGCGTACTGCCCAGGAATAGGGTATGGCGTAGGGTAAAGTGTAGGGTTAGGGTTAGGGAACGGCAAGGCTTAGGGCACAGGTGAGGGTACGGAAACGTGGGAGGGTCAGGCTACATGCTGAAGCACGGGTCAGTGCCAGGGTGTGGGCCAGGAGTAGGGTACGGCGTAGGGTAAGGTGTAAGACTGGTGGTGGGTGTCCATTCCGGGGTTTGATTAGGGTTAGGGAACGTCAAGTTTTAGGGCACAGGTGAGGGTACGGAAACGTGGGAGGGTCAGGCTACCTGCTGACGCATGGGTCAGTGCCAGCGTATGGGCCAGGAGTAGGGTACGGCGTAGGTTAAGGTGTAGGGCTGGTGGTGGGTTTCCGTTCTGGGCTAGGGTTAGGGTTAGGGAACGTCAAGGCTAAGGGCACAGGTGAGGGTACGGAAACTTGGGAGAGGCAGGCTACGTGCTGACGCACGGGTCAGTGCCAGCATACAGGCAAGGAGTAGGGTACGGCATAGGGTATGGTGTAGGGCTGGTGGTGGGTTTCAGTTCAGGGCTAGGGTTAGGGTTAGTGAACGGCAAGGCTTAGGGCACAGGTGAGGGTACAGAAACGTGTTAGGTTCATGGTGCATGTTGATGCATGGAATAGTGTCATCGTACGCATTAGGATTAGGGTACGGCGTAGAGTAAGGTGTACGGATGGCGGTAGGTTTACATTCCGGTGTAGGGTTAGGGATAGCGAATTGCAAGGTATAGGGCACAGGTGATGGTACGCAAATGTGTTAGCTTCAGGGTACGTGTTGACTCACGGGTTAGTGTGAGCGTACGCATGAGGATTAGGGTACCGCATAGAGTAAGGTGTAGGGTTGGTGGTAGGTTTCCGTTCCAGTCTAGGGTTATGTTTAGGGACTGGCAAAGTTTAGGGAACAGGTGAGGGTACGAAACGTGTTAGGGTCAGGGTACATGTTGATGCACAGGTTAGTGTCAGCATACGAATTAGGATTAGGGTATGGCGTAAGGTAAGGTGTAGGGTTGGTGGTAGTTTTCCGTTCCGGGCTAGGGTTAATGTAAGGGAACGGCAAGGTTTATGGCAGAGGTGAGGGTACGGAAACGTGTTAGGGTCAGGGTACGTGTTGACGTATGGATTAGGATTAGGGTACGGCTTAGGGTAAGGTGTAGGGCTGATGGTAGGTTTCTGTTCCGGGCTAAGGTTAAGGATAGGCAACGGCAAGGTTTGGGGCACAGCTGAGGGTACGGAAACGTGTTAGTGTCAGGGTACATGTTGACTCACCGGTTAGTGCCAGCGTACGGATTAGGATTAGTGTACCACGTAGATAAGGTGCACGGTTGGTGGTAGGTTTCCGTTCCAGGCTATGGTTAGGGTTAGGGAAAGTCAAGGTTTCTATTTGTAGGTTTTTTAAGGAAACTCCATACTGTTCTCCATAGTGACTGTATCAATTTACATTCCCAACAATAGTGGAAGAGGGCTCCTTTTGTCCACACCCTCCCCAGAATTTGTTGTCTGTAGATTTTCTGATGATGCCAATTCTAACAGGTGTGAGGTGATACCTCATTGTAGTTTTGATTTGCATTTCTCTAATAATTAGTGCTCTTGGGCAGCTTTTCATGTGCGTTTTAGCCATCTCTGTGTCTTCTTTGAAGAAACGTCTCTTTAGATATTCTGCCCATGTTTGTATTGGGTTGTTTGTTTTTTTAATATTAAGCTGCATGAGCTGTTTATATATATTGGAGATTAAACCTTTGTCCATTGATTCGTTTGCAACTATTTTCGCCCCTTCTGAGGGATGCCTTTTTCCATTCCCGTGTTTTTAACCAAAAAAGAAAGAAAGAAAAAGAAGCAGAACACTAATGTGCATAAAATATGCCTTTTGAAACGGTCGTTTTGAAATATGGACGTCCTTTAAATTTTTTGGTCGATATGTGGCCCCAGGATTTGTTTTCAGGGCAGGTGTCATTTACAGGCCTGCAATGATTTTGAATATCAACTGACCATTAGCACTGGGATTAAAGCTGCTCTTGTGTGAAACGGCCACAAGGTGGCAGCAGTTCTCCCTTAACACATCTGGTTACTAGGGCAACAGAGCCTCAATGGACGTCGTGTTGTACATTGGAATTTAGAATGGAATGTGCCAGGAGAAAGCCCCTCAAGTTTGACTCCCTACTTCTTGTTCGTATTTTTAATTTATTTTTTTTTATTATAGCAAGTTTGATTACAAAGTTTGGCTTGTTGTAGGTGTGGAAGATGTGGTTCTTTTACACATATACAGATGTCTGTACTTCCTGGGATCCTTTTCCCATGTACGTTATGACAGAATGTTGAGTAGTCTTCTCTTGGTATTCCGTAGGTCTTCGGTGATTATATATGTCACCTCTGTTTGTATATGTCTGTTAACCCCGATATCATAATGAAACCAATCCTCACAACTTTCCATTGGTGAACCATAAGTTTGTTTAATGAATCTATGATTGCACTTCTCAGTGGAAATGACTGCCCTGGTTTCTATTTTAGGTAACACCTATAAGTGATATGAAATGATATGTGTCTTTCACTTTCTGACTTACTACAAGTCACGTGATTACCTCTAGACTCATCTACAGTGCTGCAAATGGCATTGTGTCCTTATTTTCCTTGGCTTCTCTTCTGCCTTAGCGAGGTCCATTTTCAACAATGTGATTCCCTGAGGGTTGTGGATTAGCTGACCTGGGCAGCCTTACCCTGCCGGCCGGCCCTCCCCAGGTCTGCCTGGTTGAGGTCAATATAAACAGCGCTCCAGGCAGCAATAGCCCCTGAAGCTGTTCCTGACTCCATATTCTCTGCCCCGTCAGCAGTCTCGGGGCTGTGCTGGTGGGAGGGAGTGAGGGGCCACAGCTTTGTTGGTGGCCCTGTGTGAGTGGGGTTCTGCTGGCCTTTCTGCAGGAGTTGCCAGGCTGCCACCTGTAAAGAAGAGGATGTGTCACCCATAACTTCCGCTGGAATTTCTCTCCGGACAGAGGTGAGGAAGGAAAAAAGCAGTGGGGGCCGGGACAAGAGGGGTATCTCAGGCAGGACAATGGAAAGCTTCCGGAAGAGCGCCCGGGGCCAGGATCACCCTGGCTGGCCTGCAGTCACCAAGTTGGCCTGCGTGCTGTCGCTGGTGTGGCTCCACGGCCCTTCCTCTAGGCTTTCAAGCCTTTGTACATATTCAGGTGTTTTACCTGGGAAGGGTGGGAACAGTTCAGCAGCAGCTGGCCTGGGGCTCAGCTCACCTATATTCAGAGATGCCCCGGCACGGTCCCCCAGCTTTGCAATGAGGATGCTCCTTGCATGGGGTGTGGGTTGCTGGCTGTATGGGAGATGATTCCCCACCTCTGACCAATTTCAGAATTGTTTACCGCTGGAGCAAGAGCCCTGATAGGGTTTTCCACTGTATAACTGGTGGGTTCAGGTTTTTTTTTCGTTTATGGTTCAAGTTAGATTTTATTCCTCTTTTATGTATTTATAGATATAAGCATGGAAATAATTCATTCCTATAAATACATCTGTGTGAAGGGAAGAACTCTTTTCTGTTTTATTTTTAAATTTTATATTTTAAAATTTTGAAATTTAATTTTATTTACTTTTTTATACAGTGGGTTATTATTAGTTATGTATTTTATGCATATACATGTATACAGGTCAATCTCAAACTCCCAACTCATCCCACCACCACCACCCCATGGCTTCCCACACTTGGTGTCCATACGTTTGTTCTCTACCTCTGTGTCTCTATTTCTTCCCTGCAAACCAGTTCATCTGTACCATTTTTTAGGTTCCACATATATGCATTAATATACAATATTTGTTTTCCCCTTTCTGACTAACTTCATTCTGTATGACAGTCTCCAGATCCATCGATGTCTCTACAAATGACCCAGTTTCATTCCTTTTTATGGCCGAGTAATATTTCATTTTATATATGTACCCCATCGTTATCCATTCATCTGTCTGTGGGCATTTAGGTTGCTACCATTACCTGGCTATTGTAAATAGTGCTGCAATGAACCTTGTGGTGAATGTGCCTTTTTGATTTATGGTTGTCTCTGGGTATATGCCCAACAGTGGGATTGCTGGGTCAGATGGTAATTCTATTTCTAGTTTTTTAAAGGAAACTCCATACTGTTCTCCATAGTGACTGTATCAAATTACATTCCCACCAATAGTGGAAGAGGGCTCCTTTTGTCCACACCCTCCCCAGAATTTGTTGTTTGTAGATTTTCTGATGATGCCGATTCTAACAGGTGTGAGGTGATACCTCATTGTAGTTTTGATTTGCATTTCTCTAATAATTAGTGCTCTTGAGCAGCTTTTCATGTGCGTCTTGGCCATCTCTGTGTCTTCTTTGAAGAAACGTCTCTTTAGATCTTCTGCCCATTTTTGTATTGTGTTGTTTGTTTTCTTAATAAGCTGCATGAGCTGTTTATATATATTGGAGATTAAACCTTTGTCCATTGATTCGTTTGCAACTATTTTCGCCCCTTCTGAGGGATGCCTTTTTCCATTCCCGTGTTTCTAACCAAAAAAGAAAGAAAGAAAAAGAAGCAGAACACTAATGTGCATAAAATATGCCTTTTGAAACGGTCGTTTTGAAATATGGACGTCCTTTAAATTTTTTGGTCGATATGTGGCCCCAGGATTTGTTTTCAGGGCAGGTGTAATTTACAGGCCTGCAATGATTTTGAATATCAACTGACCATTAGCACTGGGATTAAAGCTGCTGTTGTGTGAAACGGCCACTAGCTGGCAGCAGTTCTCCCTTAACACATCTGGTTACTAGGGCAACAGAGCCTCAATGGACGTCGTGTTCTAGATTGGAATTGAGAATGGAATGTGCCAGGAGAAAGCCCCTCAAGTTTGACTCCCTACTTCTTGTTCGTATTTTTAATTTAATTTTTTTTATTTTTTATTATAGCAAGTTTGATTACAATGTTTGGCTTGTTGGAGGTGTGGAAGATGTGGTTCTTTTACACATATACAGATGTCTGTTCTTCCTGGGATCCTTTTCCCATGTACGTTATGACAGAATGTTGAGTAGTCTTCTCTTGGTATTCCGTAGTTCTTTGGTGATTATATATGTCACCTGTGTTTGTATATGTCTGTTAACCCCGATATCGTAATGAAACCAATCCTCACACCTTTCCATTTGTGAACCATAAGTTTGTTTAATGAATCTATGATTGCACTTCTCAGTGGAAATGACTGCCCTGGTTTCTATTTTAGGTAACACCTATAAGTGATATGAAATGATATGTGTCTTTCACTTTCTGACTTACTCCAAGTCACGTGATTACCTCTAGACTCATCTACGGTGCTGCAAATGGCATTGTGTCCTTATTTTCCTTGGCTTCTCTTCTGCCTTAGCGAGGTCCATTTTCAACAATGTGATTCCCTGAGGGTTGTGGATTAGCTGACCTGGGCAGCCTTACCCTGCCGGCCGGCCCTCCCCAGGTCTGCCTGGTTGAGGTCAATATAAACAGCACTCCAGGCAGCAATAGCCCCTGAAGCTGTGCCTGCCTCCATATTCTCTGCCCCGTGAGCAGTGTCGGGGCTCTGCTGGTGGGAGGGGGTGAGGGGCCACAGCTTTGTTGGTGGCCCGGTGTGAGTGGGGTTCTGCTGGCCTTTCTGCAGGAGTTGCCAGGCTGCCACCTGTAAAGAAGAGGATGTGTCACCCATACCTTCCGCTGGAATTTCTCTCCGGACAGTGGTGAGGAAGGAAAAAAGCAGTGGGGGCCGGGACAAGAGGGGTATCTCAGGCAGGACAATGGAAAGCTTCCAGAAGAGCGCCCGGGGCCAGGATCACCCTGGCTGGCCTGCAGTCACCAAGTTGGCCTGCGTGCTGTCGCTGGTGTGGCTCCACGGCCCTTCCTCTAGGCTTTCAAGCCTTTGTACATATTCAGGTGTTTTACCTGGGAAGGGTGGGAACAGTTCAGCAGCAGCTGGCCTGGGGCTCAGCTCACCTTTATTCAGAGATGCCTCGGCACGGTCCCCCAGCTTTGCAATGAGGACGCTCCTTGCATGGGGGGTGGGTTGCTGGCTGTATGGGAGATGATTCAACACCTCTGACCAATTTCAGAATTGTTTACCGCTGGAGCAAGTGCCCTGATAGGGTTTTCCTCTGTATAACTGGTGGGTTCAGGGGTTTTTTTCGTTTATGGTTCAAGTTAGATTTTATTCCTCTTTTATGTATTTATAGATATAAGCATGGAAATAATTCATTCCTATAAATACATCTGTGTGAAGGGAAGAACTTTTTTCTGTTTTATTTTTAAATTTTATATTTTAAAATTTTGAAATTTAATTTTATTTACTTTTTATACAGCGGGTTATTATTAGTTACGTATTTTATGCATATACATGTATACAGGTCAATCTCAAACTCCCAACTCATCCCACCACCACCACCCCATGGCTTCCCACACTTGGTGTCCATACGTTTGTTCTCTACCTCTGTGTCTCTATTTCTTCCCTGCAAACCAGTTCATCTGTACCATTTTTTAGGTTCCACATATATGCATTAATATACAATATTTGTTTTCCTCTTTCTGACTAACTTCATTCTGTATGACAGTCTCTAGATCCATCGATGTCTCTACAAATGACCCAGTTTCATTCCTTTTTATGGCCGAGTAATATTCCATTTTATATATGGACCCCATCTTTATCCATTCATCTGTCTGTGGGCATTTAGGTTGCTTCCATTACCTGGCTATTGTAAATAGTGCTGCAATGAACCTTGTGGTGAATGTGCCTTTTTGATTTATGGTTTTCTCTGGGTATATGCCCAAAAGTGGGATTGCTGGGTCAGATGGTAATACTATTTCTAGTTTTTTAAAGGAAACTCCATACTGTTCTCCATAGAGACTGTATCAATTTACATTCCCACCAATAGTGGAAGAGGGCTCCTTTTGTCCACACCCTCCGCAGAATTTGTTGTCTGTAGATTTTCTGATGATGCCGATTCTAACAGGTGTGAGGTGATACCTCATTGTAGTTTTGATTTGCATTTCTCTAATAATTAGTGTTCTTGAGCAGCTTTTCATGTGCGTCTTGGCCATCTCTGTGTCTTCTTTGAAGAAACGTCTCTTTAGATCTTCTGCCCATTTTTGTATTGGGTTGTTTGTTTCCTTAATAAGCTGCATGAGCTGTTTATATATATTGGAGATTAAACCTTTGTCCATTGATTCGTTTGCAACTATTTTCGCCCCTTCTGAGGGATGCCTTTTTCCATTCCCGTGTTTCTAACCAAAAAAGAAAGAAAGAAAAAGAAGCAGAACACTAATGTGCATAAAATATGCCTTTTGAAACGGTCGTTTTGAAATATGGACGTCCTTTAAATTTTTTGGTCTATATGTGGCCCCAGGATTTGTTTTCAGGGCAGGTGTCATTTACAGGCCTGCAATGATTTTGAATATCAACTGACCATTAGCACTGGGATTAAAGCTGCTGTTGTGTGAAACGGCCACTAGGTGGCAGCAGTTCTCCCTTAACGCATCTGGTTACTAGGGCAACCGAGCCTCAATGGACGTCGTGTTCTAGATTGGAATTGAGAATGGAATGTGCCAGGAGAAAGCCCCTCAAGTTTGACTCCCTACTTCTTGTTCGTATTTTTAATTTAATTTTTTTATTTTTTATTATAGCAAGTTTGATTACAGTGTTTGGCTTGTTGGAGGTGTGGAAGATGTGGTTCTTTTACACATATACAGATGTCTGTTCTTCCTGGGATCCTTTTCCCATGTACGTTATGACAGAATGTTGAGTAGTCTTCTCTTGGTATTCCGTAGGTCTTTGGTGATTATATATGTCACCTGTGTTTGTATATGTCTGTTAACCCCGATATCGTAATGAAACCAATCCTCACACCTTTCCATTGGTGAACCATAAGTTTGTTTAATGAATCTATGATTGCACTTCTCAGTGGAAATGACTGCCCTGGTTTCTATTTTAGGTAACACCTATAAGTGATATTAAATGATATGTGTCTTTCACTTTCTGACTTACTCCAAGTCACGTGATTACCTCTAGACTCATCTACGGTGCTGCAAATGGCATTGTGTCCTTATTTTCCTTGGCTTCTATTCTGCCTTAGCGAGGTCCATTTTCAACAATGTGATTCCCTGAGGGTTGTGGATTAGCTGACCTGGGCAGCCTTACCCTGCCGGCCGGCCCTCCCCAGGTCTGCCTGGTTGAGGTCAATATAAACAGCACTCCAGGCAGCAATAGCCCCTGAAGCTGTGCCTGCCTCCATATTCTCTGCCCCGTGAGCAGTGTCGGGGCTCTGCTGGTGGGAGGGAGTGAGGGGCCACAGCTTTGTTGGTGGCCCGGTGTGAGTGGGGTTCTGCTGGCCTTTCTGCAGGAGTTGCCAGGCTGCCACCTGTAAAGAAGAGGATGTGTCACCCATACCTTCCGCTGGAATTTCTCTCCGGACAGAGGTGAGGAAGGAAAAAAGCAGTGGGGACCGGGACAGGAGGGGTATCACAGGCAGGATAATGGAAAGCTTCCGGAAGAGCGCACGGGGCCAGGACAACCTTGGCTGACCTGCAGTCACCATGTTGGCCTGCGTGCTGTTGCTGGTGTGGCTCCGCGGCCCTACCTCTAGGCTTTCAAGCCCTTGTACATATTCAGGTGTTTTACCTGGGAAGGGTGGGAACAGTTCAGCAGCAGCTGGACTGGGGCTCAGCTCACCTTTATTCAGAGATGCCTCGGCACGGTCTCCCAGCTTTGCAATGAGGACGCTCCTTGCGTGGGGTGTGGGTTGCTGGCTGGATGGGTGATGATTCCACACCACTGACCAATTTCAGAATTGTTTACCGCTGGAGCAAGTGCCCTGATAGGGTTTTCCTCTGTATAACTGGTGGGTTCAGGGGTTTTTTTCGTTTATGGTTCAAGTTAGATTTTATTCCTCTTTTATGTATTTATAGATATAAGCATGGAAATAATTCATTCCTATAAATACATCTGTGTGAAGGGAAGAACTTTTTTCTGTTTTATTTTTAAATTTTATATTTTAAAATTTTGAAATTTAATTTTATTTACTTTTTTATACAGCGGCTTATTATTAGTTATGTATTTTATGCATATACATGTATACAGGTCAATCTCAAACTCCCAACTCATCCCACCACCACCACCCCATGGCTTCCCACACTTGGTGTCCATACGTTTGTTCTCTACCTCTGTGTCTCTATTTCTTCCCTGCAAACCAGTTCATCTGTACCATTTTTTAGGTTCCACATATATGCATTAATATACAATATTTGTTTTCCTCTTTCTGACTAACTTCATTCTGTATGAGAGTCTCTAGATCCATCGATGTCTCTACAAATGACCCAGTTTCATTCCTTTTTATGGCCGAGTAATATTCCATTTTATATATGTACCCCATCTTTATCCATTCATCTGTCTGTGGGCATTTAGGTTGCTTACATTACCTGGCTACTGTAAATAGTGCTGCAATGAACCTTGTGGTGAATGTGCCTTTTTGATTTATGGTTGTCTCTGGGTATATGCCCAAAAGTGGGATTGCTGGGTCAGATGGTAATACTATTTCTAGTTTTTTAAAGGAAACTCCATACTGTTCTCCATAGAGACTGTATCAATTTACATTCCCACCAATAGTGGAAGAGGGCTCCTTTTGTCCACACCCTCCCCAGAATTTGTTGTCTGTAGATTTTCTGAGGATGCCGATTCTAACAGGTGTGAGGTGATACCTCATTGTAGTTTTGATTTGCATTTCTCTAATAATTAGTGCTCTTGAGCAGCTTTTCATGTGCGTCTTGGCCATCTCTGTGTCTTCTTTGAAGAAACGTCTCTTTAGATCTTCTGCCCATTTTTGTATTGGGTTGTTTGTTTTCTTAATAAGCTGCATGAGCTGTTTATATATATTGGAGATTAAACCTTTGTCCATTGATTCGTTTGCAACTATTTTCGCCCCTTCTGAGGGATGCCTTTTTCCATTCCCGTGTTTCTAACCAAAAAAGAAAGAAAGAAAAAGAAGCAGAACACTAATGTGCATAAAATATGCCTTTTGAAACGGTCGTTTTGAAATATGGACGTCCTTTAAATTTTTTGGTCGATATGTGGCCCCAGGATTTGTTTTCAGGGCAGGTGTAATTTACAGGCCTGCAATGATTTTGAATATCAACTGACCATTAGCACTGGGATTAAAGCTGCTGTTGTGTGAAACGGCCACTAGCTGGCAGCAGTTCTCCCTTAACACATCTGGTTACTAGGGCAACAGAGCCTCAATGGACGTCGTGTTCTAGATTGGAATTGAGAATGGAATGTGCCAGGAGAAAGCCCCTCAAGTTTGACTCCCTACTTCTTGTTCGTATTTTTAATTTAATTTTCTTTATTTTTTATTATAGCAAGTTTGATTACAATGTTTGGCTTGTTGGAGGTGTGGAAGATGTGGTTCTTTTACACATATACAGATGTCTGTTCTTCCTGGGATCCTTTTCCCATGTACGTTATGACAGAATGTTGAGTAGTCTTCTCTTGGTATTCCGTAGTTCTTTGGTGATTATATATGTCACCTGTGTTTGTATATGTCTGTTAACCCCGATATCGTAATGAAACCAATCCTCACACCTTTCCATTTGTGAACCATAAGTTTGTTTAATGAATCTATGATTGCACTTCTCAGTGGAAATGACTGCCCTGGTTTCTATTTTAGGTAACACCTATAAGTGATATGAAATGATATGTGTCTTTCACTTTCTGACTTACTCCAAGTCACGTGATTACCTCTAGACTCATCTACGGTGCTGCAAATGGCATTGTGTCCTTATTTTCCTTGGCTTCTCTTCTGCCTTAGCGAGGTCCATTTTCAACAATGTGATTCCCTGAGGGTTGTGGATTAGCTGACCTGGGCAGCCTTACCCTGCCGGCCGGCCCTCCCCAGGTCTGCCTGGTTGAGGTCAATATAAACAGCACTCCAGGCAGCAATAGCCCCTGAAGCTGTGCCTGCCTCCATATTCTCTGCCCCGTGAGCAGTGTCGGGGCTCTGCTGGTGGGAGGGGGTGAGGGGCCACAGCTTTGTTGGTGGCCCGGTGTGAGTGGGGTTCTGCTGGCCTTTCTGCAGGAGTTGCCAGGCTGCCACCTGTAAAGAAGAGGATGTGTCACCCATACCTTCCGCTGGAATTTCTCTCCGGACAGTGGTGAGGAAGGAAAAAAGCAGTGGGGGCCGGGACAAGAGGGGTATCTCAGGCAGGACAATGGAAAGCTTCCAGAAGAGCGCCCGGGGCCAGGATCACCCTGGCTGGCCTGCAGTCACCAAGTTGGCCTGCGTGCTGTCGCTGGTGTGGCTCCACGGCCCTTCCTCTAGGCTTTCAAGCCTTTGTACATATTCAGGTGTTTTACCTGGGAAGGGTGGGAACAGTTCAGCAGCAGCTGGCCTGGGGCTCAGCTCACCTTTATTCAGAGATGCCTCGGCACGGTCCCCCAGCTTTGCAATGAGGACGCTCCTTGCATGGGGGGTGGGTTGCTGGCTGTATGGGAGATGATTCAACACCTCTGACCAATTTCAGAATTGTTTACCGCTGGAGCAAGTGCCCTGATAGGGTTTTCCTCTGTATAACTGGTGGGTTCAGGGGTTTTTTTCGTTTATGGTTCAAGTTAGATTTTATTCCTCTTTTATGTATTTATAGATATAAGCATGGAAATAATTCATTCCTATAAATACATCTGTGTGAAGGGAAGAACTTTTTTCTGTTTTATTTTTAAATTTTATATTTTAAAATTTTGAAATTTAATTTTATTTACTTTTTATACAGCGGGTTATTATTAGTTACGTATTTTATGCATATACATGTATACAGGTCAATCTCAAACTCCCAACTCATCCCACCACCACCACCCCATGGCTTCCCACACTTGGTGTCCATACGTTTGTTCTCTACCTCTGTGTCTCTATTTCTTCCCTGCAAACCAGTTCATCTGTACCATTTTTTAGGTTCCACATATATGCATTAATATACAATATTTGTTTTCCTCTTTCTCACTAACTTCATTCTGTATGACAGTCTCTAGATCCATCGATGTCTCTACAAATGACCCAGTTTCATTCCTTTTTATGGCCGAGTAATATTCCATTTTATATATGGACCCCATCTTTATCCATTCATCTGTCTGTGGGCATTTAGGTTGCTTCCATTACCTGGCTATTGTAAATAGTGCTGCAATGAACCTTGTGGTGAATGTGCCTTTTTGATTTATGGTTTTCTCTGGGTATATGCCCAAAAGTGGGATTGCTGGGTCAGATGGTAATACTATTTCTAGTTTTTTAAAGGAAACTCCATACTGTTCTCCATAGAGACTGTATCAATTTACATTCCCACCAATAGTGGAAGAGGGCTCCTTTTGTCCACACCCTCCGCAGAATTTGTTGTCTGTAGATTTTCTGATGATGCCGATTCTAACAGGTGTGAGGTGATACCTCATTGTAGTTTTGATTTGCATTTCTCTAATAATTAGTGTTCTTGAGCAGCTTTTCATGTGCGTCTTGGCCATCTCTGTGTCTTCTTTGAAGAAACGTCTCTTTAGATCTTCTGCCCATTTTTGTATTGGGTTGTTTGTTTCCTTAATAAGCTGCATGAGCTGTTTATATATATTGGAGATTAAACCTTTGTCCATTGATTCGTTTGCAACTATTTTCGCCCCTTCTGAGGGATGCCTTTTTCCATTCCCGTGTTTCTAACCAAAAAAGAAAGAAAGAAAAAGAAGCAGAACACTAATGTGCATAAAATATGCCTTTTGAAACGGTCGTTTTGAAATATGGACGTCCTTTAAATTTTTTGGTCTATATGTGGCCCCAGGATTTGTTTTCAGGGCAGGTGTCATTTACAGGCCTGCAATGATTTTGAATATCAACTGACCATTAGCACTGGGATTAAAGCTGCTGTTGTGTGAAACGGCCACTAGGTGGCAGCAGTTCTCCCTTAACGCATCTGGTTACTAGGGCAACCGAGCCTCAATGGACGTCGTGTTCTAGATTGGAATTGAGAATGGAATGTGCCAGGAGAAAGCCCCTCAAGTTTGACTCCCTACTTCTTGTTCGTATTTTTAATTTAATTTTTTTATTTTTTATTATAGCAAGTTTGATTACAGTGTTTGGCTTGTTGGAGGTGTGGAAGATGTGGTTCTTTTACACATATACAGATGTCTGTTCTTCCTGGGATCCTTTTCCCATGTACGTTATGACAGAATGTTGAGTAGTCTTCTCTTGGTATTCCGTAGGTCTTTGGTGATTATATATGTCACCTGTGTTTGTATATGTCTGTTAACCCCGATATCGTAATGAAACCAATCCTCACACCTTTCCATTGGTGAACCATAAGTTTGTTTAATGAATCTATGATTGCACTTCTCAGTGGAAATGACTGCCCTGGTTTCTATTTTAGGTAACACCTATAAGTGATATGAAATGATATGTGTCTTTCACTTTCTGACTTACTCCAAGTCACGTGATTACCTCTAGACTCATCTACGGTGCTGCAAATGGCATTGTGTCCTTATTTTCCTTGGCTTCTATTCTGCCTTAGCGAGGTCCATTTTCAACAATGTGATTCCCTGAGGGTTGTGGATTAGCTGACCTGGGCAGCCTTACCCTGCCGGCCGGCCCTCCCCAGGTCTGCCTGGTTGAGGTCAATATAAACAGCGCTCCAGGCAGCAATAGCCCCTGAAGCTGTGCCTGCCTCCATATTCTCTGCCCCGTGAGCAGTGTCGGGGCTCTGCTGGTGGGAGGGAGTGAGGGGCCACAGCTTTGTTGGTGGCCCGGTGTGAGTGGGGTTCTGCTGGCCTTTCTGCAGGAGTTGCCAGGCTGCCACCTGTAAAGAAGAGGATGTGTCACCCATACCTTCCGCTGGAATTTCTCTCTGGACAGTGGTGAGGAAGGAAAAAAGCAGTGGGGGCCGGGACAAAAGGGGTATCTCAGGCAGGACAATGGAAAGCTTCCAGAAGAGCGCCCGGGGCCAGGATCACCCTGGCTGGCCTGCAGTCACCAAGTTGGCCTGCGTGCTGTCGCTGGTGTGGCTCCACGGCCCTTCCTCTAGGCTTTCAAGCCTTTGTACATATTCAGGTGTTTTACCTGGGAAGGGTGGGAACAGTTCAGCAGCAGCTGGCCTGGGGCTCAGCTCACCTTTATTCAGAGATGCCTCGGCACGGTCCCCCAGCTTTGCAATGAGGACGCTCCTTGCATGGGGGGTGGGTTGCTGGCTGTATGGGAGATGATTCAACACCTCTGACCAATTTCAGAATTGTTTACCGCTGGAGCAAGTGCCCTGATAGGGTTTTCCTCTGTATAACTGGTGGGTTCAGGGGTTTTTTTCGTTTATGGTTCAAGTTAGATTTTATTCCTCTTTTATGTATTTATAGATATAAGCATGGAAATAATTCATTCCTATAAATACATCTGTGTGAAGGGAAGAACTTTTTTCTGTTTTATTTTTAAATTTTATATTTTAAAATTTTGAAATTTAATTTTATTTACTTTTTATACAGCGGGTTATTATTAGTTACATATTTTATGCATATACATGTATACAGGTCAATCTCAAACTCCCAACTCATCCCACCACCACCACCCCATGGCTTCCCACACTTGGTGTCCATACGTTTGTTCTCTACCTCTGTGTCTCTATTTCTTCCCTGCAAACCAGTTCATCTGTACCATTTTTTAGGTTCCACATATATGCATTAATATACAATATTTGTTTTCCTCTTTCTGACTTACTTCATTCTGTATGACAGTCTCTAGATCCATCGATGTCTCTACAAATGACCCAGTTTCATTCCTTTTTATGGCCGAATAATATTCCATTTTATATATGTACCCCATCTTTATCCATTCATCTGTCTGTGGGCATTAAGGTTGCTTCAATTACCTGGCTATTGTAAATAGTGCTGCAATGAACATCGTGGTGAATGTGCCTTTTTGATTTATGGTTTTCTCTGGGTATATGCCCAGAAGTGGGATTGCTGGATCAGATGGTAATTCTATTTCTAGTTTTTTTAAGGAAACTCCATACTGTTCTCCATAGTGACTGTATCAATTTACATTCCCACCAATAGTGGAAGAGGGTTCCTTTTGTCCACACCCTCCCCAGAATTTGTTGTTTGTAGATTTTCTGATGATGCCGATTCTAATAGGTGTGAGGGGATACCTCATTGTACTTTTGATTTGCATTTCTCTAATAATTAGTGCTCTTGAGCAGCTTTTCATGTGCGTCTTGGCCCTCTCTGTGTCTTCTTTGAAGAAAAGTCTCTTTAGATCTTCTGCCCATTTTTGTATTGGGTTTTTTGTTTTTTTAACATTAAGGTGCATGAGCTGTTTATATATATTGGAGATTAAACCTTTGTCCATTGATTCGTTTGCAACTATTTTCGCCCATTCTGAGGGATGCCTTTTTCCATTCCCGTCTTTTTAACCAAAAAAGAAAGAAAGACAAAGAAGCAGAACACTAATGTGCATAAAATATGACTTTTGAAACGGTCGTTTTGAAATATGGACGTCCTTTGAATTTTTTGTCGATATGTGACCCCAGGATTTGTTTTCAGGGCAGGTGTCATTTACAGGCCTGCAATGATTTTGAGTATCAACTGACCATTAGCGCTGGGATTAAAGCTGCTGTTGTGTGAAACGGCCACAAGGTGGCAGCAGTTATCCCTTTCCAAATCTGGTTACTAGGGCAACAGAACCTCAATGGAAGTCGTGTTCTAGATTGGAATTTAGAATGGAATGTGCCAGGACGAAGCCCCTCAAGTTTGTCTCCCTACTTCTTGTTCGTATTTTTAATTTAATTTTTTATTTTTTATTACAGCAAGTATGATTACAATGTTTGGCTTATTGTAGGTGTAGAAGATGTGGTTCTTTTACACATATACAGTTGTCTGTTCTTCCAGGTATCCTTTACCCATGTACGTTATGACAGAATGTTGAGTAGTCTTCTCTTGGTATTCCATAGGTCTTTGGTGATTATATATGTCACCTTTGTTTGTATATGTCTGTTAACCCCGATATCGTAATGAAACCAATCCTCACACGTTTCCATTGGTGAACCATAAGCTTGTTTAATGAACCTGTGATTGCACTTCTCACTGGAAATAACTGCCCTGCTATCTATTTTAGGCAACACCTATAAGTGATATGATATGATATGTGTGTTTCACTTTCTGACTTACTACAAGTCACGTGATTACCTCTAGACTCATCTACGGTGCTGCAAATGGCATTGTGTCCTCATTTTCCTTGGCTTCTATTCTGCCTTAGCGAGGTCCATTTTCAACAATGTGATTCCCTGAGGGTTGTGGATTAGCTGACCTGGGCAGCCTTAACCTGCCGGCCGGCCCTCCCCAGGTGTGCCTGGTTGAGGTCAATATAAACAGCACTCCAGGCAGCAATAGCCCCTGAAGCTGTGCCTGACTCCATATTCTCTGCCCCGTCAGCAGTCTCGGGGCTGAGCTGGTGGGAGGGAAATAGGGGCCACAGCTTTGTTGGTGGCCTGGTGTGAGTGGGGTTCTGCTGGCCTTTCTGCAGGTGTTGCCAGGCTGCCACCTGTAAAGAAGAGGATGTGTCACCCATACCTTCCGCTGGAATTTCTCTCCGGACAGAGGTGAGGAAGGAAAAAAGCAGTGGGGACCGGGACAGGAGGGGTATCACAGGCAGGATAATGGAAAGCTTCCGGAAGAGCGCACGGGGCCAGGACAACCTTGGCTGACCTGCAGTCACCATGTTGGCCTGCGTGCTGTTGCTGGTGTGGCTCCGCGGCCCTACCTCTAGGCTTTCAAGCCCTTGTACATATTCAGGTGTTTTACCTGGGAAGGGTGGGAACAGTTCAGCAGCAGCTGGACTGGGGCTCAGCTCACCTTTATTCAGAGATGCCTCGGCACGGTCTCCCAGCTTTGCAATGAGGACGCTCCTTGCGTGGGGTGTGGGTTGCTGGCTGGATGGGTGATGATTCCACACCACTGACCAATTTCAGAATTGTTTACCGCTGGAGCAAGTGCCCTGATAGGGTTTTCCTCTGTATAACTGGTGGGTTCAGGGGTTTTTTTCGTTTATGGTTCAAGTTAGATTTTATTCCTCTTTTATGTATTTATAGATATAAGCATGGAAATAATTCATTCCTATAAATACATCTGTGTGAAGGGAAGAACTTTTTTCTGTTTTATTTTTAAATTTTATATTTTAAAATTTTGAAATTTAATTTTATTTACTTTTTTATACAGCGGCTTATTATTAGTTATGTATTTTATGCATATACATGTATACAGGTCAATCTCAAACTCCCAACTCATCCCACCACCACCACCCCATGGCTTCCCACACTTGGTGTCCATACGTTTGTTCTCTACCTCTGTGTCTCTATTTCTTCCCTGCAAACCAGTTCATCTGTACCATTTTTTAGGTTCCACATATATGCATTAATATACAATATTTGTTTTCCTCTTTCTGACTAACTTCATTCTGTATGAGAGTCTCTAGATCCATCGATGTCTCTACAAATGACCCAGTTTCATTCCTTTTTATGGCCGAGTAATATTCCATTTTATATATGTACCCCATCTTTATCCATTCATCTGTCTGTGGGCATTTAGGTTGCTTACATTACCTGGCTATTGTAAATAGTGCTGCAATGAACCTTGTGGTGAATGTGCCTTTTTGATTTATGGTTGTCTCTGGGTATATGCCCAAAAGTGGGATTGCTGGGTCAGATGGTAATACTATTTCTAGTTTTTTAAAGGAAACTCCATACTGTTCTCCATAGAGACTGTATCAATTTACATTCCCACCAATAGTGGAAGAGGGCTCCTTTTGTCCACACCCTCCCCAGAATTTGTTGTCTGTAGATTTTCTGAGGATGCCGATTCTAACAGGTGTGAGGTGATACCTCATTGTAGTTTTGATTTGCATTTCTCTAATAATTAGTGCTCTTGAGCAGCTTTTCATGTGCGTCTTGGCCATCTCTGTGTCTTCTTTGAAGAAACGTCTCTTTAGATCTTCTGCCCATTTTTGTATTGGGTTGTTTGTTTTCTTAATAAGCTGCATGAGCTGTTTATATATATTGGAGATTAAACCTTTGTCCATTGATTCGTTTGCAACTATTTTCGCCCCTTCTGAGGGATGCCTTTTTCCATTCCCGTGTTTCTAACCAAAAAAGAAAGAAAGAAAAAGAAGCAGAACACTAATGTGCATAAAATATGCCTTTTGAAATGGTCGTTTTGAAATATGGACGTCCTTTAAATTTTTTGGTCGATATGTGGCCCCAGGATTTGTTTTCAGGGCAGGTGTCATTTACAGGCCTGCAATGATTTTGAATATCAACTGACCATTAGCACTGGGATTAAAGCTGCTGTTGTGTGAAACGGCCACTAGGTGGCAGCAGTTCTCCCTTAACACATCTGGTTACTAGGGCAACAGAGCCTCAATGGACGTCATGTTCTAGATTGGAATTGAGAATGGAATGTGCCAGGAGAAAGCCCCTCAAGTTTGACTCCCTACTTCTTGTTCGTATTTTTAATTTAATTTTTTTATTTTTTATTATAGCAAGTTTGATTACAATGTTTGGCTTGTTGTAGGTGTGGAAGATGTGGTTCATTTACACATATACAGATGTCTGTTCTTCCTGGGATCCTTTTCCCATGTACGTTATGACAGAATGTTGAGTAGTCTTCTCTTGGTATTCCGTAGGTCTTTGGTGATTATATATGTCACCTGTGTTTGTATATGTCTGTTAACCCCGATATCGTAATGAAACCAATCCTCACACCTTTCCATTGGTGAACCATAAGTTTGTTTAATGAATCTATGATTGCACTTCTCAGTGGAAATGACTGCCCTGGTTTCTATTTTAGGTAACACCTATAAGTGATATGAAATGATATGTGTCTTTCACTTTCTGACTTACTCCAAGTCACGTGATTACCTCTAGACTCATCTACGGTGCTACAAATGGCATTGTGTCCTTATTTTCCTTGGCTTCTATTCTGCCTTAGCGAGGTCCATTTTCAACAATGTGATTCCCTGAGGGTTGTGGATTAGCTGACCTGGGCAGCCTTACCCTGCCGGCCGGCCCTCCCCAGGTCTGCCTGGTTGAGGTCAATATAAACAGCGCTCCAGGCAGCAATAGCCCCTGAAGCTGTGCCTGCCTCCATATTCTCTGCCCCGTGAGCTGTCTCGGGGCAGTGCTGGTGGGAGGGAGTGAGGGGCCACAGCTTTGTTGGTGGCCCGGTGTGAGTGGGGTTCTGCTGGCCTTTCTGCAGGAGTTGCCAGGCTGCCACCTGTAAAGAAGAGGATGTGTCACCCATACCTTCCGCTGGAATTTCTCTCCGGACAGAGGTGAGGAAGGAAAAAAGCAGTGGGGGCCGGGACAAGAGGGGTATCTCAGGCAGGACAATGGAAAGCTTCCGGAAGAGCGCCCGGGGCCAGGATCACCCTGGCTGGCCTGCAGGCACCAAGTTGGCCTGCGTGCTGTCGCTGGTGTGGCTCCACGGCCCTTCCTCTAGGCTTTCAAGCCTTTGTACATATTCAGGTGTTTTACCTGGGAAGGGTGGGAACAGTTCAGCAGCAGCTGGCCTGGGGCTCAGCTCACCTTTATTCAGAGATGCCTCGGCACGGTCCCCCAGCTTTGCAATGAGGACGCTCCTTGCATGGGGGGTGGGTTGCTGGCTGTATGGGAGATGATTCCCCACCTCTGACCAATTTCAGAATTGTTTACCGCTGGAGCAAGTGCCCTGATAGGGTTTTCCTCTGTATAACTGGTGGGTTCAGGGGTTTATTTCGTTTATGGTTCAAGTTAGATTTTATTCCTCTTTTATGTATTTATAGATATAAGCATGGAAATAATTCATTCCTATAAATACATCTGTGTGAAGGGAAGAACTTTTTTCTGTTTTATTTTTAAATTTTATATTTTAAAATTTTGAAATTTAATTTTATTTACTTTTTTATACAGCGGGTTATTATTAGTTACGTATTTTATGCATATACATGTATACAGGTCAATCTCAAACTCCCAACTCATCCCACCACCACCACCCCATGGCTTCCCACACTTGGTGTCCATACGTTTGTTCTCTACCTCTGTGTCTCTATTTCTTCCCTGCAAACCAGTTCATCTGTACCATTTTTTAGGTTCCACATATATGCATTAATATACAATATTTGTTTTCCTCTTTCTGACTAACTTCAATCTGTATGACAGTCTCTAGATCCATCGATGTCTCTACAAATGACCCAGTTTCATTCCTTTTTATGGCCGAGTAATATTCCATTTTATATATGTACCCCATCTTTATCCATTCATCTGTCTGTGGGCATTTAGTTTGCTTCCATTACGTGGCTATTGTAAATAGTGCTGCAATGAACCTTGTGGTGAATGTGCCTTTTTGATTTATGGTTGTCTCTGGGTATATGCCCAAAAGTGGGATTGCTGGGTCAGATGGTAATACTATTTCTAGTTTTTTAAAGGAAACTCCATACTGTTCTCCATAGAGACTGTATCAATTTACATTCCCACCAATAGTGGAAGAGGGCTCCTTTTGTCCACACCCTCCCCAGAATTTGTTGTCTGTAGATTTTCTGATGATGCCGATTCTAACAGGTGTGAGGTGATACCTCATTGTAGTTTTGATTTGCATTTCTCTAATAATTAGTGCTCTTGAGCAGCTTTTCATGTGCGTCTTGGCCATCTCTGTGTCTTCTTTGAGGAAACGTCTCTTTAGATCTTCTGCCCATTTTTGTATTGGGTTGTTTGTTTTCTTAATAAGCTGCATGAGCTGTTTATATATATTGGAGATTAAACCTTTGTCCATTGATTCGTTTGCAACTATTTTCGCCCCTTCTGAGGGATGCCTTTTTCCATTCCCGTGTTTCTAACCAAAAAAGAAAGAAACAAAAGGAAGCAGAACACTAATGTGCATAAAATATGCCTTTTGAAACGGTCGTTTTGAAATATGGACGTCCTTTAAATTTTTTGGTCGATATGTGGCCCCAGGATTTGTTTTCAGGGCAGGTGTCATTTACAGGCCTGCAATGATTTTGAATATCAACTGACCATTAGCACTGGGATTAAAGCTGCTGTTGTGTGAAACGGCCACTAGCTGGCAGCAGTTCTCCCTTAACACATCTAGTTACTAGGGCAACAGAGCCTCAATGGACGTCGTGTTCTAGATTGGAATTGAGAATGGAATGTGCCAGGAGAAAGCCCCTCAAGTTTGACTCCCTACTTCTTGTTCGTATTTTTAATTTAATTTTTTTATTTTTTATTATAGCAAGTTTGATTACAATGTTTGGCTTGTTGGAGGTGTGGAAGATGTGGTTGTTTTACACATGTACAGATGTCTGTTCTTCCTGGGATCCTTTTCCCATGTACGTTATGACAGAATGTTGAGTAGTCTTCTCTTGGTATTCCGTAGGTCTTTGGTGATTATATATGTCACCTCTGTTTGTATATGTCTGTTAGCCCCGATATCGTAATGAAACCAATCCTCACACATTTCCATTGGTGAACCATAAGTTTGTTTAATGAATCTATGATTGCACTTCTCAGTGGAAATGACTGCCCTGGTTTCTATTTTAGGTAACACCTATAAGTGATATGAAATGATATGTGTCTTTCACTTTCTGACTTACTCCAAGTCACGTGATTACCTCTAGACTCATCTACGGTGCTGCAAATGGCATTGTGTCCTTATTTTCCTTGGCTTCTATTCTGCCTTAGCGAGGTCCATTTTCAACAATGTGATTCCCTGAGGGTTGTGGATTAGCTGACCTGGGCAGCCTTACCCTGCCGGCCGGCCCTCCCCAGGTCTGCCTGGTTGAGGTCAATATAAACAGCGCTCCAGGCAGCAATAGCCCCTGAAGCTGTGCCTGCCTCCATATTCTCTGCCCCGTGAGCAGTGTCGGGGCTGTGTTGGTGGGAGGGAGTGAGGGGCCACAGCTTTGTTGGTGGCCCGGTGTGAGTGGGGTTCTGCTGGCCTTTCTGCAGGAGTTGCCAGGCAGCCACCTGTAAAGTAGAGGATGTGTCACCCATACCTTCCGCTGGAATTTCTCTCCGGACAGAGGTGAGGAAGGATAAAAGCAGTGGGGGCCGGGACAAGAGGGGTATCTCAGGCAGGACAATGGAAAGCTTCCGGAAAAGCGCCCGGGTCCAGGATCACCCTGGCTGGCCTGCAGTCACCAAGTTGGCCTGCGTGCTGTCGCTGGTGTGGCTCCACGGCCCTTCCTCTAGGCTTTCAAGCCTTTGTACATATTCAGGTGTTTTACCTGGGAAGGGTGGGAACAGTTCAGCAGCAGCTGGCCTGGGGCTCAGCTCACCTTTATTCAGAGATGCCTCGGCACGGTCCCCCAGCTTTGCAATGAGGACGCTCCTTGCATGGGGGGAGGGTTGCTGGCTGTATGGGAGATGATTCCCCACCTCTGACCAATTTCAGAATTGTTTACCGCTGGAGCAAGTGCCCTGATAGGGTTTTCCTCTGTATAACTGGTGGGTTCAGGGGTTTTTTTCGTTTATGGTTCAAGTTAGATTTTATTCCTCTTTTATGTATTTATACATATAAGCATGGAAATAATTCATTCCTATAAATACATCTGTGTGAAGGGAAGAACTTTTTTCTGTTTTATTTTTAAATTTTATATTTTAAAATTTTGAAATTTAATTTTATTTACTTTTTTATACAGCGGCTTATTATAAGTTATGTATTTTATGCATATACATGTATACAGGTCAATCTCAAACTCCCAACTCATCCCACCACCACCACCCCATGGCTTCCCACACTTGGTGTCCATACGTTTGTTCTCTACCTCTGTGTCTCTATTTCTTCCCTGCAAACCAGTTCATCTGTACCATTTTTTAGGTTCCACATATATGCATTAATATACAATATTTGTTTTCCTCTTTCTGACTAACTTCATTCTGTATGACAGTCTCTAGATCCATCGATGTCTCTACAAATGACCCAGTTTCATTCCTTTTTATGGCCGAGTAACATTCCATTTTATATATGTACCCCATCTTTATCCATTCACCTGTCTGTGGGCATTTAGGTTGCTTCCATTACCTGGCTATTGTAAATAGTGCTGCAATGAACCTTGTGGTGAATGTGCCTTTTTGATTTATGGTTGTCTCTGGGTATATGCCCAAAAGTGGGATTGCTGGGTCAGATGGTAATTCTATTTCCAGTTTTATAAAGGAAATTCCATACTGTTCTCCATAGTGACTGTATCAATTTACATTCCCACCAATAGTGGAAGAGTGCTCCTTTTGACCACACCCTCCCCAGAATTTGTTGTTTGTAGATTTTCTGATGATGCCGATTCTAACAGGTGTGAGGTGATACCTCATTGTAGTTTTGATTTGCATTTCTCTAATAATTAGTGCTCTTGAGCAGCTTTTCATGTGCGTCTTGGCCATCTCTGTGTCTTCTTTGAAGAAACGTCTCTTTAGATCTTCTGCCCATTTTTGTATTGGGTTGTTTGTTTTTTTAATAAGCTGCATGAGCTCTTTATATATATTGGAGATTAAACCTTTGTCCATTGATTCGTTTGCAACTATTTTCGCCCCTTCTGAGGGATGCCTTTTTCCATTCCCGTGTTTTTAACCAAAAAAGAAAGAAAGAAAAAGAAGCAGAACACTAATGTGCATAAAATATGCCTTTTGAAGCGGTCGTTTTGAAATATGGACGTCCTTTAAATTTTTTGGTCGATATGTGGCCCCAGGATTTGTTTTCAAGGCAGGTGTCATTTACAGGCCTGCAATGATTTTGAATATCAACTGACCATTAGCACTGGGATTAAAGCTGCTGTTGTGTGAAACGGCCACTAGGTGGCAGCAGTTCTCCCTTAACACATCTGGTTACTAGGGCAACAGAGCCTCAATGGACGTCATGTTCTAGATTGGAATTGAGAATGGAATGTGCCAGGAGAAAGCCCCTCAAGTTTGACTCCCTACTTCTTGTTCGTATTTTTAATTTAATTTTTTTATTTTTTATTATAGCAAGTTTGATTACAATGTTTGGCTTGTTGTAGGTGTGGAAGATGTGGTTCTTTTACACATATACAGATGTCTGTTCTTCCTGGGATCCTTTTCCCATGTACGTTATGACAGAATGTTGAGTAGTCTTCTCTTGGTATTCCGTAGGTCTTTGGTGATTATATATGTCACCTGTGTTTGTATATGTCTGTTAACCCCGATATCGTAATGAAACCAATCCTCACACCTTTCCATTGGTGAACCATAAGTTTGTTTAATGAATCTATGATTGCACTTTTCAGTGGAAATGACTGCCCTGGTTTCTATTTTAGGTAACACCTATAAGTGATATGAAATGATATGTGTCTTTCACTTTCTGACTTACTCCTAGTCACGTGATTACCTCTAGACTCATCTACGGTGCTGCAAATGGCATTGTGTCCTTATTTTCCTTGGCTTCTATTCTGCCTTAGCGAGGTCCATTTTCAACAATGTGATTCCCTGAGGGTTGTGGATTAGCTGACCTGGGCAGCCTTACCCTGCCGGCCGGCCCTCCCCAGGTCTGCCTGGTTGAGGTCAATATAAACAGCGCTCCAGGCAGCAATAGCCCCTGAAGCTGTGCCTGCCTCCATATTCTCTGCCCCGTGAGCAGTCTCGGGGCAGTGCTGGTGGGAGGGAGTGAGGGGCCACAGCTTTGTTGGTGGCCCGGTGTGAGTGGGGTTCTGCTGGCCTTTCTGCAGGAGTTGCCAGGCTGCCACCTGTAAAGAAGAGGATGTGTCACCCATACCTTCCGCTGGAATTTCTCTCCGGACAGAGGTGAGGAAGGAAAAAAGCAGTGGGGGCCGGGACAAGAGGGGTATCTCAGGCAGGACAATGGAAAGCTTCCGGAAGAGCGCCCGGGGCCAGGATCACCCTGGCTGGCCTGCAGTCACCAAGTTGGCCTGCGTGCTGTCGCTGGTGTGGCTCCACGGCCCTTCCTCTAGGCTTTCAAGCCTTTGTACATATTCAGGTGTTTTACCTGGGAAGGGTGGGAACAGTTCAGCAGCAGCTGGCCTGGGGCTCAGCTCACCTTTATTCAGAGATGCCTCGGCACGGTCCCCCAGCTTTGCAATGAGGACGCTCCTTGCATGGGGGGTGGGTTGCTGGCTGTATGGGAGATGATTCCCCACCTCTGACCAATTTCAGAATTGTTTACCGCTGGAGCAAGTGCCCTGATAGGGTTTTCCTCTGTATAACTGGTGGGTTCAGGGGTTTTTTTCGTTTATGGTTCAAGTTAGATTTTATTCCTCTTTTATGTATTTATAGATATAAGCATGGAAATAATTCATTCCTATAAATACATCTGTGTGAAGGGAAGAACTTTTTTCTGTTTTATTTTTAAATTTTATATTTTAAAATTTTGAAATTTAATTTTATTTACTTTTTGATACAGCGGGTTATTATTAGTTACGTATTTTATGCATATACATGTATACAGGTCAATCTCAAACTCCCAACTCATCCCACCACCACCACCCCATGGCTTCCCACACTTGGTGTCCATACGTTTGTTCTCTACCTCTGTGTCTCTATTTCTTCCCTGCAAACCAGTTCATCTGTACCATTTTTTAGGTTCCACATATATGCATTAATATACAATATTTGTTTTCCTCTTTCTGACTAACTTCATTCTGTATGACAGTCTCTAGATCCATCAATGTCTCTACAAATGACCCAGTTTCATTCCTTTTTATGGCCGAGTAATATTCCATTTTATATATGTACCCCATCTTTATCCATTCATCTGTCTGTGGGCATTTAGTTTGCTTCCATTACGTGGCTATTGTAAATAGTGCTGCAATGAACCTTGTGGTGAATGTGCCTTTTTGATTTATGGTTGTCTCTGGGTATATGCCCAAAAGTGGGATTGCTGGGTCAGATGGTAATACTATTTCTAGTTTTTTAAAGGAAACTCCATACTGTTCTCCATAGAGACTGTATCAATTTACATTCCCACCAATAGTGGAAGAGGGCTCCTTTTGTCCACACCCTCCCCAGAATTTGTTGTTTGTAGATTTTCTGATGATGCCGATTCTAACAGGTGTGAGGTGATACCTCATTGTAGTTTTGATTTGCATTTCTCTAATAATTAGTGCTCTTGAGCAGCTTTTCATGTGCGTCTTGGCCATCTCTGTGTCTTCTTTGAGGAAACGTCTCTTTAGATCTTCTGCCCATTTTTGTATTGGGTTGTTTGTTTTCTTAATAAGCTGCATGAGCTGTTTATATATATTGGAGATTAAACCTTTGTCCATTGATTCGTTTGCAACTATTTTCGCCCCTTCTGAGGGATGCCTTTTTCCATTCCCGTGTTTCTAACCAAAAAAGAAAGAAACAAAAGGAAGCAGAACACTAATGTGCATAAAATATGCCTTTTGAAACGGTCGTTTTGAAATATGGACGTCCTTTAAATTTTTTGGTCGATATGTGGCCCCAGGATTTGTTTTCAGGGCAGGTGTCATTTACAGGCCTGCAATGATTTTGAATATCAACTGACCATTAGCACTGGGATTAAAGCTGCTGTTGTGTGAAACGGCCACTAGCTGGCAGCAGTTCTCCCTTAACACATCTAGTTACTAGGGCAACAGAGCCTCAATGGACGTCGTGTTCTAGATTGGAATTGAGAATGGAATGTGCCAGGAGAAAGCCCCTCAAGTTTGACTCCCTACGTCTTGTTCGTATTTTTAATTTAATTTTTTTATTTTTTATTATAGCAAGTTTGATTACAATGTTTGGCTTGTTGGAGGTGTGGAAGATGTGGTTGTTTTACACATATACAGATGTCTGTTCTTCCTGGGATCCTTTTCCCATGTACGTTATGACAGAATGTTGAGTAGTCTTCTCTTGGTATTCCGTAGGTCTTTGGTGATTATATATGTCACCTCTGTTTGTATATGTCTGTTAGCCCCGATATCATAATGAAACCAATCCTCACACATTTCCATTGGTGAACCATAAGTTTGTTTAATGAATCTATGATTGCACTTCTCAGTGGAAATGACTGCCCTGGTTTCTATTTTAGGTAACACCTATAAGTGATATGAAATGATATGTGTCTTTCACTTTCTGACTTACTCCAAGTCACGTGATTACCTCTAGACTCATCTACGGTGCTGCAAATGGCATTGTGTCCTTATTTTCCTTGGCTTCTATTCTGCCTTAGCGAGGTCCATTTTCAACAATGTGATTCCCTGAGGGTTGTGGATTAGCTGACCTGGGCAGCCTTACCCTGCCGGCCGGCCCTCCCCAGGTGTGCCTGGTTGAGGTCAATATAAACAGCGCTCCAGGCAGCAATAGCCCCTGAAGCTGTGCCTGCCTCCATATTCTCTGCCCCGTGAGCAGTGTCGGGGCTGTGTTGGTGGGAGGGAGTGAGGGGCCACAGTTTTGTTGGTGGCCCGGTGTGAGTGGGGTTCTGCTGGCCTTTCTGCAGGAGTTGCCAGGCAGCCACCTGTAAAGTAGAGGATGTGTCACCCATACCTTCCGCTGGAATTTCTCTCCGGACAGAGGTGAGGAAGGATAAAAGCATTGGGGGCCGGGACAAGAGGGGTATCTCAGGCAGGACAATGGAAAGCTTCCGGAAGAGCGCCCGGGTCCAGGATCACCCTGGCTGGCCTGCAGTCACCAAGTTGGCCTGCGTGCTGTCGCTGGTGTGGCTCCACGGCCCTTCCTCTAGGCTTTCAAGCCTTTGTACATATTCAGGTGTTTTACCTGGGAAGGGTGGGAACAGTTCAGCAGCAGCTGGCCTGGGGCTCAGCTCACCTTTATTCAGAGATGCCTCGGCACGGTCCCCCAGCTTTGCAATGAGGACGCTCCTTGCATGGGGGGAGGGTTGCTGGCTGTATGGGAGATGATTCCCCACCTCTGACCAATTTCAGAATTGTTTACCGCTGGAGCAAGTGCCCTGATAGGGTTTTCCTCTGTATAACTGGTGGGTTCAGGGGTTTTTTTCGTTTATGGTTCAAGTTAGATTTTATTCCTCTTTTATGTATTTATACATATAAGCATGGAAATAATTCATTCCTATAAATACATCTGTGTGAAGGGAAGAACTTTTCTCTGTTTTATTTTTAAATTTTATATTTTAAAATTTTGAAATTTAATTTTATTTACTTTTTTATACAGCGGCTTATTATTAGTTATGTATTTTATGCATATACATGTATACAGGTCAATCTCAAACTCCCAACTCATCCCACCACCACCACCCCATGGCTTCCCACACTTGGTGTCCATACGTTTGTTCTCTACCTCTGTGTCTCTATTTCCTCCCTGCAAACCAGTTCATCTGTACCATTTTTTAGGTTCCACATATATGCATTAATATACAATATTTGTTTTCCTCTTTCTGACTAACTTCATTCTGTATGACAGTCTCTAGATCCATCGATGTCTCTACAAATGACCCAGTTTCATTCCTTTTTATGGCCGAGTAATATTCCATTTTATATATGTACCCCATCTTTATCCATTCACCTGTCTGTGGGCATTTAGGTTGCTTCCATTACCTGGCTATTGTAAATAGTGCTGCAATGAACCTTGTGGTGAATGTGCCTTTTTGATTTATGGTTGTCTCTGGGTATATGCCCAAAAGTGGGATTGCTGGGTCAGATGGTAATTCTATTTCTAGTTTTATAAAGGAAACTCCATACTGTTCTCCATAGTGACTGTATCAATTTACATTCCCACCAATAGTGGAAGAGGGCTCCTTTTGACCACACCCTCCCCAGAATTTGTTGTTTGTAGATTTTCTGATGATGCCGATTCTAACAGGTAGAGGTGATACCTCATTGTAGTTTTGATTTGCATTTCTCTAATAATTAGTGCTCTTGAGCAGCTTTTCATGTGCGTCTTGGCCATCTCTGTGTCTTCTTTGAAGAAACGTCTCTTTAGATCTTCTGCCCATTTTTGTATTGGGTTGTTTGTTTTTTTAATAAGCTGCATGAGCTCTTTATATATATTGGAGATTAAACCTTTGTCCATTGATTCGTTTGCAACTATTTTCGCCCCTTCTGAGGGATGCCTTTTTCCATTCCCGTGTTTTTAACCAAAAAAGAAAGAAAGAAAAAGAAGCAGAACACTAATGTGCATAAAATATGCCTTTTGAAGCGGTCGTTTTGAAATATGGACGTCCTTTAAATTTTTTGGTCGATATGTGGCCCCAGGATTTGTTTTCAGGGCAGGTGTCATTTACAGGCCTGCAATGATTTTGAATATCAACTGACCATTACAACTGGGATTAAAGCTGCTGTTGTGTGAAACGGCCACTAGGTGGCAGCAGTTCTCCCTTAACACATCTGGTTACTAGGGCAACAGAGCCTCAATGGACGTCATGTTCTAGATTGGAATTGAGAATGGAATGTGCCAGGAGAAAGCCCCTCAAGTTTGACTCCCTACTTCTTGTTCGTATTTTTAATTTAATTTTTTTATTTTTTATTACAGCAAGTTTGATTACAATGTTTGGCTTGTTGTAGGTGTGGAAGATGTGGTTCTTTTACACATATACAGATGTCTGTTCTTCCTGGGATCCTTTTCCCATGTACGTTATGACAGAATGTTGAGTAGTCTTCTCTTGGTATTCCGTAGGTCTTTGGTGATTATATATGTCACCTGTGTTTGTATATGTCTGTTAACCCCGATATCGTAATGAAACCAATCCTCACATCTTTCCATTGGTGAACCATAAGTTTGTTTAATGAATCTATGATTGCACTTCTCAGTGGAAATGACTGCCCTGGTTTCTATTTTAGGTAACACCTATAAGTGATATGAAATGATATGTGTCTTTCACTTTCTGACTTACTCCAAGTCACGTGATTACCTCTAGACTCATCTACGGTGCTGCAAATGGCATTGTGTCCTTATATTCCTTGGCTTCTATTCTGCCTTAGCGAGGTCCATTTTCAACAATGTGATTCCCTGAGGGTTGTGGATTAGCTGACCTGGGCAGCCTTACCCTGCCGGCCGGCCCTCCCCAGGTCTGCCTGGTTGAGGTCAATATAAACAGCGCTCCAGGCAGCAATAGCCCCTGAAGCTGTGCCTGACTCCATATTCTCTGCCGCGTGAGCAGTGTCGGGGCTGTGCTGGTGGGAGGGAGTGAGGGGCCACAGCTTTGTTGGTGGCCCGGTGTGAGTGGGGTTCTGCTGGCCTTTCTGCAGGAGTTGCCAGGCTGCCACCTGTAAAGAAGAGGATGTGTCACCCATACCTTCCGCTGGAATTTCTCTCCGGACAGAGGTGAGGAAGGAAAAAAGCAGTGGGGGCCGGGACAAGAGGGGTATCTCAGGCAGGACAATGGAAAGCTTCCGGAAGAGCGCCCGGGGCCAGGATCACCCTGGCTGGCCTGCAGTCACCAAGTTGGCCTGCGTGCTGTCGCTGGTGTGGCTCCACGGCCCTTCCTCTAGGCTTTCAAGCCCTTGTACATATTCAGGTGTTTTACCTGGGAAGGGTGGGAACAGTTCAGCAGCAGCTGGCCTGGGGCTCACCTCACCTTTATTCAGAAATGCCTCGGCACGGTCCCCCAGCTTTGCAATGAGGACGCTCCTTGCATGGGGGGTGGGTTGCTGGCTGTATGGGAGATGATTCCCCACCTCTGACCAATTTCAGAATTGTTTACCGCTGGAGCAAGTGCCCTGATAGGGTTTTCCTCTGTATAACTGGTGGGTTCAGGGGTTTTTTTCGTTTATGGTTCAAGTTAGATTTTATTCCTCTTTTATGTATTTATAGATATAAGCATGGAAATAATTCATTCCTATAAATACATCTGTGTGAAGGGAAGAACTTTTTTCTGTTTTATTTTTAAATTTTATATTTTAAAATTTTGAAATTTAATTTTATTTACTTTTTTATACAGCGGCTTATTATTAGTTATGTATTTTATGCATATACATGTATACAGGTCAATCTCAAACTCCCAACTCATCCCACCACCACCACCCCATGGCTTCCCACACTTGGTGTCCATACGTTTGTTCTCTACCTCTGTGTCTCTATTTCTTCCCTGCAAACCAGTTCATCTGTACCATTTTTTAGGTTCCACATATATGCATTAATATACAATATTTGTTTTCCTCTTTCTGACTAACTTCATTCTGTATGAGAGTCTCTAGATCCATCGATGTCTCTACAAAAGACCCAGTTTCATTCCTTTTTATGGCCGAGTAATATTCCATTTTATATATGTACCCCATCTTTATCCATTCATCTGTCTGTGGGCATTTAGGTTGCTTCCATTACCTGGCTATTGTAAATAGTGCTGCAATGAACCTTGTGGTGAATGTGCCTTTTTGATTTATGGTTGTCTCTGGGTATATGCCCAAAAGTGGGATTGCTGGGTCAGATGGTAATACTATTTCCAGTTTTTTAAAGGAAACTCCATACTGTTCTCCATAGTGACTGTATCAATTTACATTCCCACCAATAGTGGAAGAGGGCTCCTTTTGTCCACACCCTCCCCAGAATTTGTTGTCTGTAGATTTTCTGAGGATGCCGATTCTAACAGGTGTGAGGTGGTACCTCATTGTAGTTTTGATTTGCATTTCTCTAATAATTAGTGCTCTTGAGCAGCTTTTCATGTGCGTCTTGGCCATCTCTGTGTCTTCTTTGAAGAAACGTCTCTTTAGATCTTCTGCCCATTTTTGTATTGGGTTGTTTGTTTTCTTAATAAGCTGCATGAGCTGTTTATATATATTGGAGATTAAACCTTTGTCCATTGATTCGTTTGCAACTATTTTCGCCCCTTCTGAGGGATGCCTTTTTCCATTCCCGTGTTTCTAACCAAAAAAGAAAGAAAGAAAAAGAAGCAGAACACTAATGTGCATAAAATATGCCTTTTGAAACGGTCGTTTTGAAATATGGACGTCCTTTAAATTTTTTGGTCGATATGTGGCCCCAGGATTTGTTTTCAGGGCAGGTGTCATTTACAGGCCTGCAATGATTTTGAATATCAACTGACCATTAGCACTGGGATTAAAGCTGCTGTTGTGTGAAACGGCCACTAGGTGGCAGCAGTTCTCCCTTAACACATCTGGTTACTAGGGCAACAGAGCCTCAATGGACGTCATGTTCTAGATTGGAATTGAGAATGGAATGTGCCAGGAGAAAGCCCCTCAAGTTTGACTCCCTACTTCTTGTTCGTATTTTTAATTTAATTTTTTTATTTTTTATTATAGCAAGTTTGATTACAATGTTTGGCTTGTTGTAGGTGTGGAAGATGTGGTTCTTTTACACATATACAGATGTCTGTTCTTCCTGGGATCCTTTTCCCATGTACGTTATGACAGAATGTTGAGTAGTCTTCTCTTGGTATTCCGTAGGTCTTTGGTGATTATATATGTCACCTGTGTTTGTATATGTCTGTTAACCCCGATATCGTAATGAAACCAATCCTCACACCTTTCCATTGGTGAACCATAAGTTTGTTTAATGAATCTATGATTGCACTTCTCAGTGGAAATGACTGCCCTGGTTTCTATTTTAGGTAACACCTATAAGTGATATGAAATGATATGTGTCTTTCACTTTCTGACTTACTCCAAGTCACGTGATTACCTCTAGACTCATCTACGGTGCTGCAAATGGCATTGTGTCCTTATTTTCCTTGGCTTCTATTCTGCTTAGCGAGGTCCATTTTCAACAATGTGATTCCCTGAGGGTTGTGGATTAGCTGACCTGGGCAGCCTTACCCTGCCGGCCGGCCCTCCCCAGGTCTGCCTGGTTGAGGTCAATATAAACAGCGCTCCAGGCAGCATTAGCCCCTGAAGCTGTGCCTGCCTCCATATTCTCTGCCCCGTGAGCAGTCTCGGGGCAGTGCTGGTGGGAGGGAGTGAGGGGCTACAGCTTTGTTGGTGGCCCGGTGTGAGTGGGGTTCTGCTGGCCTTTCTGCAGGAGTTGCCAGGCTGCCACCTGTAAAGAAGAGGATGTGTCACCCATACCTTCCGCTGGAATTTCTCTCCGGACAGAGGTGAGGAAGGAAAAAAGCAGTGGGGGCCGGGACAAGAGGGGTATCTCAGGCAGGACAATGGAAAGCTTCCGGAAGAGCGCCCGGGGCCAGGATCACCCTGGCTGGCCTGCAGTCACCAAGTTGGCCTGCGTGCTGTCGCTGGTGTGGCTCCACGGCCCTTCCTCTAGGCTTTCAAGCCTTTGTACATATTCAGGTGTTTTACCTGGGAAGGGTGGGAACAGTTCAGCAGCAGCTGGCCTGGGGCTCACCTCACCTTTATTCAGAAATGCCTCGGCACGGTCCCCCAGCTTTGCAATGAGGACGCTCCTTGCATGGGGGGTGGGTTGCTGGCTGTATGGGAGATGATTCCCCACCTCTGACCAATTTCAGAATTGTTTACCGCTGGAGCAAGTGCCCTGATAGGGTTTTCCTCTGTATAACTGGTGGGTTCAGGGGTTTTTTTCGTTTATGGTTCAAGTTAGATTTTATTCCTCTTTTATGTATTTATAGATATAAGCATGGAAATAATTCATTCCTATAAATACATCTGTGTGAAGGGAAGAACTTTTTTCTGTTTTATTTTTAAATTTTATATTTTAAAATTTTGAAATTTAATTTTATTTACTTTTTTATACAGCGGCTTATTATTAGTTACGTATTTTATGCATATACATGTATACAGGTCAATCTCAAACTCCCAACTCATCCCACCACCACCAACCCATGGCTTCCCACACTTGGTGTCCATACGTTTGTTCTCTACCTCTGTGTCTCTATTTCTTCCCTGCAAACCAGTTCATCTGTACCATTTTTTAGGTTCCACATATATGCATTAATATACAATATTTGTTTTCCTCTTTCTGACTAACTTCATTCTGTATGAGAGTCTCTAGATCCATCGATGTCTCTACAAATGACCCAGTTTCATTCCTTTTTATGGCCGAGTAATATTCCATTTTATATATGTACCCCATCTTTATCCATTCATCTGTCTGTGGGCATTTAGGTTGCTTCCATTACCTGGCTATTGTAAATAGTGCTGCAATGAACCTTGTGGTGAATGTGCCTTTTTGATTTATGGTTGTCTCTGGGTATATGCCCAAAAGTGGGATTGCTGGGTCAGATGGTAATACTATTTCTAGTTTTTTAAAGGAAACTCCATACTGTTCTCCATAGAGACTGTATCAATTTACATTCCCACCAATAGTGGAAGAGGGCTCCTTTTGTCCACACCCTCCCCAGAATTTGTTGTCTGTAGATTTTCTGAGGATGCCGATTCTAACAGGTGTGAGGTGATACCTCATTGTAGTTTTGATTTGCATTTCTCTAATAATTAGTGCTCTTGAGCAGCTTTTCATGTGCGTCTTGGCCATCTCTGTGTCTTCTTTGAAGAAACGTCTCTTTAGATCTTCAGCCCATTTTTGTATTGGGTTGTTTGTTTTCTTAATAAGCTGCATGAGCTGTTTATATATATTGGAGATTAAACCTTTGTCCATTGATTCGTTTGCAACTATTTTCGCCCCTTCTGAGGGATGCCTTTTTCCATTCCCGTGTTTCTAACCAAAAAAGAAAGAAAGAAAAAGAAGCAGAACACTAATGTGCATAAAATATGCCTTTTGAAACGGTCGTTTTGAAATATGGACGTCCTTTAAATTTTTTGGTCGATATGTGGCCCCAGGATTTGTTTTCAGGGCAGGTGTCATTTACAGGCCTGCAATGATTTTGAATATCAACTGACCATTAGCACTGGGATTAAAGCTGCTGTTGTGTGAAACGGCCCCTAGCTGGCAGCAGTTCTCCCTTAACACATCTGGTTACTAGGGCAACAGAGCCTCAATGGACGTCGTGTTCTAGATTGGAATTGAGAATGGAATGTGCCAGGAGAAAGCCCCTCAAGTTTGACTCCCTACTTCTTGTTCGTATTTTTAATTTAATTTTTTTATTTTTTATTATAGCAAGTTTGATTACAATGTTTGGCTTGTTGTAGGTGTGGAAGATGTGGTTCTTTTACACATATACAGATGTCTGTTCTTCCTGGGATCCTTTTCCCATGTACGTTATGCCAGAATGTTGAGTAGTCTTCTCTTGGTATTCCGTAGGTCTTTGGTGATTATATATGTCACCTGTGTTTGTATATGTCTGTTAACCCCGATATCGTAATGAAACCAATCCTCACACCTTTCCATTGGTGAACCATAAGTTTGTTTAATGAATCTATGATTGCACTTCTCAGTGGAAATGACTGCACTGGTTTCTATTTTAGGTAACACCTATAAGTGATATGAAATGATATGTGTCTTTCACTTTCTGACTTACTCCAAGTCACGTGATTACCTCTAGACTCATCTACGGTGCTGCAAATGGCATTGTGTCCTTATTTTCCTTGGCTTCTATTCTGCCTTAGCGAGGTCCATTTTCAACAATGTGATTCCCTGAGGGTTGTGGATTAGCTGACCTGGGCAGCCTTACCCTGCCGGCCGGCCCTCCCCAGGTCTGCCTGGTTGAGGTCAATATAAACAGCGCTCCAGGCAGCAATAGCCCCTGAAGCTGTGCCTGCCTCCATATTCTCTGCCCCGTGAGCTGTCTCGTGGCTGTGCTGGTGGGAGGGAGTGAGGGGCCACAGCTTTGTTGGTGGCCCGGTGTGAGTGGGGTTCTGCTGGCCTTTCTGCAGGAGTTGCCAGGCTGCCACCTGTAAAGAAGAGGATGTGTCACCCATACCTTCCGCTGGAATTTCTCTCCGGACAGAGGTGAGGAAGGAAAAAAGCAGTGGGGGCCGGGACAAGAGGGGTATCTCAGGCAGGACAATGGAAAGCTTCCGGAAGAGCGCCCGGGGCCAGGATCACCCTGGCTGGCCTGCAGTCACCAAGTTGGCCTGCGTGCTGTCGCTGGTGTGGCTCCAAGGCCCTTCCTCTAGGCTTTCAAGCCTTTGTACATATTCAGGTGTTCTACCTGGGAAGGGTGGGAACAGTTCAGCAGCAGCTGGCCTGGGGCTCAGCTCACCTTTATTCAGAGATGCCTCGGCACGTTCCCCCAGCATTGCAATGAGGACGCTCCTTGCATGGGGGGTGGGTTGCTGGCTGTATGGGAGATGATTCCCCACCTCTGACCAATTTCAGAATTGTTTACCGCTGGAGCAAGTGCCCTGATAGGGTTTTCCTCTGTATAACTGGTGGGTTCAGGGGTTTTTTTCGTTTATGGTTCAAGTTAGATTTTATTCCTCTTTTATGTATTTATAGATATAAGCATGGAAATAATTCATTCCTATAAATACATCTGTGTGAAGGGAAGAACTTTTTTCTGTTTTATTTTTAAATTTTATATTTTAAAATTTTGAAATTTAATTTTATTTACTTTTTTATACAGCGGCTTATTATTAGTTATGTATTTTATGCATATACATGTATACAGGTCAATCTCAAACTCCCAACTCATCCCACCACCACCACCCCATGGCTTCCCACACTTGGTGTCCATACGTTTGTTCTCTACCTCTGTGTCTCTATTTCTTCCCTGCAAACCAGTTCATCTGTACCATTTTTTAGGTTCCACATATATGCATTAATATACAATATTTGTTTTCCTCTTTCTGACTAACTTCATTCTGTATGACAGTCTCTAGATCCATCGATGTCTCTACAAAAGACCCAGTTTCATTCCTTTTTATGGCCGAGTAATATTCCATTTTATATATGTACCCCATCTTTATCCATTCACCTGTCTGTGGGCATTTAGGTTGCTTCCATTACCTGGCTATTGTAAATAGTGCTGCAATGAACCTTGTGGTGAATGTGCCTTTTTGATTTATGGTTGTCTCTGGGTATATGCCCAAAAGTGGGATTGCTGGGTCAGATGGTAATTCTATTTCTAGTTTTATAAAGGAAACTCCATACTGTTCTCCATAGTGACTGTATCAATTTACATTCCCACCAATAGTGGAAGAGGGCTCCTTTTGACCACACCCTCCCCAGAATTTGTTGTTTGTAGATTTTCTGATGATGCCGATTCTAACAGGTGTGAGGTGATACCTCATTGTAGTTTTGATTTGCATTTCTCTAATAATTAGTGCTCTTGAGCAGCTTTTCATGTGCGTCTTGGCCATCTCTGTGTCTTCTTTGAAGAAACGTCTCTTTAGATCTTCTGCCCATTTTTGTATTGGGTTGTTTGTTTTTTTAATAAGCTGCATGAGCTGTTTATATATATTGGAGATTAAACCTTTGTCCATTGATTCGTTTGCAACTATTTTCGCCCCTTCTGAGGGATGCCTTTTTCCATTCCCGTGTTTTTAACCAAAAAAGAAAGAAAGAAAAAGAAGCAGAACACTAATGTGCATAAAATATGCCTTTTGAAACGGTCGTTTTGAAATATGGACGTCCTTTAAATTTTTTGGTCCATATGTGGCCCCAGGATTTGTTTTCAGGGCAGGTGTCATTTACAGGCCTGCAATGATTTTGAATATCAACTGACCATTAGCACTGGGATTAAAGCTGCTGTTGTGTGAAACGGCCACTAGGTGGCAGCAGTTCTCCCTTAACACATCTGGTTACTAGGGCAACAGAGCCTCAATGGACGTCATGTTCTAGATTGGAATTGAGAATGGAATGTGCCAGGAGAAAGCCCCTCAAGTTTGACTCCCTACGTCTTGTTCGTATTTTTAATTTAATTTTTTTATTTTTTATTATAGCAAGTTTGATTACAATGTTTGGCTTGTTGTAGGTGTGGAAGATGTGGTTCTTTTACACATATACAGATGTCTGTTCTTCCTGGGATCCTTTTCCCATGTACGTTATGACAGAATGTTGAGTAGTCTTCTCTTGGTATTCCGTAGGTCTTTGGTGATTATATATGTCACCTGTGTTTGTATATGTCTGTTAACCCCGATATCGTAATGAAACCAATCCTCACACCTTTCCATTGGTGAACCATAAGTTTGTTTAATGAATCTATGATTGCACTTCTCAGTGGAAATGACTGCCCTGGTTTCTATTTTAGGTAACACCTATAAGTGATATGAAATGATATGTGTCTTTCACTTTCTGACTTACTCCAAGTCACGTGATTACCTCTAGACTCATCTACGGTGCTGCAAATGGCATTGTGTCCTTATTTTCCTTGGCTTCTATTCTGCCTTAGCGAGGTCCATTTTCAACAATGTGATTCCCTGAGGGTTGTGGATTAGCTGACCTGGGCAGCCTTACCCTGCCGGCCGGCCCTCCCCAGGTGTGCCTGGTTGAGGTCAATATAAACAGCGCTCCAGGCAGCAATAGCCCCTGAAGCTCTGCCTGCCTCCATATTCTCTGCCCCGTGAGCAGTCTCGTGGCTGTGCTGGTGGGAGGGAGTGAGGGGCCACAGCTTTGTTGGTGGCCCGGTGTGAGTGGGGTTCTGCTGGCCTTCCTGCAGGAGTTGCCAGGCTGCCACCTGTAAAGAAGAGGATGTGTCACCCATACCTTCCGCTGGAATTTCTCTCCGGACAGAGGTGAGGAAGGAAAAAAGCAGTGGGGGCCGGGACAAGAGGGGTATCTCAGGCAGGACAATGGAAAGCTTCCGGAAGAGCGCCCGGGGCCAGGATCACCCTGGCTGGCCTGCAGTCACCAAGTTGGCCTGCGTGCTGTCGCTGGTGTGGCTCCACGGCCCTTCCTCTAGGCTTTCAAGCCTTTGTACATATTCAGGTGTTTTACCTGGGAAGGGTGGGAACAGTTCAGCAGCAGCTGGCCTGGGGCTCAGCTCACCTTTATTCATTGATGCCTCGGCACGGTCCCCCAGCTTTGCAATGAGGACGCTCCTTGCATGGGGGGTGGGTTGCTGGCTGTATGGGAGATGATTCCCCACCTCTGACCAATTTCAGAATTGTTTACCGCTGGAGCAAGTGCCCTGATAGGGTTTTCCTCTGTATAACTGGTGGGTTCAGGGGTTTTTTTCGTTTATGGTTCAAGTTAGATTTTATTCCTCTTTTATGTATTTATAGATATAAGCATGGAAATAATTCATTCCTATAAATACATCTGTGTGAAGGGAAGAACTTTTTTCTGTTTTATTTTTAAATTTTATATTTTAAAATTTTGAAATTTAATTTTATTAACTTTTTTATACAGCGGCTTATTATTAGTTATGTATTTTATGCATATACATGTATACAGGTCAATCTCAAACTCCCAACTCATCCCACCACCACCACCCCATGGCTTCCCACACTTGGTGTCCATACGTTTGTTCTCTACCTCTGTGTCTCTATTTCTTCCCTGCAAACCAGTTCATCTGTACCATTTTTTAGGTTCCACATATATGCATTAATATACAATATTTGTTTTCCTCTTTCTGACTAACTTCATTCTGTATGACAGTCTCTAGATCCATCGATGTCTCTACAAAAGACCCAGTTTCATTCCTTTTTATGGCCGAGTAATATTCCATTTTATATATGTACCCCATCTTTATCCATTCACCTGTCTGTGGGCATTTAGGTTGCTTCCATTACCTGGCTATTGTAAATAGTGCTGCAATGAACCTTGTGGTGAATGTGCCTTTTTGATTTATGGTTGTCTCTGCGTATATGCCCAAAAGTGGGATTGCTGGGTCAGATGGTAATTCTATTTCTAGTTTTATAAAGGAAACTCCATACTGTTCTCCATAGTGACTGTATCAATTTACATTCCCACCAATAGTGGAAGAGGGCTCCTTTTGACCACACCCTCCCCAGAATTTGTTGTTTGTAGATTTTCTGATGATGCCGATTCTAACAGGTGTGAGGTGATACCTCATTGTAGTTTTGATTTGCATTTCTCTAATAATTAGTGCTCTTGAGCAGCTTTTCATGTGCGTCTTGGCCATCTCTGTGTCTTCTTTGAAGAAACGTCTCTTTAGATCTTCTGCCCATTTTTGTATTGGGTTGTTTGTTTTTTTAATAAGCTGCATGAGCTGTTTATATATATTGGAGATTAAACCTTTGTCCATTGATTCGTTTGCAACTATTTTCGCCCCTTCTGTGGGATGCCTTTTTCCATTCCCGTGTTTTTAACCAAAAAAGAAAGAAAGAAAAAGAAGCAGAACACTAATGTGCATAAAATATGCCTTTTGAAACGGTCGTTTTGAAATATGGACGTCCTTTAAATTTTTTGGTCGATATGTGGCCCCAGGATTTGTTTTCAGGGCAGGTGTCATTTACAGGCCTGCAATGATTTTGAATATCAACTGACCATTAGCACTGGGAATAAGCTGCTGTTGTGTGAAACGGCCACTAGGTGGCAGCAGTTCTCCCTTAACACATCTGGTTACTAGGGCAACAGAGCCTCAATGGACGTCATGTTCTAGATTGGAATTGAGAATGGAATGTGCCAGGAGAAAGCCCCTCAAGTTTGACTCCCTACGTCTTGTTCGTATTTTTAATTTAATTTTTTTATTTTTTATTATAGCAAGTTTGATTACAATGTTTGGCTTGTTGTAGGTGTGGAAGATGTGGTTCTTTTACACATATACAGATGTCTGTTCTTCCTCGGATCCTTTTCCCATGTACGTTATGACAGAATGTTGAGTAGTCTTCTCTTGGTATTCCGTAGGTCTTTGGTGATTATATATGTCACCTGTGTTTGTATATGTCTGTTAACCCCGATATCGTAATGAAACCAATCCTCACACCTTTCCATTGGTGAACCATAACTTTGTTTAATGAATCTATGATTGCACTTCTCAGTGGAAATGACTGCCCTGGTTTCTATTTTAGGTAACACCTATAAGTGATCTGAAATGATATGTGTCTTTCACTTTCTGACTTACTCCAAGTCACGTGATTACCTCTAGACTCATCTACGGTGCTGCAAATGGCATTGTGTCCTTATTTTCCTTGGCTTCTATTCTGCCTTAGCGAGGTCCATTTTCAACAATGTGATTCCCTGAGGGTTGTGGATTAGCTGACCTGGGCAGCCTTACCCTGCCGGCCGGCCCTCCCCAGGTGTGCCTGGTTGAGGTCAATATAAACAGCGCTCCAGGCAGCAATAGCCCCTGAAGCTCTGCCTGCCTCCATATTCTCTGCCCCGTGAGCAGTCTCGTGGCTGTGCTGGTGGGAGGGAGTGAGGGGCCACAGCTTTGTTGGTGGCCCGGTGTGAGTGGGGTTCTGCTGGCCTTCCTGCAGGAGTTGCCAGGCTGCCACCTGTAAAGAAGAGGATGTGTCACCCATACCTTCCGCTGGAATTTCTCTCCGGACAGAGGTGAGGAAGGAAAAAAGCAGTGGGGGCCGGGACAAGAGGGGTATCTCAGGCAGGACAATGGAAAGCTTCCGGAAGAGCGCCCGGGGCCAGGATCACCCTGGCTGGCCTGCAGTCACCAAGTTGGCCTGCGTGCTGTCGCTGGTGTGGCTCCACGGCCCTTCCTCTAGGCTTTCATGCCTTTGTACATATTCAGGTGTTTTACCTGGGAAGGGTGGGAACAGTTCAGCAGCAGCTGGCCTGGGGCTCAGCTCACGTTTATTCAGAGATGCCCCGGCACGGTCCCCCAGCTTTGCAATGAGGACGCTCCTTGCATGGGGGGTGGGTTGCTGGCTGTATGGGAGATGATTCCCCACCTCTGACCAATTTCAGAATTGTTTACCGCTGGAGCAAGTGCCCTGATAGGGTTTTCCTCTGTATAACTGGTGGGTTCAGGGGTTTATTTCGTTTATGGTTCAAGTTAGATTTTATTCCTCTTTTATGTATTTATAGATATAAGCATGGAAATAATTCATTCCTATAAATACATCTGTGTGAAGGGAAGAACTTTTTTCTGTTTTATTTTTAAATTTTATATTTTAAAATTTTGAAATTTAATTTTATTTACTTTTTTATACAGCGGCTTATTATTAGTTATGTATTTTATGCATATACATGTATACAGGTCAATCTCAAACTCCCAACTCATCCCACCACCACCACCCCATGGCTTCCCACACTTGGTGTCCATATGTTTGTTCTCTACCTCTGTGTCTCTATTTCTTCCCTGCAAACCAGTTCATCTGTACCATTTTTTAGGTTCCACATATATGCATTAATATACAATATTTGTTTTCCTCTTTCTGACTAACTTCATTCTGTATGACAGTCTCTAGATCCATCGATGTCTCTACAAATGACCCAGTTTCATTCCTTTTTATGGCCGAGTAATATTCCATTTTATATATGTACCCCATCTTTATCCATTCACCTGTCTGTGGGCATTTAGGTTGCTTCCATTACCTGGCATTGTAAATAGTGCTGCAATGAACCTTGTGGTGAATGTGCCTTTTTGATTTATGGTTGTCTCTGGGTATATGCCCAAAAGTGGGATTGCTGGGTTAGATGGTAATTCTATTTCTAGTTTTATAAAGGAAACTCCATACTGTTCTCCATAGTGACTGTATCAATTTACATTCCCACCAATAGTGGAAGAGGGCTCCTTTTGACCACACCCTCCCCAGAATTTGTTGTTTGTAGATTTTCTGATGATGCCGATTCTAACAGGTGTGAGGTGATACCTCATTGTAGTTTTGATTTGCATTTCTCTAATAATTAGTGCTCTTGAGCAGCTTTTCATGTGCGTCTTGGCCATCTCTGTGTCTTCTTTGAAGAAACGTCACTTTAGATCTTCTGCCCATTTTTGTATTGGGTTGTTTGTTTTTTTAATAAGCTGCATGAGCTGTTTATATATATTGGAGATTAAACCTTTGTCCATTGATTCGTTTGCAACTATTTTCGCCCCTTCTGAGGGATGCCTTTTTCCATTCCCGTGTTTTTAACCAAAAAAGAAAGAAAGAAAAAGAAGCAGAACACTAATGTGCATAAAATATGCCTTTTGAAACGGTCGTTTTGAAATATGGACGTCCTTTAAATTTTTTGGTCGATATGTGGCCCCAGGATTTGTTTTCAGGGCAGGTGTCATTTACAGGCCTGCAATGATTTTGAATATCAACTGACCATTAGCACTGGGAATAAGCTGCTGTTGTGTGAAACGGCCACTAGGTGGCAGCAGTTCTCCCTTAACACATCTGGTTACTAGGGCAACAGAGCCTCAATGGACGTCATGTTCTAGATTGGAATTGAGAATGGAATGTGCCAGGAGAAAGCCCCTCAAGTTTGACTCCCTACGTCTTGTTCGTATTTTTAATTTAATTTTTTTATTTTTTATTATAGCAAGTTTGATTACAATGTTTGGCTTGTTGTAGGTGTGGAAGATGTGGTTCTTTTACACATATACAGATATCTGTTCTTCCTGGGATCCTTTTCCCATGTACGTTATGACAGAATGTTGAGTAGTCTTCTCTTGGTATTCCGTAGGTCTTTGGTGATTATATATGTCACCTGTGTTTGTATATGTCTGTTAACCCCGATATCGTAATGAAACCAATCCTCACACCTTTCCATTGGTGAACCATAAGTTTGTTTAATGAATCTATGATTGCACTTCTCAGTGGAAATGACTGCCCTGGTTTCTATTTTAGGTAACACCTATAAGTGATATGAAATGATATGTGTCTTTCACTTTCTGACTTACTCCAAGTCACGTGATTACCTCTAGACTCATCTACGGTGCTGCAAATGGCATTGTGTCCTTATTTTCCTTGGCTTCTATTCTGCCTTAGCGAGGTCCATTTTCAACAATGTGATTCCCTGAGGGTTGTGGATTAGCTGACCTGGGCAGCCTTACCCTGCCGGCCGGCCCTCCCCAGGTCTGCCTGGTTGAGGTCAATATAAACAGCGCTCCAGGCAGCAATAGCCCCTGAAGCTGTGCCTACCTCCATATTCTCTGCCCCGTGAGCAGTCTCGTGGCTGTGCTGGTGGGAGGGAGTGAGTGGCCACAGCTTTGTTGGTGGCCCGGTGTGAGTGGGGTTCTGCTGGCCTTTCTGCAGGAGTTGCCAGGCTGCCACCTGTAAAGAAGAGGATGTGTCACCCATACCTTCCGCTGGAATTTCTCTCCGGACAGAGGTGAGGAAGGAAAAAAGCAGTGGGGGCCGGGACAAGAGGGGTATCTCAGGCAGGACAATGGAAAGCTTCCGGAAGAGCGCCCGGGGCCAGGATCACCCTGGCTGGCCTGCAGTCACCAAGTTGGCCTGCGTGCTGTCGCTGGTGTGGCTCCACGGCCCTTCCTCTAGGCTTTCATGCCTTTGTACATATTCAGGTGTTTTACCTGGGAAGGGTGGGAACAGTTCAGCAGCAGCTGGCCTGGGGCTCAGCTCACGTTTATTCAGAGATGCCCCGGCACGGTCCCCCAGCTTTGCAATGAGGACGCTCCTTGCATGGGGGGTGGGTTGCTGGCTGTATGGGAGATGATTCCCCACCTCTGACCAATTTCAGAATTGTTTACCCCTGGAGCAAGTGCCCTGATAGGGTTTTCCTCTGTATAACTGGTGGGATCAGGGGTTTATTTCGTTTATGGTTCAAGTTAGATTTTATTCCTCTTTTATGTATTTATAGATATAAGCATGGAAATAATTCATTCCTATAAATACATCTGTGTGAAGGGAAGAACTTTTTTCTGTTTTATTTTTAAATTTTATATTTTAAAATTTTGAAATTTAATTTTATTTACTTTTTTATACAGCGGCTTATTATTAGTTATGTATTTTATGCATATACATGTATACAGGTCAATCTCAAACTCCCAACTCATCCCACCACCACCACCCCATGGCTTCCCACACTTGGTGTCCATACGTTTGTTCTCTACCTCTGTGTCTCTATTTCTTCCCTGCAAACCAGTTCATCTGTACCATTTTTAGGTTCCACATATATGCATTAATATACAATATTTGTTTTCCTCTTTCTGACTAACTTCATTCTGTATGAGAGTCTCTAGATCCATCGATGTCTCTACAAATGACCCAGTTTCATTCCTTTTTATGGCCGAGTAATATTCCATTTTATATATGTACCCCATCTTTATCCATTCACCTGTCTGTGGGCATTTAGGTTGCTTCCATTACCTGGCATTGTAAATAGTGCTGCAATGAACCTTGTGGTGAGTGTGCCTTTTTGATTTATGGTTGTCTCTGGGTATATGCCCAAAAGTGGGATTGCTGGGTCAGATGGTAATTCTATTTCTAGTTTTATAAAGGAAACTCCATACTGTTCTCCATAGTGACTGTATCAATTTACATTCCCACCAATAGTGGAAGAGGGCTCCTTTTGACCACACCCTCCCCAGAATTTGTTGTTTGTAGATTTTCTGATGATGCCGATTCTAACAGGTGTGAGGTGATACCTCATTGTAGTTTTGATTTGCATTTCTCTAATAATTAGTGCTCTTGAGCAGCTTTTCATGTGCGTCTTGGCCATCTCTGTGTCTTCTTTGAAGAAACGTCTCTTTAGATCTTCTGCCCATTTTTGTATTGGGTTGTTTGTTTTTTTAATAAGCTGCATGAGCTGTTTATATATATTGGAGATTAAACCTTTGTCCATTGATTCGTTTGCAACTATTTTCGCCCCTTCTGAGGGATGCCTTTTTCCATTCCCGTGTTTTTAACCAAAAAAGAAAGAAAGAAAAAGAAGCAGAACACTAATGTGCATAAAATATGCCTTTTGAAACGGTCTTTTTGAAATATGGACGTCCTTTAAATTTTTTGGTCGATATGTGGCCCCAGGATTTGTTTTCAGGGCAGGTGTCATTTACAGGCCTGCAATGATTTTGAATATCAACTGACCATTAGCACTGGGATTAAAGCTGCTGTTGTGTGAAACGGCCACTAGGTGGCAGCAGTTCTCCCTTAACACATCTGGTTACTAGGGCAACAGAGCCTCAATGGACGTCATGTTCTAGATTGGAATTGAGAATGGAATGTGCCAGGAGAAAGCCCCTCAAGTTTGACTCCCTACTTCTTGTTCGTATTTTTAATTTAATTTTTTTATTTTTTATTATAGCAAGTTTGATTACAATGTTTGGCTTGTTGTAGGTGTGGAAGATGTGGTTCTTTTACACATATACAGATGTCTGTTCTTCCTGGGATCCTTTTCCCATGTACGTTATGACAGAATGTTGAGTAGTCTTCTCTTGGTATTCCGTAGGTCTTTGGTGATTATATATGTCACCTGTGTTTGTATATGTCTGTTAACCCCGATATCGTAATGAAACCAATCCTCACATCTTTCCATTGGTGAACCATAAGTTTGTTTAATGAATCTATGATTGCACTTCTCAGTGGAAATGACTGCCCTGGTTTCTATTTTAGGTAACACCTATAAGTGATATGAAATGATATGTGTCTTTCACTTTCTGACTTACTCCAAGTCACGTGATTACCTCTAGACTCATCTACGGTGCTGCAAATGGCATTGTGTCCTTATATTCCTTGGCTTCTATTCTGCCTTAGCGAGGTCCATTTTCAACAATGTGATTCCCTGAGGGTTGTGGATTAGCTGACCTGGGCAGCCTTACCCTGCCGGCCGGCCCTCCCCAGGTCTGCCTGGTTGAGGTCAATATAAACAGCGCTCCAGGCAGCAATAGCCCCTGAAGCTGTGCCTGACTCCATATTCTCTGCCGCGTGAGCAGTGTCGGGGCTGTGCTGGTGGGAGGGAGTGAGGGGCCACAGCTTTGTTGGTGGCCCGGTGTGAGTGGGGTTCTGCTGGCCTTTCTGCAGGAGTTGCCAGGCTGCCACCTGTAAAGAAGAGGATGTGTCACCCATACCTTCCGCTGGAATTTCTCTCCGGACAGAGGTGAGGAAGGAAAAAAGCAGTGGGGGCCGGGACAAGAGGGGTATCTCAGGCAGGACAATGGAAAGCTTCCGGAAGAGCGCCCGGGGCCAGGATCACCCTGGCTGGCCTGCAGTCACCAAGTTGGCCTGCGTGCTGTCGCTGGTGTGGCTCCACGGCCCTTCCTCTAGGCTTTCATGCCTTTGTACATATTCAGGTGTTTTACCTGGGAAGGGTGGGAACAGTTCAGCAGCAGCTGGCCTGGGGCTCAGCTCACGTTTATTCAGAGATGCCCCGGCACGGTCCCCCAGCTTTGCAATGAGGACGCTCCTTGCATGGGGGGTGGGTTGCTGGCTGTATGGGAGATGATTCCCCACCTCTGACCAATTTCAGAATTGTTTACCGCTGGAGCAAGTGCCCTGATAGGGTTTTCCTCTGTATAACTGGTGGGATCAGGGGTTTTTTTCGTTTATGGTTCAAGTTAGATTTTATTCCTCTTTTATGTATTTATAGATATAAGCATGGAAATAATTCATTCCTATATATACATCTGTGTGAAGGGAAGAACTTTTTTCTGTTTTATTTTTAAATTTTATATTTTAAAATTTTGAAATTTAATTTTATTTACTTTTTTATACAGCGGCTTATTATTAGTTATGTATTTTATGCATATACATGTATACAGGTCAATCTCAAACTCCCAACTCATCCCACCACCACCACCCCATGGCTTCCCACACTTGGTGTCCATACGTTTGTTCTCTACCTCTGTGTCTCTATTTCTTCCCTGCAAACCAGTTCATCTGTACCATTTTTAGGTTCCACATATATGCATTAATATACAATATTTGTTTTCCTCTTTCTGACTAACTTCATTCTGTATGACAGTCTCTAGATCCATCGATGTCTCTACAAATGACCCAGTTTCATTCCTTTTTATGGCCGAGTAATATTCCATTTTATATATGTACCCCATCTTTATCCATTCACCTGTCTGTGGGCATTTAGGTTGCTTCCATTACCTGGCATTGTAAATAGTGCTGCAATGAACCTTGTGGTGAATGTGCCTTTTTGATTTATGGTTGTCTCTGGGTATATGCCCAAAAGTGGGATTGCTGGGTCAGATGGTAATTCTATTTCTAGTTTTATAAAGGAAACTCCATACTGTTCTCCATAGTGACTGTATCAATTTACATTCCCACCAATAGTGGAAGAGGGCTCCTTTTGACCACACCCTCCCCAGAATTTGTTGTTTGTAGATTTTCTGATGATGCCGATTCTAACAGGTGTGAGGTGATACCTCATTGTAGTTTTGATTTGCATTTCTCTAATAATTAGTGCTCTTGAGCAGCTTTTCATGTGCGTCTTGGCCATCTCTGTGTCTTCTTTGAAGAAACGTCTCTTTAGATCTTCTGCCCATTTTTGTATTGGGTTGTTTGTTTTTTTAATAAGCTGCATGAGCTGTTTATATATATTGGAGATTAAACCTTTGTCCATTGATTCGTTTGCAACTATTTTCGCCCCTTCTGAGGGATGCCTTTTTCCATTCCCGTGTTTTTAACCAAAAAAGAAAGAAAGAAAAAGAAGCAGAACACTAATGTGCATAAAATATGCCTTTTGAAACGGTCGTTTTGAAATATGGACGTCCTTTAAATTTTTTGGTCGATATGTGGCCCCAGGATTTGTTTTCAGGGCAGGTGTCATTTACAGGCCTGCAATGATTTTGAATATCAACTGACCATTAGCACTGGGATTAAAGCTGCTGTTGTGTGAAACGGCCACTAGGTGGCAGCAGTTCTCCCTTAACACATCTGGTTACTAGGGCAACAGAGCCTCAATGGACGTCATGTTCTAGATTGGAATTGAGAATGGAATGTGCCAGGAGAAAGCCCCTCAAGTTTGACTCCCTACTTCTTGTTCGTATTTTTAATTTAATTTTTTTATTTTTTATTATAGCAAGTTTGATTACAATGTTTGGCTTGTTGTAGGTGTGGAAGATGTGGTTCTTTTACACATATACAGATGTCTGTTCTTCCTGGGATCCTTTTCCCATGTACGTTATGACAGAATGTTGAGTAGTCTTCTCTTGGTATTCCGTAGGTCTTTGGTGATTATATATGTCACCTGTGTTTGTATATGTCTGTTAACCCCGATATCGTAATGAAACCAATCCTCACACCTTTCCATTGGTGAACCATAAGTTTGTTTAATGAATCTATGATTGCACTTCTCAGTGGAAATGACTGCCCTGGTTTCTATTTTAGGTAACACCTATAAGTGATATGAAATGATATGTGTCTTTCACTTTCTGACTTACTCCAAGTCACGTGATTACCTCTAGACTCATCTACGGTGCTGCAAATGGCATTGTGTCCTTATTTTCCTTGGCTTCTATTCTGCCTTAGCGAGGTCCATTTTCAACAATGTGATTCCCTGAGGGTTGTGGATTAGCTGACCTGGGCAGCCTTACCCTGCCGGCTGGCCCTCCCCAGGTCTGCCTGGTTGAGGTCAATATAAACAGCGCTCCAGGCAGCAATAGCCCCTGAAGCTGTGCCTACCTCCATATTCTCTGCCCCGTGAGCAGTCTCGTGGCTGTGGTAGTGGGAGGGAATGAGGGGCCACAGCTTTGTTGGTGGCCCGGTGTGAGTGGGGTTCTGCTGGCCTTTCTGCAGGAGTTGCCAGGCTGCCACCTGTAAAGAAGAGGATGTGTCACCCATACCTTCCGCTGGAATTTCTCTCCGGACAGAGGTGAGGAAGGAAAAAAGCAGTGGGGGCCGGGACAAGAGGGGTATCTCAGGCAGGACAATGGAAAGCTTCCGGAAGAGCGCCCGGGGCCAGGATCACCCTGGCTGGCCTGCAGTCACCAAGTTGGCCTGCGTGCTGTCGCTGGTGTGGCTCCACGGCCCGTCCTCTAGGCTTTCAAGCCTTTGTACATATTCAGGTGTTTTACCTGGGAAGGGTGGGAACAGTTCAGCAGCAGCTGGCCTGGGGCTCAGCTCACGTTTATTCAGAGATGCCTCGGCACGGTCCCCCAGCTTTGCAATGAGGACGCTCCTTGCATGGGGGGTGGGTTGCTGGCTGTATGGGAGATGATTCCCCACCTCTGACCAATTTCAGAATTGTTTACCGCTGGAGCAAGTGCCCTGATAGGGTTTTCCTCTGTATAACTGGTGGGTTCAGGGGTTTATTTCGTTTATGGTTCAAGTTAGATTTTATTCCTCTTTTATGTATTTATAGATATAAGCATGGAAATAATTCATACCTATAAATACATCTGTGTGAAGGGAAGAACTTTTTTCTGTTTTATTTTTAAATTTTATATTTTAAAATTTTGAAATTAAATTTTATTTACTTTTTTATACAGCGGCTTATTATTAGTTATGTATTTTATGCATATACATGTATACAGGTCAATCTCAAACACCCAACTCATCCCACCACCACCACCCCATGGCTTCCCACACTTGGTGTCCATACGTTTGTTCTCTACCTCTGTGTCTCTATTTCTTCCCTGCAAACCAGTTCATCTGTACCATTTTTTAGGTTCCACATATATGCATTAATATACAATATTTGTTTTCCTCTTTCTGACTAACTTCATTCTGTATGACAGTCTCTAGATCCATCGATGTCTCTACAAAAGACCCAGTTTCATTCCTTTTTATGGCCGAGTAATATTCCATTTTATATATGTACCCCATCTTTATCCATTCACCTGTCTGTGGGCATTTAGGTTGCTTCCATTACCTGGCTATTGTAAATAGTGCTGCAATGAACCTTGTGGTGAATGTGCCTTTTTGATTTATGGTTGTCTCTGGGTATATGCCCAAAAGTGGGATTGCTGGGTCAGATGGTAATTCTATTTCTAGTTTTATAAAGGAAACTCCATACTGTTCTCCATAGTGACTGTATCAATTTACATTCCCACCAATAGTGGAAGAGGGCTCCTTTTGACCACACCCTCCCCAGAATTTGTTGTTTGTAGATTTTCTGATGATGCCGATTCTAACAGGTGTGAGGTGATACCTCATTGTAGTTTTGATTTGCATTTCTCTAATAATTAGTGCTCTTGAGCAGCTTTTCATGTGCGTCTTGGCCATCTCTGTGTCTTCTTTGAAGAAACGTCTCTTTAGATCTTCTGCCCATTTTTGTATTGGGTTGTTTGTTTTTTTAATAAGCTGCATGAGCTGTTTATATATATTGGAGATTAAACCTTTGTCCATTGATTCGTTTGCAACTATTTTCGCCCCTTCTGAGGGATGCCTTTTTCCATTCCCGTGTTTTTAACCCAAAAAGAAAGAAAGAAAAAGAAGCAGAACACTAATGTGCATAAAATATGCCTTTTGAAACGGTCGTTTTGAAATATGGACGTCCTTTAAATTTTTTGGTCCATATGTGGCCCCAGGATTTGTTTTCAGGGCAGGTGTCATTTACAGGCCTGCAATGATTTTGAATATCAACTGACCATTAGCACTGGGATTACAGCTGCTGTTGTGTGAAACGGCCACTAGGTGGCAGCAGTTCTCCCTTAACACATCTGGTTACTAGGGCAACAGAGCCTCAATGGACGTCATGTTCTAGATTGGAATTGAGAATGGAATGTGCCAGGAGAAAGCCCCTCAAGTTTGACTCCCTACGTCTTGTTCGTATTTTTAATTTAATTTTTTTATTTTTTATTATAGCAAGTTTGATTACAATGTTTGGCTTGTTGTAGGTGTGGAAGATGTGGTTCTTTTACACATATACAGATGTCTGTTCTTCCTGGGATCCTTTTCCCATGTACGTTATGACAGAATGTTGAGTAGTCTTCTCTTGGTATTCCGTAGGTCTTTGGTGATTATATATGTCACCTGTGTTTGTATATGTCTGTTAACCCCGATATCGTAATGAAACCAATCCTCACACCTTTCCATTGGTGAACCATAAGTTTGTTTAATGAATCTATGATTGCACTTCTCAGTGGAAATGACTGCCCTGGTTTCTATTTTAGGTAACACCTATAAGTGATATGAAATGATATGTGTCTTTCACTTTCTGACTTACTCCAAGTCACGTGATTACCTCTAGACTCATCTACGGTGCTGCAAATGGCATTGTGTCCTTATTTTCCTTGGCTTCTATTCTGCCTTAGCGAGGTCCATTTTCAACAATGTGATTCCCTGAGGGTTGTGGATTAGCTGACCTGGGCAGCCTTACCCTGCCGGCCGGCCCTCCCCAGGTGTGCCTGGTTGAGGTCAATATAAACAGCGCTCCAGGCAGCAATAGCCCCTGAAGCTCTGCCTGCCTCCATATTCTCTGCCCCGTGAGCAGTCTCGTGGCTGTGCTGGTGGGAGGGAGTGAGGGGCCACAGCTTTGTTGGTGGCCCGGTGTGAGTGGGGTTCTGCTGGCCTTCCTGCAGGAGTTGCCAGGCTGCCACCTGTAAAGAAGAGGATGTGTCACCCATACCTTCCGCTGGAATTTCTCTCCGGACAGAGGTGAGGAAGGAAAAAAGCAGTGGGGGCCGGGACAAGAGGGGTATCTCAGGCAGGACAATGGAAAGCTTCCGGAAGTGCGCCCGGGGCCAGGATCACCCTGGCTGGCCTGCAGTCACCAAGTTGGCCTGCGTGCTGTCGCTGGTGTGGCTCCACGGCCCTTCCTCTAGGCTTTTAAGCCTTTGTACATATTCAGGTGTTTTACCTGGGAAGGGTGGGAACAGTTCAGCAGCAGCTGGCCTGGGGCTCAGCTCACCTTTATTCAGAGATGCCTCGGCACGGTCCCCCAGCTTTGCAATGAGGACGCTCCTTGCATGGGGGGTGGGTTGCTGGCTGTATGGGAGATGATTCCCCACCTCTGACCAATTTCAGAATTGTTTACCGCTGGAGCAAGTGCCCTGATAGGGTTTTCCTCTGTATAACTGGTGGGTTCAGGGGTTTTTTTCGTTTATGCTTCAAGTTAGCTTTTATTCCTCTTTTATGTATTTATAGATATAAGCATGGAAATAATTCATTCCTATAAATACATCTGTGTGAAGGGAAGAACTTTTTTCTGTTTTATTTTTAAATTTTATATTTTAAAATTTTGAAATTTAATTTTATTTACTTTTTTATACAGCGGCTTATTATTAGTTATGTATTTTATGCATATACATGTATACAGGTCAATCTCAAACTCCCAACTCATCCCACCACCACCACCCCATGGCTTCCCACACTTGGTGTCCATACGTTTGTTCTCTACCTCTGTGTCTCTATTTCTTCCCTGCAAACCAGTTCATCTGTACCATTTTTTAGGTTCCACATATATGCATTAATATACAATATTTGTTTTCCTCTTTCTGACTAACTTCATTCTGTATGACAGTCTCTAGATCCATCGATGTCTCTACAAAAGACCCAGTTTCATTCCTTTTTATGGCCGAGTAATATTCCATTTTATATATGTACCCCATCTTTATCCATTCACCTGTCTGTGGGCATTTAGGTTGCTTCCATTACCTGGCTATTGTAAATAGTGCTGCAATGAACCTTGTGGTGAATGTGCCTTTTTGATTTATGGTTGTCTCTGGGTATATGCCCAAAAGTGGGATTGCTGGGTCAGATGGTAATTCTATTTCTAGTTTTATAAAGGAAACTCCATACTGTTCTCCATAGTGACTGTATCAATTTACATTCCCACCAATAGTGGAAGAGGGCTCCTTTTGACCACACCCTCCCCAGAATTTGTTGTTTGTAGATTTTCTGATGATGCCGATTCTAACAGGTGTGAGGTGATACCTCATTGTAGTTTTGATTTGCATTTCTCTAATAATTAGTGCTCTTGAGCAGCTTTTCATGTGCGTCTTGGCCATCTCTGTGTCTTCTTTGAAGAAACGTCTCTTTAGATCTTCTGCCCATTTTTGTATTGGGTTGTTTGTTTTTTTAATAAGCTGCATGAGCTGTTTATATATATTGGAGATTAAACCTTTGTCCATTGATTCGTTTGCAACTATTTTCGCCCCTTCTGAGGGATGCCTTTTTCCATTCCCGTGTTTTTAACCAAAAAAGAAAGAAAGAAAGAGAAGCAGAACACTAATGTGCATAAAATATGCCTTTTGAAACGGTCGTTTTGAAATATGGACGTCCTTTAAATTTTTTGGTCCATATTTGGCCCCAGGATTTGTTTTCAGGGCAGGTGTCATTTACAGGCCTGCAATGATTTTGAATATCAACTGACCATTAGCACTGGGATTAAAGCTGCTGTTGTGTGAAACGGCCACTAGGTGGCAGCAGTTCTCCCTTAACACATCTGGTTACTAGGGCAACAGAGCCTCAATGGACGTCATGTTCTAGATTGGAATTGAGAATGGAATGTGCCAGGAGAAAGCCCCTCAAGTTTGACTCCCTACGTCTTGTTCGTATTTTTAATTTAATTTTTTTATTTTTTATTATAGCAAGTTTGATTACAATGTTTGGCTTGTTGTAGGTGTGGAAGATGTGGTTCTTTTACACATATACAGATGTCTGTTCTTCCTGGGATCCTTTTCCCATGTACGTTATGACAGAATGTTGAGTAGTCTTCTCTTGGTATTCCGTAGGTCTTTGGTGATTATATATGTCACCTGTGTTTGTATATGTCTGTTAACCCCGATATCGTAATGAAACCAATCCTCACACCTTTCCATTGGTGAACCATAACTTTGTTTAATGAATCTATGATTGCACTTCTCAGTGGAAATGACTGCCCTGGTTTCTATTTTAGGTAACACCTATAAGTGATATGAAATGATATGTGTCTTTCACTTTCTGACTTACTCCAAGTCACGTGATTACCTCTAGACTCATCTACGGTGCTGCAAATGGCATTGTGTCCTTATTTTCCTTGGCTTCTATTCTGCCTTAGCGAGGTCCATTTTCAACAATGTGATTCCCTGAGGGTTGTGGATTAGCTGACCTGGGCAGCCTTACCCTGCCGGCCGGCCCTCCCCAGGTGTGCCTGGTTGAGGTCAATATAAACAGCGCTCCAGGCAGCAATAGCCCCTGAAGCTCTGCCTGCCTCCATATTCTCTGCCCCGTGAGCAGTCTCGTGGCTGTGCTGGTGGGAGGGAGTGAGGGGCCACAGCTTTGTTGGTGGCCCGGTGTGAGTGGGGTTCTGCTGGCCTTCCTGCAGGAGTTGCCAGGCTGCCACCTGTAAGGAAGAGGATGTGTCACCCATACCTTCCGCTGGAATTTCTCTCCGGACAGAGGTGAGGAAGGAAAAAAGCAGTGGGGGCCGGGACAAGAGGGGTATCTCAGGCAGGACAATGGAAAGCTTCCGGAAGAGCGCCCGGGGCCAGGATCACCCTGGCTGGCCTGCAGTCACCAAGTTGGCCTGCGTGCTGTCGCTGGTGTGGCTCCACGGCCCTTCCTCTAGGCTTTCAAGCCTTTGTACATATTCAGGTGTTTTACCTGGGAAGGGTGGGAACAGTTCAGCAGCAGCTGGCCTGGGGCTCAGCTCACCTTTATTCATTGATGCCTCGGCACGGTCCCCCAGCTTTGCAATGAGGACGCTCCTTGCATGGGGGGTGGGTTGCTGGCTGTATGGGAGATGATTCCCCACCTCTGACCAATTTCAGAATTGTTTACCGCTGGAGCAAGTGCCCTGATAGGGTTTTCCTCTGTATAACTGGTGGGTTCAGGGGTTTTTTTCGTTTATGGTTCAAGTTAGATTTTATTCCTCTTTTATGTATTTATAGATATAAGCATGGAAATAATTCATTCCTATAAATACATCTGTGTGAAGGGAAGAACTTTTTTCTGTTTTATTTTTAAATTTTATATTTTAAAATTTTGAAATTTAATTTTATTTACTTTTTTATACAGCGGCTTATTATTAGTTATGTATTTTATGCATATACATGTATACAGGTCAATCTCAAACTCCCAACTCATCCCACCACCACCACCCCATGGCTTCCCACACTTGGTGTCCATACGTTTGTTCTCTACCTCTGTGTCTCTATTTCTTCCCTGCAAACCAGTTCATCTGTACCATTTTTTAGGTTCCACATATATGCATTAATATACAATATTTGTTTTCCTCTTTCTGACTAACTTCATTCTGTATGACAGTCTCTAGATCCATCGATGTCTCTACAAAAGACCCAGTTTCATTCCTTTTTATGGCCGAGTAATATTCCATTTTATATATGTACCCCATCTTTATCCATTCACCTGTCTGTGGGCATTTAGGTTGCTTCCATTACCTGGCTATTGTAAATAGTGCTGCAATGAACCTTGTGGTGAATGTGCCTTTTTGATTTATGGTTGTCTCTGGGTATATGCCCAAAAGTGGGATTGCTGGGTCAGATGGTAATTCTATTTCTAGTTTTATAAAGGAAACTCCATACTGTTCTCCATAGTGACTGTATCAATTTACATTCCCACCAATAGTGGAAGAGGGCTCCTTTTGACCACACCCTCCCCAGAATTTGTTGTTTGTAGATTTTCTGATGATGCCGATTCTAACAGGTGTGAGGTGATACCTCATTGTAGTTTTGATTTGCATTTCTCTAATAATTAGTGCTCTTGAGCAGCTTTTCATGTGCGTCTTGGCCATCTCTGTGTCTTCTTTGAAGAAACGTCTCTTTAGATCTTCTGCCCATTTTTGTATTGGGTTGTTTGTTTTTTTAATAAGCTGCATGAGCTGTTTATATATATTGGAGATTAAACCTTTGTCCATTGATTCGTTTGCAACTATTTTCGCCCCTTCTGAGGGATGCCTTTTTCCATTCCCGTGTTTTTAACCAAAAAAGAAAGAAAGAAAAAGAAGCAGAACACTAATGTGCATAAAATATGCCTTTTGAAACGGTCGTTTTGAAATATGGACGTCCTTTAAATTTTTTGGTCGATATGTGGCCCCAGGATTTGTTTTCAGGGCAGGTGTCATTTACAGGCCTGCAATGATTTTGAATATCAACTGACCATTAGCACTGGGATTAAAGCTGCTGTTGTGTGAAACGGCCACTAGGTGGCAGCAGTTCTCCCTTAACACATCTGGTTACTAGGGCAACAGAGCCTCAATGGACGTCGTGTTCTAGATTGGAATTGAGAATGGAATGTGCCAGGAGAAAGCCCCTCAAGTTTGACTCCCTACGTCTTGTTCGTATTTTTAATTTAATTTTTTTATTTTTTATTATAGCAAGTTTGATTACAATGTTTGGCTTGTTGTAGGTGTGGAAGATGTGGTTCTTTTACACATATACAGATGTCTGTTCTTCCTGGGATCCTTTTCCCATGTACGTTATGACAGAATGTTGAGTAGTCTTCTCTTGGTATTCCGTAGGTCTTTGGTGATTATATATGTCACCTGTGTTTGTATATGTCTGTTAACCCCGATATCGTAATGAAACCAATCCTCACACCTTTCCATTGGTGAACCATAAGTTTGTTTAATGAATCTATGATTGCATTTCTCAGTGGAAATGACTGCCCTGGTTTCTATTTTAGGTAACACCTATAAGTGATATGAAATGATATGTGTCTTTCACTTTCTGACTTACTCCAAGTCACGTGATTACCTCTAGACTCATCTACGGTGCTGCAAATGGCATTGTGTCCTTATATTCCTTGGCTTCTATTCTGCCTTAGCGAGGTCCATTTTCAACAATGTGATTCCCTGAGGGTTGTGGATTAGCTGACCTGGGCAGCCTTACCCTGCCGGCCGGCCCTCCCCAGGCGTGCCTGGTTGAGGTCAATATAAACAGCGCTCCAGGCAGCAATAGCCCCTGAAGCTGTGCCTGCCTCCATATTCTCTGCCCCGTGAGCAGTCTCGTGGCTGTGCTGGTGGGAGGGAGTGAGGGGCCACAGCTTTGTTGGTGGCCCGGTGTGAGTGGGGTTCTGCTGGCCTTTCTGCAGGAGTTGCCAGGCTGCCACCTGTAAAGAAGAGGATGTGTCACCCATACCTTCCGCTGGAATTTCTCTCCGGACAGAGGTGAGGAAGGAAAAAAGCAGTGGGGGCCGGGACAAGAGGGGTATCTCAGGCAGGACAATGGAAAGCTTCCGGAAGAGCGCCCGGGGCCAGGATCACCCTGGCTGGCCTGCAGTCACCAAGTTGGCCTGCGTGCTGTCGCTGGTGTGGCTCCACGGCCCTTCCTCTAGGCTTTCAAGCCTTTGTACATATTCAGGTGTTTTACCTGGGAAGGGTGGGAACAGTTCAGCAGCAGCTGGCCTGGGGCTCACCTCACGTTTATTCAGAGATGTCTCGGCACGGTCCCCCAGCTTTGCAATGAGGACGCTCCTTGCATGGGGGGTGGGTTGCTGGCTGTATGGGAGATGATTCCCCACCTCTGACCAATTTCAGAATTGTTTACCGCTGGAGCAAGTGCCCTGATAGGGTTTTCCTCTGTATAACTGGTGGGTTCAGGGGTTTTTTTCGTTTATGGTTCAAGTTAGATTTTATTCCTCTTTTATGTATTTATAGATATAAGCATGGAAATAATTCATTCCTATAAATACATCTGTGTGAAGGGAAGAACTTTTTTCTGTTTTATTTTTAAATTTTATATTTTAAAATTTTGAAATTTAATTTTATTTACTTTTTTATACAGCGGCTTATTATTAGTTATGTATTTTATGCATATACATGTATACAGGTCAATCTCAAACTCCCAACTCATCCCACCACTACCACCCCATGGCTTCCCACACTTGGTGTCCATATGTTTGTTCTCTACCTCTGTGTCTCTATTTCTTCCCTGCAAACCAGTTCATCTGTACCATTTTTTAGGTTCCACATATATGCATTAATATACAATATTTGTTTTCCTCTTTCTGACTAACTTCATTCTGTATGACAGTCTCTAGATCCATCGATGTCTCTACAAATGACCCAGTTTCATTCCTTTTTATGGCCGAGTAATATTCCATTTTATATATGTACCCCATCTTTATCCATTCACCTGTCTGTGGGCATTTAGGTTGCTTCCATTACCTGGCTATTGTAAATAGTGCTGCAATGAACCTTGTGGTGAATGTGCCTTTTTGATTTATGGTTGTCTCTGGGTATATGACCAAAAGTGGGATTGCTGGGTCAGATGGTAATTCTATTTCTAGTTTTATAAAGGAAACTCCATACTGTTCTCCATAGTGACTGTATCAATTTACATTCCCACCAATAGTGGAAGAGGGCTCCTTTTGACCACACCCTCCCCAGAATTTGTTGTTTGTAGATTTTCTGATGATGCCGATTCTAACAGGTGTGAGGTGATACCTCATTGTAGTTTTGATTTGCATTTCTCTAATAATTAGTGCTCTTGAGCAGCTTTTCATGTGCGTCTTGACCATCTCTGTGCCTTCTTTGAAGAAACGTCTCTTTAGATCTTCTGCCCATTTTTGTATTGGGTTGTTTGTTTTCTTAATAAGCTGCATGAGCTGTTTATATATATTGGAGATTAAACCTTTGTCCATTGATTCGTTTGCAACTATTTTCGCCCCTTCTGAGGGATGCCTTTTTCCATTCCCGTGTTTCTAACCAAAAAAGAAAGAAAGAAAAAGAAGCAGAACACTAATGTGCATAAAATATGCCTTTTGAAACGGTCGTTTTGAAATATGGACGTCCTTTAAATTTTTTGGTCGATATGTGGCCCCAGGATTTGTTTTCAGGGCAGGTGTCATTTACAGGCCTGCAATGATTTTGAATATCAACTGACCATTAGCACTGGGATTAAAGCTGCTGTTGTGTGAAACGGCCACTAGCTGGCAGCAGTTCTCCCTTAACACATCTGGTTACTAGGGCAACAGAGCCTCAATGGACGTCGTGTTCTAGATTGGAATTGAGAGTGGAATGTGCCAGGAGAAAGCCCCTCAAGTTTGACTCCCTACTTCTTGTTCGTATTTTTAATTTAATTTTTTTATTTTTTATTATAGCAAGTTTGATTACAATGTTTGGCTTGTTGTAGGTGTGGAAGATGTGGTTCTTTTACACATATACAGATGTCTGTTCTTCCTGGGATCCTTTTCCCATGTACGTTATGACAGAATGTTGAGTAGTCTTCTCTTGGTATTCCGTAGGTCTTTGGTGATTATATATGTCACCTCTGTTTGTATATGTCTGTTAACCCCGATATCGTAATGAAACCAATCCTCACACCTTTCCATTTGTGAACCATAAGTTTGTTTAATGAATCTATGATTGCACTTCTCAGTGGAAATGACTGCCCTGGTTTCTATTTCAGGTAACACCTATAAGTGATATGAAATGATATGTGTCTTTCACATTCTGACTTACTCCAAGTCACGTGATTACCTCTAGACTCATCTACGGTGCTGCAAATGGCATTGTGTCCTTATTTTCTTGGCTTCTATTCTGCCTTAGCGAGGTCCATTTTCAACAATGTGATTCCCTGAGGGTTGTGGATTAGCTGACCTGGGCAGCCTTACCCTGCCGGCCGGCCCTCCCCAGGTCTGCCTGGTTGAGGTTAATATAAACAGCGCTCCAGGCAGCAATAGCCCCTGAAGCTGTGCCTGCCTCCATATTCTCTGCCCCGTCAGCAGTCTCGGGGCTGTGCTGGTGGGAGGGAGTGAGGGGCCACAGCTTTGTTGGTGGCCCGGTGTGAGTGGGGTTCTGCTGGCCTTTCTGCAGGAGTTGCCAGGCTGCCACCTGTAAAGAAGAGGATGTGTCACCCATACCTTCCGCTGGAATTTCTCTCCGGACAGAGGTGAGGAAGGAAAAAAGCAGTGGGGGCCGGGACAAGAGGGGTATCTCAGGCAGGACAATGGAAAGCTTCCGGAAGAGCGCCCGGGGCCAGGATCACCCTGGCTGGCCTGCAGTCACCAAGTTGGCCTGCGTGCTGTCGCTGGTGTGGCTCCACGGCCCTTCCTCTAGGCTTTCAAGCCTTTGTACATATTCAGGTGTTTTACCTGGGAAGGGTGGGAACAGTTCAGCAGCAGCTGGCCTGGGGCTCAGCTCACCTTTATTCAGAGATGCCTTGGCACGGTCCCCCAGCTTTGCAATTAGGACGCTCCTTGCATGGGGGTTGGGTTGCTGGCTGTATGGGAGATGATTCCCCACCTCTGACCAATTTCAGAATTGTTTACCGCTGGAGCAAGTGCCCTGATAGGGTTTTCCTCTGTATAAATGGTGGTTTCAGGGTTTTTTTTCGTTTATGGTTCAAGTTAGATTTTATTCCTCTTTTATGTATTTATAGATATAAGCATGGAAATAATTCATTCTTATAAATACATCTGTGTGAAGGGAAGAACTTTTTTCTGTTTTATTTTATTTATTTTTTTTTTTGCTGTACGCGGGCCTCTCACTGCTGTGGCCTCTCCCTTTGCGGAGCACAGGCTCCGGACACACAGGCTCCGTGGCCATGGCTCGCGGGCCCAGCCGCTCCGCGGCATGTGGGATCTTCCGGGATAGGGGCACGAACCGTGTCCCCTGCATCGGCAGGCGGACTCTCAACCACTGCGCCACCAGGGAAGCCCGTCTGTATTATTTTTAAATTTTATATTTTAAAATTTTTAAATTTAATTTTATTTACTTTTTTATACAGCGGCTTATTATTAGTTATATATTTTATTCACATACATGTATACAGGTCAATCTCAAACTCCCAACACATCGCACCACCACCACCCCATGGCTTCCCACACTTGGTGTCCATACGTTTGTTCTCTACCTCTGTGTCTCTATTTCCTCCCTGCAAACCAGTTCATCTGTACCATTTTTTAGGTTCCACATATATGCATTAATATACAATATTTGTTTTCCTCTTTCTGACTAACTTCATTCTGTATGACAGTCTCTAGATCCATCGATGTCTCTACAAATGACCCAGTTTCATTCCTTTTTATGGCCGAGTAATATTCCATTTTATATATGTACCCCATCTTTATCCATTCATCTGTCTGTGGGCATTTAGGTTGCTTTCACAACCTGGCTATTGTAAATAGTGCTGCAATGAACCTTGTGGTGAATGTGCCTTTTTGATTTATGGTTGTCTCTGGGTATATGCCCAAAAGTGGGATTGCTGGGTCAGATGGTAATTCTATTTCTAGTTTTTTAAAGGAAACTCCATACTGTTCTCCATAGTGACTGTATCAATTTACATTCCCACCAATAGTGGAAGAGGGCTCCTTTTGTCCACACCCTCTCCAGAATTTGTTGGTTGTAGATTTTCTGATGATGCCGATTCTAAGAGGTGTGAGGTGATACCTCATTGTAGTTTTGATTTGCATTTCTCTAATAATTAGTGCTCTTGAGCAGCTTTTCATGTGCGTCTTGGCCATCTCTGTGTCTTCTTTGAAGAAACGTCTCTTTAGATCTTCTGCCCATTTTTGTATTGGGTTGTTTGTTTTCTTAATAAGCTGCATGAGCTGTTTATATATATTGGAGATTAAACCTTTGTCCATTGATTCGTTTGCAACTATTTTCGCCCCTTCTGAGGGATGCCTTTTTCCATTCCCGTGTTTTTAACCAAAAAAGAAAGAAAGACAAAGAAGCAGAACACTAATGTGCATAAAATATGCCTTTTGAAACGGTCGTTTTGAAATATGGACGTCCTTTAAATTTTTTGGTCGATATGTGGCCCCAGGATTTGTTTTCAGGGCAGGTGTCATTTACAGGCCTGCAATGATTTTGAATATCAACTGACCATTAGCACTGGGATTAAAGCTGCTGTTGTGTGAAACGGCCACTAGGTGGCAGCAGTTCTCCCTTAACACATGTGGTTACTAGGGCAACAGAGCCTCAATGGACTTCGTGTTCTATATTGGAATTGAGAATGGAATGTGCCAGGAGAAAGCCCCTCAAGTTTGACTCCCTACTTCTTGTTCGTATTTTTAATTTAATTTTTTTATTTTTTATTATAGCAAGTTTGATTACAATGTTTGGCTTGTTGTAGGTGTGGAAGATGTGGTTCTTTTACACATATACAGATGTCTGTTCTTCCTGGGATCCTTTTCCCATGTACGTTATGACAGAATGTTGAGTAGTCTTCTCTTGGTATTCCGTAGGTCTTTGGTGATTATATATGTCACCTCTGTTTGTATATGTCTGTTAACCCCGATATCGTAATGAAACCAATCCTCACACCTATCCATTGGTGAACCATAAGTTTGTTTAATGAATCTATGATTGCACTTCTCAGTGGAAATGACTGCCCTGGTTTCTATTTTAGGTAACACCTATAAGTGATATGAAATGATATGTGTCTTTCACTTTCTGACTTACTCCAAGTCACGTGATTACCTCTAGACTCATCTACGGTGCTGCAAATGGCATTGTGTCCTTATTTTCCTTGGCTTCTATTCTGCCTTAGCGAGGTCCATTTTCAACAATGTGATTCCCTGAGGGTTGTGGATTAGCTGACCTGGGCAGCCTTACCCTGCCGGCCGGCCCTCCCCAGGTCTGCCTGGTTGAGGTCAATATAAACAGCGCTCCAGGCAGCAATAGCGCCTGAAGCTGTTCCTGACTCCATATTCTCTGGCCCGTCAGCAGTCTCGGGGCTGTGCTGGTGGGAGGGAGTGAGGGACCACAGCTTTGTTGGAGCCCGGTGTGAGTGGGGTTCTGCTGGCCTTTCTGCAGGAGTTGCCAGGCTGCCACCTGTAAAGAAGAGGATGTGTCACCCATACCTTCCGCTGGAATTTCTCTCCGGACAGATGTGAGGAAGGAAAAAAGCAGCGGGGGCCGGGACAAGAGGGGTATCTCAGGCAGGACAATGGAAAGCTTCCGGAAGAGCGCCCGGGGCCAGGATCACCCTGGCTGGCCTGCAGTCACCAAGTTGGCCTGCGTGCTGTCGCTTTTGTGGCTCCACGGCCCTTCCTCTAGGCTTTCAAGCCTTTGTACATATTCAGGTGTTTTACCTGGGAAGGGTGGGAACAGTTCAGCAGCAGCTGGCCTGGGGCTCAGCTCACCTTTATTCAGAGATGCCTCGGCACGGTCCCCCAGCTTTGCAATGAGGACGCTCCTTGCATGGGGGGTGGGTTGCTGGCTGTATGGGAGATGATTCCCCACCTCTGACCAATTTCAGAATTGTTTACCGCTGGAGCAAGTGCCCTGATAGGGTTTTCCTCTGTATAACTGGTGGGTTCAGGGGTTTTTTTCGTTTATGGTTCAAGTTAGATTTTATTCCTCTTTTATGTATTTATAGATATAAGCATGGAAATAATTCATTCCTATAAATACATCTGTGTGAAGGGAAGGACTTTTTTCTGTTTTATTTTTAAATTTTATATTTTAAAATTTTGAAATTTAATTTTATTTACTTTTTTATACAGCGGGTTATTATTAGTTATGTATTTTATGCATATACATGTATACAGGTCAATCTCAAACTCCCAACTCATCCCACCACCACCACCCCATGGCTTCCCACACTTGGTGTCCATACGTTTGTTCTCTACCTCTGTGTCTCTATTTCTTCCCTGCAACCCAGTTCATCTGTACCATTTTTTAGGTTCCACATATATGCATTAATATACAATATTTGTTTTCCTCTTTCTGACTTACTTCATTCTGTATGACAGTCTCTAGATCCATCGATGTCTCTACAAATGACCCAGTTTCATTCCTTTTTATGGCCGAGTAATATTCCATTTTATATATGTACCCCATCTTTATCCATTCATCTGTCTGTGGGCATTTAGGTTGCTTCCATTACCTGGCTATTGTAAATAGTGCAGCAATGAACCTTGTGGTGAATGTGCCTTTTTGATTTATGGTTGTCTCTGGGTATATGCCCAAAAGTGGGATTGCTGGGTCAGATGGTAATTCTATTTCTAGTTTTTTAAAGAAAACTCCATACTGTTCTCCAGAGAGACTGTATCAATTTACATTCCCACCAATAGTGGAAGAGGGCTCCTTTTGTCCACAGCCTCCCCAGAATTTGTTTTCTGTAGTTTTTCTGATGATGCCGATTCTAACAGGTGTGAGGTGATACCTCATTGTAGTTTTGATTTGCATCTCTCTAATAATTAGTGCTCTTGAGCAGCTTTTCATGTGCGTCTTGGCCATCTCTGTGTCTTCTTTGAAGAAACGTCTCTTTAGATCTTCTGCCCATTTTTGTATTGGGTTGTTTGTTTTTTTAATAAGCTGCATGACCTGTTTATTTATATTGGAGATTAAACGTTTGTCCATTGATTCGTTTGCAACTATTTTCGCCCCTTCTGAGGGATGCCTTTTTCCATTTCCGTGTTTTTAACCAAAAAAAGAAAGAAAGAAAAAGAAGCAGAACACTAATGTGCATAAAATATGCCTTTTGAAACGGTCGTTTTGAAATATGGACGTCCTTTAAATTTTTTGGTCGATATGTGACCCCAGGATTTGTTTTCAGGGCAGGTGTCAATTACAGGCCTGCAATGATTTTGAATATCAACTGACCATTAGCACTGGGATTAAAGCTGCTGATGTGTGAAACGGCCACTAGGTGGCAGCTGTTCTCCCTTAACACATCTGGTTACTAGGGCAACAGAGCCTCAATGGAAGTCATGTTCTAGATTGGAATTTAGAATGGAATGTGCCAAGAGAAAGCCCCTCAAGTTTGACTCCCTACTTCTTGTTCGTATTTTCAATTTAATTTTTTTATTTTTTATTATAGCAAGTTTGATTACAATGTTTGGCTTGTTGTAGGTGTGGAAGATGTGGTTCTTTTACACATATACAGATGTCTGTTCTTCCTGGGATCCTTTTCCCATGTACGTTATGACAGAATGTTGAGTAGTCTTCTCTTGGTATTCCGTAGGTGTTTGGTGATTATATATGTCATCTCTGTTTGTATATGTCTGTTAACCCCGATATTGTAATGAAACCAATCCTCACACCTTTCCTTTGGTGAACCATAAGTTTGTTTAATGAATCTATGATTGCACTTCTCAGTGGAAATGACTGCCATGGTTTCTATTTTAGGTAACACCTATAAGTGATATGAAATGATATGTGTCTTTCACTTTCTGACTTACTCCAAGTCACGTGATTACCTCTAGACTCATCTACGGTGCTGCAAATGGCATTGTGTCCTTATTTTCCTTGGCTTCTATTCTGCCTTAGCGAGGTCCATTTTTAACAATGTGATTCCCTGAGGGCTGTGGATTAGCTGACCTGGGCAGCCTGAACCTGCCGGCCGGCCCTCCCCAGGTCTGCCTGGTTGAGGTCAATATAAACAGCGCTCCAGGCAGCAATAGCCCCTGAAGCTGTGCCTGACTCCATATTCTCTGCCCCGTCAGCAGTCTCGGGGCTGAGCTGGTGGGAGGGAAATAGGGGCCACAGCTTTGTTGGTGGCCTGGTGTGAGTGGGGTTCTGCTGGCCTTTCTGCAGGAGTTGCCAGGCTGCCACCTGTAAAGAAGAGGATGTGTCACCCATACCTTCCGCTGGAATTTCTCTCCGGACAGAGGTGAGGAAGGAAAAAAGCAGTGGGGACCGGGACAGGAGGGGTATCTCAGGCAGGATACTGGAAAGCTTCCGGAAGAGCGCACGGGGCCAGGACAACTTGGGCTGACCTGCAGTCACCATGTTGGCCTGCGTGCTGTCGCTGGTGTGGCTCCGCGGCCCTTCCTCTAGGCTTTCAAGCCCTTGTACATATTCAGGTGTTTTACCTGGGAAGGGTGGGAACAGTTCAGCAGCAGCTGGACTGGGGCTCAGCTCACCTTTATTCAGAGATGCCTCGGCACGGTCTCCCAGCTTTGCAATGAGGACGCTCCTTGCGTGGGGGGTGGGTTGCTGGCTGGATGGGTGATGATTCCACACCTCTGACCAATTTCAGAATTGTTTACCGCTGGAGCAAGTGCCCTGATAGTGTTTTCCTCTGTATAAATGGTGGGTTCAGGTATTTTTTCGTTTATGGTTCAACTTAGATTTTATTCCTCTTTTATGTATTTATAGATATAAGCATGGAAATAATTCATTTCTATAAATACATCTGTGTGAAGGGAAGAAATTTTTTCTGTTTTATTTTTAAGTTTTATTTTTTTAAATTTTTAAATTTAATTTTATTTACTTTTTTATACAGCAGGTTATTATCACTTATGTATTTTATGCATATACATGTATACAGGTCAATCCCAATCTCCCAACTCATCCCACCACCACCACCCCGTGGCTTCCCACACTTGGTATCCATACGTTTGTTCTCTACCTCTGCGTCTCTATTTCTTCCCTGCAAACCAGTTCATCTGTATCATTTTTTTAGGTTCCACATATATGCATTAATATACAATATTTGTTTTCCTCTTTCTGACTTACTTCATTCTGTATGACAGTCTCTAGATCCATCGATGTCTCTACAAATGACCCAGTTTCATTCCTTTTTATGGCCGAGTAATATTCCATTTTATATATGTACCCCATCTTTATCCATTCATCTGTCTGTGGGCTTTTAGGTTGCTTCCATTACCTGGCTATTGTAAATAGTGCTGCAATGAACATCGTGGTGAATGTGCCTTTTTGATTTATGGTTTTCTCTGGGTATATGCCCAGAAGTGGGATTGCTGGATCAGATGGTAATTCTATTTCTAGTTTTTTTAAGGAAACTCCATACTGTTCTCCATAGTGACTGTATCAATTTACATTCCCACCAATAGTGGAAGAGGGTTCCTTTTGTCCACACCCTCCCCAGAATTTGTTGTTTGTAGATTTTCTGATGATGCCGATTCTAATAGGTGTGAGGTGATACCTCATTGTACTTTTGATTTGCATTTCTCTAATAATTAGTGCTCTTGAGCAGCTTTTCATGTGCGTCTTGGCCCTCTGTGTCTTCTTTGAAGAAACGTCTCTTTAGATCTTCTGCCCATTTATGTATTGGGTTTTTTGTTTTTTTAACATTAAGATGCATGAGCTGTTTATATATATTGGACATTAAACCTTTGTCCATTGATTCATTTGCAACTATTTTCGCCCATTCTGAGGGATGCCTTTTTCCATTCCCGTCTTTTTAACCAAAAAAGAAAGAAAGACAAAGAAGCAGAAGACTAATGTGCATAAAATATGACTTTTGAAACGGTCGTTTTGAAATAGGGACGTCCTTTGAATTTTTTGGTCGATATGTGACCCCAGGATTTGTTTTCAGGGCAGGTGTCATTTACAGGCCTGCAATGATTTTGAGTATCAACTGACCAGTAGCGCTGGGATCAAAGCTGCTGTTGTGTGAAACGGCCACAAGGTGGCAGCAGTTATCCCTTTCTAAATCTGGTTACTAGGGCAACAGAAACTCAATGGAAGTCGTGTTCTAGATTGGAATTTAGAATGGAATGTGCCAGGAGAAAGCCCCTCAAGTTTGTCTCCCTACTTCTTGTTCGTATTTTTAATTTAATTTTTTATTTTTTATTACAGCAAGTATGATTACAATGTTTGGCTTATTGTAGGTGTCGAAGATGTGGTTCTTTTACACATATACAGATGTCTGTTCTTCCAGGGATCCTGTACCCATGTACGTTATGACAGAATGTTGAGTAGTCTTCTCTTGGTATTCCATAGGTCTTTGGTGATTATATATGTCACCTCTGTTTGTATATGTCTGTTAACCCCGATATCGTAATGAAACCAATCCTCACACCTTTCCATTGGTGAACCATAAGCTGTTTAATGAACCTGTGATTGCACTTCTCAGTGGAAATAACTGCCCTGCTATCTCTTTTAGGCAACACCTATAAGTGATATGATATGATATGTGTCTTTCACTTTCTGACTTACTACAAGTCACGTGATTACCTCTAGACTCATCTACGGTCCTGCAAATGGCATTGTGTCCTTATTTTCCTTGGCTTCTATTCTGCCTTAGCGAGGTCCATTTTCAACAATGTGATTCCCTGAGGGTTGTGGATTAGCTGACCTGGGCAGCCTTACCCTGCCGGCCGGCCCTCCCCAGGTGTGCCTGGTTGAGGTCAATATAAACAGCACTCCAGGCAGCAATAGCCCCTGAAGCTGTGCCTGACTCCGTATTCTCTGGCCCGTCAGCAGTCTCGGGGCTGAGCTGGTGGGAGGGAAATAGGGGCCACAGCTTTGTTGGTGGCCTGGTGTGAGTGGGGTTCTGCTGGCCTTTCTGCAGGTGTTGCCAGGCTGCCACCTGTAAAGAAGAGGATGTGTCCCCCATACCTTCCGCTGGAATTTCTCTCCGGACAGAGGTGAGGAAGGAAAAAAGCAGTGGGGACCGGGACAGGAGGGGTATCTCAGGCAGGATAATGGAAAGCTTCCGGAAGAGCGCACGGGGCCAGGACAACCTTGGCTGACCTGCAGTCACCATGTTGGCCTGCGTGCTGTCGCTGGTGTGGCTCTGCGGCCCTTCCTCTAGGATTTCAAGCCCTTTTACATATTCAGGTGTTTTACCTGGGAAGGGTGGGAACAGTTCAGCAGCAGCTGGACTGGGGCTCAGCTCACCTTTATTCAGAGATGCCTCGGCACGGTCTCCCAGCTTTGCAATGAGGACGCTCCTTGCGTGGGGGGTGGGTTGCTGGCTGGATGGGTGATGATTCCACACCTCTGACCAATTTCAGATTTGTTTACCGCTGGAGCAAGTGCCCTGATAGGGTTTTCCTCTGTATAACTGGTGGGTTCAGGTATTTTTTCGTTTATGGTTCAACTTAGATTTTATTCCTCTTTTATGTATTTATAGATATAAGCATGGAAATAATTCATTTCTATAAATACATCTGTGTGAAGGGAAGAACTTTTTTCTGTTTTATTTTTAAGTTTTATTTTTTTAAATTTTTAAATTTAATTTTATTTACTTTTTTATACAGCAGGTTATTATCACTTATGTATTTTATGCATATACATGTATACAGGTCAATCCCAGTCTCCCAACTCATCCCACCACCACCACCCCATGGCTTCCCACACTTGGTGTCCATACGTTTGTTCTCTACCTCTGCGTCTCTATTTCTTCCCTGCAAACCAGTTCATCTGTATCATTTTTTTAGGTTCCACATATATGCATTAATATACAATATTTGTTTTCCGCTTTCTGACTTACTTCATTCTGTATGACAGTCTCTAGATCCATCGATGTCTCTACAAATGACCCAGTTTCATTCCTTTTTATGGCCGAGTAATATTCCATTTTATATATGTACCCCATCTTTATCCATTCATCTGTCTGTGGGCATTTAGGTTGCTTCCATTACCTGGCTATTGTAAATAGCGCTGCAATGAACATCGTGGTGAATGTGCCTTTTTGATTTATGGTTTTCTCTGGGTATATGCCCAGAAGTGGGATTGCTGGATCAGATGGTAATTCTATTTCTAGTTTTTTTAAGGAAACTCCATACTGTTCTCCATAGTGACTGTATCAATTTACATTCCCACCAGTAGTGGAAGAGGGTTCCTTTTGTCCACACCCTCCCCAGAATTTGTTGTTTGTAGATTTTCTGATGATGCCGATTCTAACAGGTGTGAGGGGATACCTCATTGTAGTTTTGATTTGCATTTCTCTAATAATTAGTGCTCTTGAGCAGCTTTTCATGTGCGTCTTGGCCCTCTCTGTGTCTTCTTTGAAGAAACGTCTCTCTAGATCTTCTGCCTATTTTTGTATTGGGTTTTTTGTTTTTTTAACATTAAGGTGCATGAGCTGTTTATATATATTGGAGATTAAACCTTTGTCCATTGATTCGTTTGCAACTATTTTCGCCCATTCTGAGGGATGCCTTTTTCCATTCCCGTCTTTTTAACCAAAAAAGAAAGAAAGACAAAGAAGCAGAACACTAATGTGCATAAAATATGCCTTTTGAAACGGTCGTTTTGAAATATGGACGTCCTTTGAAATTTTTGGTCGATATGTGACCCCAGGATTTGTTTTCAGGGCAGGTGTCATTTACAGGCCTGCAATGATTTTGAGTATCAACTGACCATTAGCGCTGGATTAAAGCTGCTGTTGTGTGAAACGGCCACAGGGTGGCAGCAGTTATCCCTTACCAAATCTGGTTACTAGTGCAACAGAGCCTCAATGGAAGTCGTGTTCTAGATTCGAAATTAGAATGGAATGTGCCAGGAGAAAGCCCCTCAAGTTTGTCTCCCTACTTCTTGTTCGTATTTTTAATTTAATTTTTTATTTTTTATTACAGCAAGTATGATTACAATGTTTGGCTTATTGTAGGTGTCGAAGATGTGGTTCTTTTACACATATACAGATGTCTGTTCTTCCAGGGATCCTGTACCCATGTACGTTATGACAGAATGTTGAGTAGTCTTCTCTTGGTATTCCATAGGTCTTTGGTGATTATATATGTCACCTCTGTTTGTATATGTCTGTTAACCCCGATATCGTAATGAAACCAATCCTCACACCTTTCCATTGGTGAACCATAAGCTTGTTTAATGAACCTGTGATTGCACTTCTCAGTGGAAATAACTGCCCTGCTATCTCTTTTAGGCAACACCTATAAGTGATATGATATGATATGTGTCTTTCACTTTCTGACTTACTACAAGTCACGTGATTACCTCTAGACTCATCTACGGTCCTGCAAATGGCATTGTGTCCTCAGTTTCCTTGGCTTCTATTCTGCCTTAGCGAGGTCCATTTTCAACAATGTGATTCCCTGAGGGTTGTGGATTAGCTGACCTGGGCAGCCTTACCCTGCCGGCCGGCCCTCCCAAGGTGTGCCTGGTTGAGGTCAATATAAACAGCGCTCCAGGCAGCAATAGCCCCTGAAGCTGTGCCTGACTCCGTATTCTCTGCCCCGTCAGCAGTCTCGGGGCTGAGCTGGTGGGAGGGAAATAGGGGCCACAGCTTTGTTGGTGGCCTGGTGTGAGTGGGGTTCTGCTCGCCATTCTGCAGGGGTTGCCAGGCTGCCACCTGTAAAGAAGAGGATGTGTCCCCCATACCTTCCGCTGGAATTTCTCTCCGGACAGAGGTGAGGAAGGAAAAAAGCAGTGGGGACCGGGACAGGAGGGGTATCTCAGGCAGGATAATGGAAAGCTTCCGGAAGAGCGCACGGGGCCAGGACAACCTTGGCTGACCTGCAGTCACCATATTGGCCTGCGTGCTGTCGCTGGTGTGGCTCCGCGGCCCTTCCTCTAGGCTTTCAAGCCCTTGTACCTATTCAGGTGTTTTACCTGGGAAGGGTGCGAACAGTTCAGCAGCAGCTGGACTGGGGCTCAGCTCACCTTTATTCAGAGATGCCTCGGCACGGTCTCCCAGCTTTGCAATGAGGACGCTCCTTGCGTGGGGGGTGGGTTGCTGGCTGGATGGGTGATGATTCCACACCTCTGACCAATTTCAGAATTGTTTACCGCTGGAGCAAGTGCCCTGATAGGGTTTTCCTCTGTATAACTGGTGGGTTCAGGTATTTTTTCGTTTATGGTTCAACTTAGATTTTATTCCTCTTTTATGTATTTATAGATATAAGCATGGAAATAATTCATTTCTATAAATACATCTGTGTGAGGGAAGAACTTTTTTCTGTTTTATTTTTAAGTTTTATTTTTTTAAATTTTTAAATTTAATTTTATTTACTTTTTTATACAGCAGGTTATTATCACTTATGTATTTTATGCATATACATGTATACAGGTCAATCCCAATCTCCCAACTCATCCCACCACCACCACCCCATGGCTTCCCACACTTGGTGTCCATACGTTTGTTCTCTACCTCTGCGTCTCTCTTTCTTCCCTGCAAACCAGTTCATCTGTATCATTTTTTTAGGTTCCACATATATGCATTAATATACAATATTTGTTTTCCTCTTTCTGACTTACTTCATTCTGTATGACAGTCTAGAGATCCATCGATGTCTCTAAAATTGACCCAGTTTCATTCCTTTTTATGGCCGAGTAATATTCCATTTTATATATGTACCCCATCTTTATCCATTCATCTGTCTGTGGGCATTTAGGTTGCTTCCATTACCTGGCTATTGTAAATAGTGCTGCAATGAACATTGTGGTGAATGTGCCTTTTTGATTTACGGTTTTCTCTGGGTATATGCCCAAAAGTGGGATTGCTGGGTCAGATGGTAATTCTATTTCTAGTTTTATAAAGGAAACTCCATACTGTTCTCCATAGTGACTGTATCAATTTACATTCCCACCAATAGTGGAAGAGGGCTCCTTTTGACCACACCCTCCCCAGAATTTGTTGTTTGTAGATTTTCTGATGATGCCGATTCTAACAGGTGTGAGGGGATACCTCATTGTAGTTTTGATTTGCATTTCTCTAATAATTAGTGCTCTTGAGCAGCTTTTCATGTGCGTCTTGGCCCTCTCTGTGTCTTCTTTGAAGAAACGTCTCTTTAGATCTTCTGCCCATTTTTGTATTGGGTTTTTTGTTTTTTTAACATTAAGGTGCATGAGCTGTTTATATATATTGGAGATTAAACCTTTGTCCATTGATTCGTTTGCAACTATTTTCGCCCATTCTGAGGGATGCCTTTTTCCATTCCCGTGTTTTTAACCAAAAAAGAAAGAAAGACAAAGAAGCAGAACACTAATGTGCATAAAATATGCCTTTTGAAACGGTCGTTTTGAAATATGGACGTCCTTTGAATTTTTTGGTCGATATGTGACCCCAGGATTTGTTTTCAGGGCAGGTGTCATTTACAGGCCTGCAATGCTTTTGAGTATCAACTGACCATTAGCGCTGGATTAAAGCTGCTGTTGTGTGAAACGGCCACAAGGTGGCAGCAGTTATCCCTTACCAAATCTGGTTACTAGGGCAACAGAGCCTCAATGGAAGTCGTGTTCTAGATTGGAATTTAGAATGGAATGTGCCAGGAGAAAGCCCCTCAAGTTTGTCTCCCTACTTCTTGTTCGTGTTTTTAATTTAATTTTTTATTTTTTATTACAGCAAGTATGATTACAATGTTTGGCTTATTGTAGGTGTCGAAGATGTGGTTCTTTTACACATATACAGATGTCTGTTCTTCCTGGGATCCGTTACCCATGTACGTTATGACAGAATGTTGAGTAGTCTTCTCTTGGTATTCCATAGGTCTTTGGTGATTATATATGTCACCTCTGTTTGTATATGTCTGTTAACCCCGATATCGTAATGAAACCAATCCTCACACCTTTCCATTGGTGAACCATAAGCTTGTTTAATGAACCTGTGATTGCACTTCTCAGTGGAAATAACTGCCCTGCTATCTCTTTTAGGCAACACCTATAAGTGATATGATATGATATGTGTCTTTCACTTTCTGACTTACTACAAGTCACGTGATTACCTCTAGACTCATCTACGGTGCTGCAAATGGCATTGTGTCCTTATTTTCCTTGGCTTCTATTCTGCCTTAGCGAGGTCCATTTTCAACAATGTGATTCCCTGAGGGCTGTGGATTAGCTGACCTGGGCAGCCTTACCCTGCCGGCCGGCCCTCCCAAGGTGTGCCTGGTTGAGGTCAATATAAACAGCGCTCCAGGCAGCAATAGCCCCTGAAGCTGTGCCTGACTCCATATTCTCTGCCCCGTCAGCAGTCTCGGGGCTGAGCTGGTGGGAGGGAAATAGGGGCCACAGCTTTGTTGGTGGCCTGGTGTGAGTGGGGTTCTGCTCGCCATTCTGCAGGGGTTGCCAGGCTGCCACCTGTAAAGAAGAGGATGTGTCACCCATACCTTCCGCTGGAATTTCTCTCCGGACAGAGGTGAGGAAGGAAAAAAGCAGTGGGGACCGGGACAGGAGGGGTATCTCAGGCAGGATAATGGAAAGCTTCCGGAAGAGCGCACGGGGCCAGGACAACCTTGGCTGACCTGCAGTCACCATGTTGGCCTGCGTGCTGTCGCTGGTGTGGCTCCGCGGCCCTTCCTCTAGGCTTTCAAGCCCTTGTACATATTCAGGTGTTTTACCTGGGAAGGGTGGGAACAGTTCAGCAGCAGCTGGACTGGGGCTCAGCTCACCTTTATTCAGAGATGCCTCGGCACGGTCTCCCAGCTTTGCAATGAGTTCGCTCCTTGCGTGGGGGGTGGGTTGCTGGCTGGATGGGTGATGATTCCACACCTCTGACCAATTTCAGAATTGTTTACCGCTGGAGCAAGTGCCCTGATAGGGTTTTCCTCTGTATAACTGGTGGGTTCAGGTATTTTTTCGTTTATGGTTCAACTTAGATTTTATTCCTCATTTATGTATTTATAGATATAAGCATGGAAATAATTCATTTCTATAAATACATCTGTGTGAAGGGAAGAACTTTTTTCTGTTTTATTTTTAAGTTTCATTTTTTTAAATTTTTAAATTTAATTTTATTTACTTTTTTATACAGCAGGTTATTATCACTTATGTATTTTATGCATATACATGTATACAGGTCAATCCCAGTCTCCCAACTCATCCCACCACCACCACCCCATGGCTTCCCACACTTGGTGTCCATACGTTTGTTCTCTACCTCTGCGTCTCTATTTCTTCCCTGCAAACCAGTTCATCTGTATCATTTTTTTAGGTTCCACATATATGCATTAATATACAATATTTGTTTTCCGCTTTCTGACTTACTTCATTCTGTATGACAGTCTAGAGATCCATCGATGTCTCTAAAATTGACCCAGTTTCATTCCTTTTTATGGCCGAGTAATATTCCATTTTATATATGTACCCCATCTTTATCCATTCATCTGTCTGTGGGCATTTAGGTTGCTTCCATTACCTGGCTATTGTAAATAGTGCTGCAATGAACATTGTGGTGAATGTGCCTTTTTGATTTATGGTTATCTCTGGGTATATGCCCAGAAGTGGGATTGCTGGATCAGATGGTAATTCTATTTCTAGTTTTTTTAAGGAAACTCCATACTGTTCTCCATAGTGACTGTATCAATTTACATTCCCACCAATAGTGGAAGAGGGTTCCTTTTGTCCACACCCTCCCCAGAATTTGTTGTTTGTAGATTTTCTGATGATGCCGATTCTAACAGGTGTGAGGGGATACCTCATTGTAGTTTTGATTTGCATTTCTCTAATAATTAGTGCTCTTGAGCAGCTTTTCATGTGCGTCTTGGCCCTCTCTGTGTCTTCTTTGAAGAAACGTCTCTTTAGATCTTCTGCCCATTTTTGTATTGGGTTTTTTGTTTTTTTAACATTAAGGTGCATGAGCTGTTTATATATATTGGAGATTAAACCTTTGTCCATTGATTCGTTTGCAACTATTTTCGCCCATTCTGAGGGATGCCTTTTTCCATTCCCGTCTTTTTAACCAAAAAAGAAAGAAAGACAAAGAAGCAGAACACTAATGTGCATAAAATATGCCTTTTGAAACGGTCATTTTGAAATATGGACGTCCTTTGAATTTTTTGGTCGATATGTGACCCCAGGATTTGTTTTCAGGGCAGGTGTCATTTACAGGCCTGCAATGATTTTCAGTATCAACTGACCATTAGCGCTGGATTAAAGCTGCTGTTGTGTGAAACGGCCACAGGGTGGCAGCAGTTATCCCTTACCAAATCTGGTTACTAGGGCAACAGAGCCTCAATGGAAGTCGTGTTCTAGATTGGAATTTAGAATGGAATGTGCCAGGAGAAAGCCCCTCAAGTTTGTCTCCCTACTTCTTGTTCGTGTTTTTAATTTAATTTTTTATTTTTTATTACAGCAAGTATGATTACAATGTTTGGCTTATTGTAGGTGTCGAAGATGTGGTTCTTTTACACATATACAGATGTCTGTTCTTCCTGGGATCCTTTACCCATGTACGTTATGACAGAATGTTGAGTAGTCTTCTCTTGGTATTCCATAGGTCTTTGGTGATTATATATGTCACCTCTGTTTGTATATGTCTGTTAACCCCGATATCGTAATGAAACCAATCCTCACACCTTTCCATTGGTGAACCATAAGCTTGTTTAATGAACCTGTGATTGCACTTCTCAGTGGAAATAACTGCCCTGCTATCTCTTTTAGGCAACACCTATAAGTGATATGATATGATATGTGTCTTTCACTTTCTGACTTACTACAAGTCACGTGATTACCTCTAGACTCATCTACGGTGCTGCAAATGGCATTGTGTCCTTATTTTCCTTGGCTTCTATTCTGCCTTAGCGAGGTCCATTTTCAACAATGTGATTCCCTGAGGGCTGTGGATTAGCTGACCTGGGCAGCCTTACCCTGCCGGCCGGCCCTCCCAAGGTGTGCCTGGTTGAGGTCAATATAAACAGCGCTCCAGGCAGCAATAGCCCCTGAATCTGTGCCTGACTCCATATTCTCTGCCCCGTCAGCAGTCTCGTGGCTGAGCTGGTGGGAGGGAAATAGGGGCCACAGCTTTGTTGGTGGCCTGGTGTGAGTGGGGTTCTGCTCGCCATTCTGCAGGCGTTGCCAGGCTGCCACCTGTAAAGAAGAGGATGTGTCACCCATACCTTCCGCTGGAATTTCTCTCCGGACAGAGGTGAGGAAGGAAAAAAGCAGTGGGGACCGGGACAGGAGGGGTATCTCAGGCAGGATAATGGAAAGCTTCCGGAAGAGCGCACGGGGCCAGGACAACCTTGGCTGACCTGCAGTCACCATGTTGGCCTGCGTGCTGTCGCTGGTGTGGCTCCGCGGCCCTTCCTCTAGGCTTTCAAGCCCTTGTACATATTCAGGTGTTTTACCTGGGAAGGGTGGGAACAGTTCAGCAGCAGCTGGACTGGGGCTCAGCTCACCTTTATTCAGAGATGCCTCGGCACGGTCTCCCAGCTTTGCAATGAGTTCGCTCCTTGCGTGGGGGGTGGGTTGCTGGCTGTATGGGTGATGATTCCACACCTCTGACCAATTTCAGATTTGTTTACTGCTGGAGCAAGTGCCCTGATAGGGTTTTCCTCTGTATAACTGGTGGGTTCAGGTATTTTTTCGTTTATGGTTCAACTTAGATTTTATTCCTCTTTTATGTATTTATAGATATAAGCATGGAAATAATTCATTTCTATAAATACATCTGTGTGAAGGGAAGAACTTTTTTCTGTTTTATTTTTAAGTTTTATTTTTTTAAATTTTTAAATTTAATTTTATTTACTTTTTTATACAGCAGGTTATTATCACTTATGTATTTTATGCATATACATGTATACAGGTCAATCCCAGTCTCCCAACTCATCCCACCACCACCACCCCATGGCTTCCCACACTTGGTGTCCATACGTTTGTTCTCTACCTCTGCGTCTCTATTTCTTCCCTGCAAACCAGTTCATCTGTATCATTTTTTTAGGTTCCACATATATGCATTAATATACAATATTTGTTTTCCGCTTTCTGACTTACTTCATTCTGTATGACAGTCTAGAGATCCATCGATGTCTCTAAAATTGACCCAGTTTCATTCCTTTTTATGGCCGAGTAATATTCCATTTTATATATGTACCCCATCTTTATCCATTCATCTGTCTGTGGGCATTTAGGTTGCTTCCATTACCTGGCTATTGTAAATAGTGCTGCAATGAACATTGTGGTGAATGTGCCTTTTTGATTTATGGTTATCTCTGGGTATATGCCCAGAAGTGGGATTGCTGGATCAGATGGTAATTCTATTTCTAGTTTTTTTAAGGAAACTCCATACTGTTCTCCATAGTGACTGTATCAATTTACATTCCCACCAATAGTGGAAGAGGGTTCCTTTTGTCCACAGCCTCCCCAGAATTTGTTGTTTGTAGATTTTCTGATGATGCCGATTCTAACAGGTGTGAGGGGATACCTCATTGTAGTTTTGATTTGCATTTCTCTAATAATTAGTGCTCTTGAGCAGCTTTTCATGTGCGTCTTGGCCCTCTCTGTGTCTTCTTTGAAGAAACGTCTCTTTAGATCTTCTGCCCATTTTTGTATTGGGTTTTTTGTTTTTTTAACATTAAGGTGCATGAGCTGTTTATATATATTGGAGATTAAACCTTTGTCCATTGATTCGTTTGCAAATATTTTCGCCCATTCTGAGGGATGCCTTTTTCCATTCCCGTCTTTTTAAACAAAAAAGAAAGAAAGACAAAGAAGCAGAACACTAATGTGCATAAAATATGCCTTTTGAAACGGTCGTTTTGAAATATGGACGTCCTTTGAATTTTTTGGTCGATATGTGACCCCAGGATTTGTTTTCAGGGCAGGTGTCATTTACAGGCCTGCAATGCTTTTGAGTATCAACTGACCATTAGCGCTGGGATTAAAGCTGCTGTTGTGTGAAACGGCCACAAGGTGGCAGCAGTTATCCCTTATCAAATCTGGTTACTAGGGCAACAGAGCCTCAATGGAAGTCGTGTTCTAGATTGGAATTTAGAATGGAATGTGCCAGGAGAAAGCCCCTCAAGTTTGTCTCCCTACTTCTTGTTCGTGTTTTTAATTTAATTTTTTATTTTTTATTACAGCAAGTATGATTACAATGTTTGGCTTATTGTAGGTGTCGAAGATGTGGTTCTTTTACACATATACAGATGTCTGTTCTTCCAGGGATCCTGTACCCATGTACGTTATGACAGAATGTTGAGTAGTCTTCTCTTGGTATTCCATAGGTCTTTGGTGATTATATATGTCACCTCTGTTTGTATATGTCTGTTAACCCCGATATCGTAATGAAACCAATCCTCACACCTTTCCATTGGTGAACCATAAGCTTGTTTAATGAACCTGTGATTGCACTTCTCAGTGGAAATAACTGCCCTGCTATCTCTTTTAGGCAACACCTATAAGTGATATGATATGATATGTGTCTTTCACTTTCTGACTTACTACAAGTCACGTGATCACCTCTAGACTCATCTACGGTCCTGCAAATGGCATTGTGTCCTTATTTTCCTTGGCTTCTATTCTGCCTTAGCGAGGTCCATTTTCAACAATGTGATTCCCTGAGGGTTGTGGATTAGCTGACCTGGGCAGCCTTACCCTGCCGGCCGGCCCTCCCAAGGTGTGCCTGGTTGAGGTCAATATAAACAGCGCTCCAGGCAGCAATAGCCCCTGAAGCTGTGCCTGACTCCGTATTCTCTGCCCCGTCAGCAGTCTCGGGGCTGAGCTGGTGGGAGGGAAATAGGGGCCACAGCTTTGTTGGTGGCCTGGTGTGAGTGGGGTTCTGCTGGCCTTTCTGCAGGAGTTGCCAGGCTGCCACCTGTAAAGAAGAGGATGTGTCACCCATACCTTCCGCTGGAATTTCTCTCCGGACAGAGGTGAGGAAGGAAAAAAGCAGTGGGGACCGGGACAGGAGGGGTATCTCAGGCAGGATAATGGAAAGCTTCCGGAAGAGCGCACGGGGCCAGGACAACCTTGGCTGACCTGCAGTCACCATGTTGGCCTGCGTGCTGTCGCTGGTGTGGCTCCGCGGCCCTTCCTCTAGGCTTTCAAACCCTTGTACCTATTCAGGTGTTTTACCTGGGAAGGGTGCGAACAGTTCAGCAGCAGCTGGACTGGGGCTCAGCTCACCTTTATTCAGAGATGCCTCGGCACGGTCTCCCAGCTTTGCAATGAGGACGCTCCTTGCGTGGGGGGTGGGTTGCTGGCTGGATGGGTGATGATTCCACACCTCTGACCAATTTCAGAATTGTTTACCGCTGGAGCAAGTGCCCTGATAGGGTTTTCCTCTGTATAACTGGTGGGTTCAGGTATTTTTTCGTTTATGGTTCAACTTAGATTTTATTCCTCTTTTATGTATTTATAGATATAAGCATGGAAATAATTCATTTCTATAAATACATCTGTGTGAGGGAAGAACTTTTTTCTGTTTTATTTTTAAGTTTTATTTTTTTAAATTTTTAAATTTAATTTTATTTACTTTTTTATACAGCAGGTTATTATCACTTATGTATTTTATGCATATACATGTATACAGGTCAATCCCAATCTCCCAACTCATCCCACCACCACCACCCCATGGCTTCCCACACTTGGTGTCCATACGTTTGTTCTCTACCTCTGCGTCTCTCTTTCTTCCCTGCAAACCAGTTCATCTGTATCACTTTTTTAGGTTCCACATATATGCATTAATATACAATATTTGTTTTCCTCTTTCTGACTTACTTCATTCTGTATGACAGTCTAGAGATCCATCGATATCTCTAAAATTGACCCAGTTTCATTCCTTTTTATGGCCGAGTAATATTCCATTTTATATATGTACCCCATCTTTATCCATTCATCTGTCTGTGGGCATTTAGGTTGCTTCCATTACCTGGCTATTGTAAATAGTGCTGCAATGAACATTGTGGTGAATGTGCCTTTTTGATTTATGGTTTTCTCTGGGTATATGCCCAGAAGTGGGATTGCTGGATCAGATGGTAATTCTATTTCTAGTTTTTTTAAGGAAACTCCATACTGTTCTCCATAGTGACTGTATCAATTTACATTCCCACCAATAGTGGAAGAGGGTTCCTTTTGTCCACACCCTCCCCAGAATTTGTTGTTTGTAGATTTTCTGATGATGCCGATTCTAACAGGTGTGAGGGGATACCTCATTGTAGTTTTGATTTGCATTTCTCTAATAATTAGTGCTCTTGAGCAGCTTTTCATGTGCGTCTTGGCCCTCTCTGTGTCTTCTTTGAAGAAACGTCTCTTTAGATCTTCTGCCCATTTTTGTATTGGGTTTTTTGTTTTTTTAACATTAAGGTGCATGAGCTGTTTATATATATTGGAGATTAAACCTTTGTCCATTGATTCGTTTGCAACTATTTTCGCCCATTCTGAGGGATGCCTTTTTCCATTCCCGTCTTTTTAACCAAAAAAGAAAGAAAGACAAAGAAGCAGAACACTAATGTGCATAAAATATGCCTTTTGAAACGGTCGTTTTGAAATATGGACGTCCTTTGAATTTTTTGGTCGATATGTGACCCCAGGATTTGTTTTCAGGGCAGGTGTCATTTACAGGCCTGCAATGCTTTTGAGTATCAACTGACCATTAGCGCTGGGATTAAAGCTGCTGTTGTGTGAAACGGCCACAAGGTGGCAGCAGTTATCCCTTACCAAATCTGGTTACTAGGGCAACAGAGCCTCAATGGAAGTCGTGTTCTAGATTGGAATTTAGAATGGAATGTGCCAGGAGAAAGCCCCTCAAGTTTGTCTCCCTACTTCTTGTTCGTATTTTTAATTTAATTTTTTATTTTTTATTACAGCAAGTATGATTACAATGTTTGGCTTATTGTAGGTGTCGAAGATGTGGTTCTTTTACACATATACAGATGTCTGTTCTTCCAGGGATCCTGTACCCATGTACGTTATGACAGAATGTTGAGTAGTCTTCTCTTGGTATTCCATAGGTCTTTGGTGATTATATATGTCACCTCTGTTTGTATATGTCTGTTAACCCCGATATCGTAATGAAACCAATCCTCACACCTTTCCATTGGTGAACCATAAGCTTGTTTAATGAACCTGTGATTGCACTTCTCAGTGGAAATAACTGCCCTGCTATCTCTTTTAGGCAACACCTATAAGTGATATGATATGATATGTGTCTTTCACTTTCTGACTTACTACAAGTCACGTGATCACCTCTAGACTCATCTACGGTCCTGCAAATGGCATTGTGTCCTTATTTTCCTTGGCTTCTATTCTGCCTTAGCGAGGTCCATTTTCAACAATGTGATTCCCTGAGGGTTGTGGATTAGCTGACCTGGGCAGCCTTACCCTGCCGGCCGGCCCTCCCCAGGTGTGCCTGGTTGAGGTCAATATAAACAGCGCTCCAGGCAGCAATAGCCCCTGAAGCTGTGCCTGACTCCGTATTCTCTGCCCCGTCAGCAGTCTCGGGGCTGAGCTGGTGGGAGGGAAATAGGGGCCACAGCTTTGTTGGTGGCCTGGTGTGAGTGGGGTTCTGCTGGCCTTTCTGCAGGAGTTGCCAGGCTGCCACCTGTAAAGAAGAGGATGTGTCACCCATACCTTCCGCTGGAATTTCTCTCCGGACAGAGGTGAGGAAGGAAAAAAGCAGTGGGGACCGGGACAGGAGGGGTATCTCAGGCAGGATAATGGAAAGCTTCCGGAAGAGCGCACGGGGCCAGGACAACCTTGGCTGACCTGCAGTCACCATGTTGGCCTGCGTGCTGTCGCTGGTGTGGCTCCGCGGCCCTTCCTCTAGGCTTTCAAACCCTTGTACCTATTCAGGTGTTTTACCTGGGAAGGGTGCGAACAGTTCAGCAGCAGCTGGACTGGGGCTCAGCTCACCTTTATTCAGAGATGCCTCGGCACGGTCTCCCAGCTTTGCAATGAGGACGCTCCTTGCGTGGGGGGTGGGTTGCTGGCTGGATGGGTGATGATTCCACACCTCTGACCAATTTCAGAATTGTTTACCGCTGGAGCAAGTGCCCTGATAGGGTTTTCCTCTGTATAACTGGTGGGTTCAGGTATTTTTTCGTTTATGGTTCAACTTAGATTTTATTCCTCTTTTATGTATTTATAGATATAAGCATGGAAATAATTCATTTCTATAAATACATCTGTGTGAGGGAAGAACTTTTTTCTGTTTTATTTTTAAGTTTTATTTTTTTAAATTTTTAAATTTAATTTTATTTACTTTTTTATACAGCAGGTTATTATCACTTATGTATTTTATGCATATACATGTATACAGGTCAATCCCAATCTCCCAACTCATCCCACCACCACCACCCCATGGCTTCCCACACTTGGTGTCCATACGTTTGTTCTCTACCTCTGCGTCTCTCTTTCTTCCCTGCAAACCAGTTCATCTGTATCACTTTTTTAGGTTCCACATATATGCATTAATATACAATATTTGTTTTCCTCTTTCTGACTTACTTCATTCTGTATGACAGTCTAGAGATCCATCGATATCTCTAAAATTGACCCAGTTTCATTCCTTTTTATGGCCGAGTAATATTCCATTTTATATATGTACCCCATCTTAATCCATTCATCTGTCTTTGGGCATTTAGGTTGCTTCCATTACCTGGCTATTGTAAATAGTGCTGCAATGAACATTGTGGTGAATGTGCCTTTTTGATTTATGGTTTTCTCTGGGTATATGCCCAGAAGTGGGATTGCTGGATCAGATGGTAATTCTATTTCTAGTTTTTTTAAGGAAACTCCATACTGTTCTCCATAGTGACTGTATCAATTTACATTCCCACCAATAGTGGAAGAGGGTTCCTTTTGTCCACACCCTCCCCAGAATTTGTTGTTTGTAGATTTTCTGATGATGCCGATTCTAACAGGTGTGAGGGGATACCTCATTGTAGTTTTGATTTGCATTTCTCTAATAATTAGTGCTCTTGAGCAGCTTTTCATGTGCGTCTTGGCCCTCTCTGTGTCTTCTTTGAAGAAACGTCTCTTTAGATCTTCTGCCCATTTTTGTATTGGGTTTTTTGTTTTTTTAACATTAAGGTGCATGAGCTGTTTATATATATTGGAGATTAAACCTTTGTCCATTGATTCGTTTGCAACTATTTTCGCCCATTCTGAGGGATGCCTTTTTCCATTCCCGTCTTTTTAACCAAAAAAGAAAGAAAGACAAAGAAGCAGAACACTAATGTGCATAAAATATGCCTTTTGAAACGGTCGTTTTGAAATATGGACGTCCTTTGAATTTTTTGGTCGATATGTGACCCCAGGATTTGTTTTCAGGGCAGGTGTCATTTACAGGCCTGCAATGCTTTTGAGTATCAACTGACCATTAGCGCTGGAATTAAAGCTGCTGTTGTGTGAAACGGCCACAAGGTGGCAGCAGTTATCCCTTACCAAATCTGGTTACTAGGGCAACAGAGCCTCAATGGAAGTCGTGTTCTAGATTGGAATTTAGAATGGAATGTGCCAGGAGAAAGCCCCTCAAGTTTGTCTCCCTACTTCTTGTTCGTGTTTTTAATTTAATTTTTTATTTTTTATTACAGCAAGTATGATTACAATGTTTGGCTTATTGTAGGTGTCGAAGATGTGGTTCTTTTACACATATACAGATGTCTGTTCTTCCTGGGATCCGTTACCCATGTACGTTATGACAGAATGTTGAGTAGTCTTCTCTTGGTATTCCATAGGTCTTTGGTGATTATATATGTCACCTCTGTTTGTATATGTCTGTTAACCCCGATATCGTAATGAAACCAATCCTCACACCTTTCCATTGGTGAACCATAAGCTTGTTTAATGAACCTGTGATTGCACTTCTCAGTGGAAATAACTGCCCTGCTATCTCTTTTAGGCAACACATATAAGTGATATGATATGATATGTGTCTTTCACTTTCTGACTTACTACAAGTCACGTGATTACCTCTAGACTCATCTACGGTGCTGCAAATGGCATTGTGTCCTTATTTTCCTTGGCTTCTATTGTGCCTTAGCGAGGTCCATTTTCAACAATGTGATTCCCTGAGGGCTGTGGATTAGCTGACCTGGGCAGCCTTACCCTGCCGGCCGGCCCTCCCCAGGTGTGCCTGGTTGAGGTCAATATAAGCAGCGCTCCAGGCAGCAATAGCCCCTGAAGCTGTGCCTGACTCCATATTCTCTGCCCCGTCAGCAGTCTCGGGGCTGAGCTTGTGGGAGGGAAATAGGGGCCACAGCTTTGTTGGTGGCCTGGTGTGAGTGGGGTTCTGCTCGCCATTCTGCAGGGGTTGCCAGGCTGCCACCTGTAAAGAAGAGGATGTGTCACCCATACCTTCCGCTGGAATTTCTCTCCGGACAGAGGTGAGGAAGGAAAAAAGCAGTGGGTACCGGGACATGAGGGGTATCTCAGGCAGGATAATGGAAAGCTTCCGGAAGAGCGCACGGGGCCAGGACAACCTTGGCTGACCTGCAGTCACCATGTTGGCCTGCGTGCTGTCGCTGGTGTGGCTCCGCGGCCCTTCCTCTAGGCTTTCAAGCCCTTGTACATATTCAGGTGTTTTACCTGGGAAGGGTGGGAACAGTTCAGCAGCAGCTGGACTGGGGCTCAGCTCACCTTTATTCAGAGATGCATCGGCACGGTCTCCCAGCTTTGCAATGAGGACGCTCCTTGCGTGGGGGGTGGGTTGCTGGCTGGATGGGTGATGATTCCACACCTCTGACCAATTTCAGAATTGTTTACCGCTGGAGCAAGTGCCCTGATAGGGTTTTCCTCTGTATAACTGGTGGGTTCAGGTATTTTTTCGTTTATGGTTCAACTTAGATTTTATTCCTCTTTTATGTATTTATAGATATAAGCATGGAAATAATTCATTTCTATAAATACATCTGTGTGAAGAGAAGAACTTTTTTCTGTTTTATTTTTAATTTTTATTTTTTAAATTTTTAAATTTAATTTTATTTACTTTTTTATACAGCAGGTTATTATCACTTATGTATTTTATGCATGTACATGTATACAGGTCAATCCCAATCTCCCAACTCATCCCACCACCACCACCCCATGGCTTCCCACACTTGGTGTCCATACGTTTGTTCTCTACCTCTGCGTCTCTCTTTCTTCCCTGCAAACCAGTTCATCTATATCATTTTTTTAGGTTCCACATATATGCATTAATATACAATATTTGTTTTCCGCTTTCTGACTTACTTCATTCTGTATGACAGTCTAGAGATCCATCGATGTCTCTACAAATGATCCAGTTTCATTCCTTTTTATGGCCGAGTAATATTCCATTTTATATATGTACCCCATCTTTATCCATTCATCTGTCTGTGGGCATTTAGGTTGCTTCCATTACCTGGCTAATGTAAATAGTGCTGCAATGAACATTGTGTTGAATGTGCCTTTTTGATTTATGGTTTTCTCTGGGTATATGCCCAGAAGTGGGATTGCTGGATCAGATGGTAATTCTATTTCTAGTTTTTTTAAGGAAACTCCATACTGTTCTCCATAGTGACTGTATCAATTTACATTCCCACCAATAGTGGAAGAGGGTTCCTTTTGTCCACACCCTCCCCAGAATTTGTTGTTTGTAGATTTTCTGATGATGCCGATTCTAACAGGTGTGAGGGGATACCTCATTGTAGTTTTGATTTGCATTTCTCTAATAATTAGTGCTCTTGAGCAGCTTTTCATGTGCGTCTTGGCCCTCTCTGTGTCTTCTTTGAAGAAACGTCTCTTTAGATCTTCTGCCCATTTTTGTATTGGGTTGTTTGTTTTTTTAACATTAAGGTGCATGAGCTGTTTATATATATTGGAGATTAAACCTTTGTCCATTGATTCGTTTGCAACTATTTTCGCCCATTCTGAGGGATGCCTTTTTCCATTCCCGTCTTTTTAACCAAAAAAGAAAGAAAGACAAAGAAGCAGAACACTAATGTGCATAAAATATGCCTTTTGAAAGGGTCGTTTTGAAATATGGACGTCCTTTGAAATTTTTGGTCGATATGTGACCCCAGGATTTGTTTTCAGGGCAGGTGTCATTTACAGGCCTGCAATGATTTTGAGTATCAACTGACCATTAGCGCTGGATTAAAGCTGCTGTTGTGTGAAACGGCCACAAGGTGGCAGCAGTTATCCCTTACCAAATCTGGTTACTAGGGCAACAGAGCCTCAATGGAAGTCGTGTTCTAGATTGGAATTTAGAATGGAATGTGCCAGGAGAAAGCCCCTCAAGTTTGTCTCCCTACTTCTTGTTCGTATTTTTAATTTAATTTTTTATTTTTTATTACAGCAAGTATGATTACAATGTTTGGCTTATTGTAGGTGTCGAAGATGTGGTTCTTTTACACATATACAGATGTCTGTTCTTCCAGGGATCCTGTACCCATGTACGTTATGACAGAATGTTGAGTAGTCTTCTCTTGGTATTCCATAGGTCTTTGGTGATTATATATGTCACCTCTGTTTGTATATGTCTGTTAACCCCGATATCGTAATGAAACCAATCCTCACACCTTTCCATTGGTGAACCATAAGCTTGTTTAATGAACCTGTGATTGCACTTCTCAGTGGAAATAACTGCCCTGCTATCTCTTTTAGGCAACACCTATAAGTGATATGATATGATATGTGTCTTTCACTTTCTGACTTACTACAAGTCACGTGATCACCTCTAGACTCATCTACGGTCCTGCAAATGGCATTGTGTCCTTATTTTCCTTGGCTTCTATTCTGCCTTAGCGAGGTCCATTTTCAACAATGTGATTCCCTGAGGGTTGTGGATTAGCTGACCTGGGCAGCCTTACCCTGCCGGCCGGCCCTCCCCAGGTGTGCCTGGTTGAGGTCAATATAAACAGCGCTCCAGGCAGCAATAGCCCCTGAAGCTGTGCCTGACTCCGTATTCTCTGCCCCGTCAGCAGTCTCGGGGCTGAGCTGGTGGGAGGGAAATAGGGGCCACAGCTTTGTTGGTGGCCTGGTGTGAGTGGGGTTCTGCTGGCCTTTCTGCAGGAGTTGCCAGGCTGCCACCTGTAAAGAAGAGGATGTGTCACCCATACCTTCCGCTGGAATTTCTCTCCGGACAGAGGTGAGGAAGGAAAAAAGCAGTGGGGACCGGGACAGGAGGGGTATCTCAGGCAGGATAATGGAAAGCTTCCGGAAGAGCGCACGGGGCCAGGACAACCTTGGCTGACCTGCAGTCACCATGTTGGCCTGCGTGCTGTCGCTGGTGTGGCTCCGCGGCCCTTCCTCTAGGCTTTCAAACCCTTGTACCTATTCAGGTGTTTTACCTGGGAAGGGTGCGAACAGTTCAGCAGCAGCTGGACTGGGGCTCAGCTCACCTTTATTCAGAGATGCCTCGGCACGGTCTCCCAGCTTTGCAATGAGGACGCTCCTTGCGTGGGGGGTGGGTTGCTGGCTGGATGGGTGATGATTCCACACCTCTGACCAATTTCAGAATTGTTTACCGCTGGAGCAAGTGCCCTGATAGGGTTTTCCTCTGTATAACTGGTGGGTTCAGGTATTTTTTCGTTTATGGTTCAACTTAGATTTTATTCCTCTTTTATGTATTTATAGATATAAGCATGGAAATAATTCATTTCTATAAATACATCTGTGTGAGGGAAGAACTTTTTTCTGTTTTATTTTTAAGTTTTATTTTTTTAAATTTTTAAATTTAATTTTATTTACTTTTTTATACAGCAGGTTATTATCACTTATGTATTTTATGCATATACATGTATACAGGTCAATCCCAATCTCCCAACTCATCCCACCACCACCACCCCATGGCTTCCCACACTTGGTGTCCATACGTTTGTTCTCTACCTCTGCGTCTCTCTTTCTTCCCTGCAAACCAGTTCATCTGTATCATTTTTTTAGGTTCCACATATATGCATTAATATACAATATTTGTTTTCCTCTTTCTGACTTACTTCATTCTGTATGACAGTCTAGAGATCCATCGATGTCTCTAAAATTGACCCAGTTTCATTCCTTTTTATGGCCGAGTAATATTCCATTTTATATATGTACCCCATCTTTATCCATTCATCTGTCTGTGGGCATTTAGGTTGCTTCCATTACCTGGCTATTGTAAATAGTGCTGCAATGAACATTGTGGTGAATGTGCCTTTTTGATTTATGGTTTTCTCTGGGTATATGCCCAGAAGTGGGATTGCTGGATCAGATGGTAATTCTATTTCTAGTTTTTTTAAGGAAACTCCATACTGTTCTCCATAGTGACTGTATCAATTTACATTCCCACCAATAGTGGAAGAGGGTTCCTTTTGTCCACAGCCTCCCCAGAATTTGTTGTTTGTAGATTTTCTGATGATGCCGATTCTAACAGGTGTGAGGGGATACCTCATTGTAGTTTTGATTTGCATTTCTCTAATAATTAGTGCTCTTGAGCAGCTTTTCATGTGCGTCTTGGCCCTCTCTGTGTCTTCTTTGAAGAAACGTCTCTTTAGATCTTCTGCCCATTTTTGTATTGGGTTTTTTGTTTTTTTAACATTAAGGTGCATGAGCTGTTTATATATATTGGAGATTAAACCTTTGTCCATTGATTCGTTTGCAACTATTTTCGCCCATTCTGAGGGTTGCCTTTTTCCATTCCCGTCTTTTTAACCAAAAAAGAAAGAAAGACAAAGAAGCAGAACACTAATGTGCATAAAATATGCCTTTTGAAACGGTCGTTTTGAAATATGGACGTCCTTTGAATTTTTTGGTCGATATGTGACCCCAGGATTTGTTTTCAGGGCAGGTGTTATTTACAGGCCTGCAATGCTTTTGAGTATCAACTGACCATTAGCGCTGGGATTAAAGCTGCTGTTGTGTGAAACGGCCACAAGGTGGCAGCAGTTATCCCTTACCAAATCTGGTTAATAGGGCAACAGAGCCTCAATGGAAGTCGTGTTCTAGATTGGAATTTAGAATGGAATGTGCCAGGAGAAAGCCCCTCAAGTTTGTCTCCCTACTTCTTGTTCGTGTTTTTAATTTAATTTTTTATTTTTTATTACAGCAAGTATGATTACTATGTTTGGCTTATTGTAGGTGTCGAAGATGTGGTTCTTTTACACATATACAGATGTCTGTTCTTCCTGGGATCCTTTACCCATGTACGTTATGACAGAATGTTGAGTAGTCTTCTCTTGGTATTCCATAGGTCTTTGGTGATTATATATGTCACCTCTGTTTGTATATGTCTGTTAACCCCGATATCGTAATGAAACCAATCCTCACACCTTTCCATTGGTGAACCATAAGCTTGTTTAATGAACCTGTGATTGCACTTCTCAGTGGAAATAACTGCCCTGCTATCTCTTTTAGGCAACACCTATAAGTGATATGATATGATATGTGTCTTTCACTTTCTGACTTACTACAAGTCACGTGATTACCTCTAGACTCATCTACGGTGCTGCAAATGGCATTGTGTCCTTATTTTCCTTGGCTTCTATTCTGCCTTAGCGAGGTCCATTTTCAACAATGTGATTCCCTGAGGGCTGTGGATTAGCTGACCTGGGCAGCCTTACCCTGCCGGCCGGCCCTCCCCAGGTGTGCCTGGTTGAGGTCAATATAAACAGCGCTCCAGGCAGCAATAGCCCCTGAAGCTGTGCCTGACTCCATATTCTCTGCCCCGTCAGCAGTCTCGGGGCTGAGCTGGTGGGAGGGAAATAGGGGCCACAGCTTTGTTGGTGGCCTGGTGTGAGTGGGGTTCTGCTCGCCATTCTGCAGGGGTTGCCAGGCTGCCACATGTAAAGAAGATGATGTGTCACCCATACCTTCCGCTGGAATTTCTCTCCGGACAGAGGTGAGGAAGGAAAAAAGCAGTTGGGACCGGGACAGGAGGGGTATCTCAGGCAGGATAATGGAAAGCTTCCGGAAGAGCGCACGGGGCCAGGACAACCTTGGCTGACCTGCAGTCACCATGTTGGCCTGCGTGCTGTCGCTGGTGTGGCTCCGCGGCCCTTCCTCTAGGCTTTCAAGCCCTTGTACATATTCAGGTGTTTTACCTGGGAAGGGTGGGAACAGTTCAGCAGCAGCTGGACTGGGGCTCAGCTCACCTTTATTCAGAGATGCCTCGGCACGGTCTCCCAGCTTTGCAATGAGGACGCTCCTTGCGTGGGGGGTGGGTTGCTGGCTGGATGGGTGATGATTCCACACCTCTGACCAATTTCAGAATTGTTTACCGCTGGAGCAAGTGCCCTGATAGGGTTTTCCTCTGTATAACTGGTGGGTTCAGGTATTTTTTCGTTTATGGTTCAACTTAGATTTTATTCCTCTTTTATGTATTTATAGATATAAGCATGGAAATAATTCATTTCTATAAATACATCTGTGTGAAGGGAAGAACTTTTTTCTGTTTTATTTTTAAGTTTTATTTTTTTAAATTTTTAAATTTAATTTTATTTACTTTTTTATACAGCAGGTTATTATCACTTATGTATTTTATGCATATACATGTATACAGGTCTATCCCAGTCTCCCAACTCATCCCACCACCACCACCCCATGGCTTCCCACACTTGGTGTCCATACGTTTGTTCTCTACCTCTGCGTCTCTATTTCTTCCCTGCAAACCAGTTCATCTGTATCATTTTTTTAGGTTCCACATATATGCATTAATATACAATATTTGTTTCCCGCTTTCTGACTTACTTCATTCTGTATGACAGTCTCTAGATCCATCGATGTCTCTACAAATGACCCAGTTTCATTCCTTTTTATGGCCGAGTAATATTCCATTTTATATATGTACCCCATCTTTATCCATTCATCTGTCTGTGGGCATTTAGGTTGCTTCCATTACCTGGCTATTGTAAATAGTGCTGCAATGAACATTGTGGTGAATGTGCCTTTTTGATTTATGGTTTTCTCTGGGTATATGCCCAGAAGTGGGATTGCTGGATCAGATGGTAATTCTATTTCTAGTTTTTTTAAGGAAACTCCATACTGTTCTCCATAGTGACTGTATCAATTTACATTCCCACCAGTAGTGGAAGAGGGTTCCTTTTGTCCACACCCTCCCCAGAATTTGTTGTTTGTAGATTTTCTGATGATGCCGATTCTAACAGGTGTGAGGGGATACCTCATTGTAGTTTTGATTTGCATTTCTCTAATAATTAGTGCTCTTGAGCAGCTTTTCATGTGCATTTTGGCCCTCTCTGTGTCTTCTTTGAAGAAACGTCTCTCTAGATCTTCTGCCTATTTTTGTATTGGGTTTTTTGTTTTTTTAACATTAAGGTGCATGAGCTGTTTATATATATTGGAGATTAAACCTTTGTCCATTGATTCGTTTGCAACTATTTTCGCCCATTCTGAGGGATGCCTTTTTCCATTCCCGTCTTTTTAACCAAAAAAGAAAGAAAGACAAAGAAGCAGAACACTAATGTGCATAAAATATGCCTTTTGAAACGGTCGTTTTGAAATATGGACGTCCTTTGAAATTTTTGGTCGATATGTGACCCCAGGATTTGTTTTCAGGGCAGGTGTCATTTACAGGCCTGCAATGATTTTGAGTATCAACTGACCATTAGCGCTGGATTAAAGCTGCTGTTGTGTGAAACGGCCACAAGGTGGCAGCAGTTATCCCTTACCAAATCTGGTTACTAGGGCACAGAGCCTCAATGGAAGTCGTGTTCTAGATTGGAATTTAGAATGGAATGAGCCAGGAGAAAGCCCCTCAAGTTTGTCTCCCTACTTCTTGTTCGTATTTTTAATTTAATTTTTTATTTTTTATTACAGCAAGTATGATTACAATGTTTGGCTTATTGTAGGTGTCGAAGATGTGGTTCTTTTACACATATACAGATGTCTGTTCTTCCAGGGATCCTGTACCCATGTACGTTATGACAGAATGTTGAGTAGTCTTCTCTTGGTATTCCATAGGTCTTTGGTGATTATATATGTCACCTCTGTTTGTATATGTCTGTTAACCCCAATATCGTAATGAAACCAATCCTCACACCTTTCCATTGGTGAACCATAAGCTTGTTTAATGAACCTGTGATTGCACTTCTCAGTGGAAATAACTGCCCTGCTATCTCTTTTAGGCAACACCTATAAGTGATATGATATGATATGTGTCTTTCACTTTCTGACTTACTACAAGTCACGTGATTACCTCTAGACTCATCTACGGTCCTGCAAATGGCATTGTGTCCTTATTTTCCTTGGCTTCTATTCTGCCTTAGCGAGGTCCATTTTCAACAATGTGATTCCCTGAGGGTTGTGGATTAGCTGACCTGGGCAGCCTTACCCTGCCGGCCGGCCCTCCCAAGGTGTGCCTGGTTGAGGTCAATATAAACAGCGCTCCAGGCAGCAATAGCCCCTGAAGCTGTGCCTGACTCCGTATTCTCTGCCCCGTCAGCAGTCTCGGGGCTGAGCTGGTGGGAGGGAAATAGGGGCCACAGCTTTGTTGGTGGCCTGGTGTGAGTGGGGTTCTGCTGGCCTTTCTGCAGGAGTTGCCAGGCTGCCACCTGTAAAGAAGAGGATGTGTCACCCATACCTTCCGCTGGAATTTCTCTCCGGGCAGAGGTGAGGAAGGAAAAAAGCAGTGGGGACCGGGACAGGAGGGGTATCTCAGGCAGGATAATGGAAAGCTTCCGGAAGAGCGCACGGGGCCAGGACAACCTTGGCTGACCTGCAGTCAACATGTTGGCCTGCGTGCTGTCGCTGGTGTGGCTCCGCGGCCCTTCCTCTAGGCTTTCAAACCCTTGTACATATTCAGGTGTTTTACCTGGGAAGGGTGCGAACAGTTCAGCAGCAGCTGGACTGGGGCTCAGCTCACCTTTATTCAGAGATGCCTCGGCACGGTCTCCCAGCTTTGCAATGAGGACGCTCCTTGCGTGGGGGGTGGGTTGCTGGCTGGATGGGTGATGATTCCACACCTCTGACCAATTTCAGAATTGTTTACCGCTGGAGCAAGTGCCCTGATAGGGTTTTCCTCTGTATAACTGGTGGGTTCAGGTATTTTTTCGTTTATGGTTCAACTTAGATTTTATTCCTCTTTTATGTATTTATAGATATAAGCATGGAAATAATTCATTTCTATAAATACATCTGTGTGAGGGAAGAACTTTTTTCTGTTTTATTTTTAAGTTTTATTTTTTTAAATTTTTGAATTTAATTTTATTTACTTTTTTATACAGCAGGTTATTATCACTTATGTATTTTATGCATATACATGTATACAGGTCAATCCCAATCTCCCAACTCATCCCACCACCACCACCCCATGGCTTCCCACACTTGGTGTCCATACGTTTGTTCTCTACCTCTGCGTCTCTCTTTCTTCCCTGCAAACCAGTTCATCTGTATCATTTTTTTAGGTTCCACATATATGCATTAATATACAATATTTGTTTTCCTCTTTCTGACTTACTTCATTCTGTATGACAGTCTAGAGATCCATCGATGTCTCTAAAATTGACCCAGTTTCATTCCTTTTTATGGCCGAGTAATATTCCATTTTATATATGTACCCCATCTTTATCCATTCATCTGTCTGTGGGCATTTAGGTTGCTTCCATTACCTGGCTATTGTAAATAGTGCTGCAATGAACATTGTGGTGAATGTGCCTTTTTGATTTATGGTTTTCTCTGGGTATATGCCCAGAAGTGGGATTGCTGGATCAGATGGTAATTCTATTTCTAGTTTTTTTAAGGAAACTCCATACTGTTCTCCATAGTGACTGTATCAATTTACATTCCCACCAATAGTGGAAGAGGGTTCCTTTTGTCCACACCCTCCCCAGAATTTGTTGTTTGTAGATTTTCTGATGATGCCGATTCTAACAGGTGTGAGGGGATACCTCATTGTAGTTTTGATTTGCATTTCTCTAATAATTAGTGCTCTTGAGCAGCTTTTCATGTGCGTCTTGGCCCTCTCTGTGTCTTATTTGAAGAAACGTCTCTTTAGATCTTCTGCCCATTTTTGTATTGGGTTTTTTGTTTTTTTAACATTAAGGTGCATGAGCTGTTTATATATATTGGAGATTAAACCTTTGTCCATTGATTCGTTTGCAACTATTTTCGCCCATTCTGAGGGATGCCTTTTTCCATTCCCGTCTTTTTAACCAAAAAAGAAAGAAAGACAAAGAAGCAGAACACTAATGTGCATAAAATATGCCTTTTGAAACGGTCGTTTTGAAATATGGACGTCCTTTGAATTTTTTGGTCGATATGTGACCCCAGGATTTGTTTTCAGGGCAGGTGTCATTTACAGGCCTGCAATGATTTTCAGTATCAACTGACCATTAGCGCTGGATTAAAGCTGCTGTTGTGTGAAACGGCCACAAGGTGGCAGCAGTTATCCCTTACCAAATCTGGTTACTAGGGCAACAGAGCCTCAATGGAAGTCGTGTTCTAGATTGGAATTTAGAATGGAATGTGCCAGGAGAAAGCCCCTCAAGTTTGTCTCCCTACTTCTTGTTCGTATTTTTAATTTAATTTTTTATTTTTTATTACAGCAAGTATGATTACAATGTTTGGCTTATTGTAGGTGTCGAAGATGTGGTTCTTTTACACATATACAGATGTCTGTTCTTCCAGGGATCCTGTACCCATGTACGTTATGACAGAATGTTGAGTAGTCTTCTCTTGGTATTCCATAGGTCTTTGGTGATTATATATGTCACCTCTGTTTGTATATGTCTGTTAACCCCGATATCGTAATGAAACCAATCCTCACACCTTTCCATTGGTGAACCATAAGCTTGTTTAATGAACCTGTGATTGCACTTCTCAGTGGAAATAACTGCCCTGCTATCTCTTTTAGGCAACACCTATAAGTGATATGATATGATATGTGTCTTTCACTTTCTGACTTACTACAAGTCACGTGATCACCTCTAGACTCATCTACGGTCCTGCAAATGGCATTGTGTCCTTATTTTCCTTGGCTTCTATTCTGCCTTAGCGAGGTCCATTTTCAACAATGTGATTCCCTGAGGGTTGTGGATTAGCTGACCTGGGCAGCCTTACCCTGCCGGCCGGCCCTCCCAAGGTGTGCCTGGTTGAGGTCAAAATAAACAGCGCTCCAGGCAGCAATAGCCCCTGAAGCTGTGCCTGACTCCATATTCTCTGCCCCGTCAGCAGTCTCGGGGCTGAGCTGGTGCGAGGGAAATAGGGGCCACAGCTTTGTTGGTGGCCTGGTGTGAGTGGGGTTCTGCTGGCCTTTCTGCAGGAGTTGCCAGGCTGCCACCTGTAAAGAAGAGGATGTGTCACCCATACCTTCCGCTGGAATTTCTCTCCGGACAGAGGTGAGGAAGGAAAAAAGCAGTGGGGACCGGGACAGGAGGGGTATCTCAGGCAGGATAATGGAAAGCTTCCGGAAGAGCGCACGGGGCCAGGACAACCTTGGCTGACCTGCAGTCACCATGTTGGCCTGCGTGCTGTCGCTGGTGTGGCTCCGCGGCCCTTCCTCTAGGCTTTCAAACCCTTGTACATATTCAGGTGTTTTACCTGGGAAGGGTGCGAACAGTTCAGCAGCAGCTGGACTGGGGCTCAGCTCACCTTTATTCAGAGATGCCTCGGCACGGTCTCCCAGCTTTGCAATGAGGACGCTCCTTGCGTGGGGGGTGGGTTGCTGGCTGGATGGGTGATGATTCCACACCTCTGACCAATTTCAGAATTGTTTACCGCTGGAGCAAGTGCCCTGATAGGGTTTTCCTCTGTATAACTGGTGGGTTCAGGTATTTTTTCGTTTATGGTTCAACTTAGATTTTATTCCTCTTTTATGTATTTATAGATATAAGCATGGAAATAATTCATTTCTATAAATACATCTGTGTGAGGGAAGAACTTTTTTCTGTTTTATTTTTAAGTTTTATTTTTTTAAATTTTTAAATTTAATTTTATTTACTTTTTTATACAGCAGGTTATTATCACTTATGTATTTTATGCATATACATGTATACAGGTCAATCCCAATCTCCCAACTCATCCCACCACCACCACCCCATGGCTTCCCACACTTGGTGTCCATACGTTTGTTCTCTACCTCTGCGTCTCTCTTTCTTCCCTGCAAACCAGTTCATCTGTATCACTTTTTTAGGTTCCACATATATGCATTAATATACAATATTTGTTTTCCTCTTTCTGACTTACTTCATTCTGTATGACAGTCTAGAGATCCATCGATATCTCTAAAATTGACCCAGTTTCATTCCTTTTTATGGCCGACTAATATTCCATTTTATATATGTACCCCATCTTTATCCATTCATCTGTCTGTGGGCATTTAGGTTGCTTCCATTACCTGGCTATTGTAAATAGTGCTGCAATGAACATTGTGGTGAATGTGCCTTTTTGATTTATGGTTTTCTCTGGGTATATGCCCAGAAGTGGGATTGCTGGATCAGATGGTAATTCTATTTCTAGTTTTTTTAAGGAAACTCCATACTGTTCTCCATAGTGACTGTATCAATTTACATTCCCACCAATAGTGGAAGAGAGTTCCTTTTGTCCACACCCTCCCCAGAATTTGTTGTTTGTAGATTTTCTGATGATGCCGATTCTAACAGGTGTGAGGGGATACCTCATTGTAGTTTTGATTTGCATTTCTCTAATAATTAGTGCTCTTGAGCAGCTTTTCATGTGCGTCTTGGCCCTCTCTGTGTCTTCTTTGAAGAAACGTCTCTTTAGATCTTCTGCCCATTTTTGTATTGGGTTTTTTGTTTTTTTAACATTAAGGTGCATGAGCTGTTTATATATATTGGAGATTAAACCTTTGTCCATTGATTCGTTTGCAACTATTTTCGCCCATTCTGAGGGATGCCTTTTTCCATTCCCGTCTTTTTAACCAAAAAAGAAAGAAAGACAAAGAAGCAGAACACTAATGTGCATAAAATATGCCTTTTGAAACGGTCGTTTTGAAATATGGACGTCCTTTGAATTTTTTGGTCGATATGTGACCCCAGGATTTGTTTTCAGGGCAGGTGTCATTTACAGGCCTGCAATGATTTTGAGTATCAACTGACCATTAGCGCTGGATTAAAGCTGCTGTTGTGTGAAACGGCCACAGGGTGGCAGCAGTTATCCCTTACCAAATCTGGTTACTAGGGCAACAGAGCCTCAATGGAAGTCGTGTTCTAGATTGGAATTTAGAATGGAATGTGCCAGGAGAAAGCCCCTCAAGTTTGTCTCCCTACTTCTTGTTCGTATTTTTAATTTAATTTTTTATTTTTTATTACAGCAAGTATGATTACAATGTTTGGCTTATTGTAGGTGTCGAAGATGTGGTTCTTTTACACATATACAGATGTCTGTTCTTCCAGGGATCCTGTACCCATGTACGTTATGACAGAATGTTGAGTAGTCTTCTCTTGGTATTCCATAGGTCTTTGGTGATTATATATGTCACCTCTGTTTGTATATGTCTGTTAACCCCGATATCGTAATGAAACCAATCCTCACACCTTTCCATTGGTGAACCATAAGCTTGTTTAATGAACCTGTGATTGCACTTCTCAGTGGAAATAACTGCCCTGCTATCTCTTTTAGGCAACACCTATAAGTGATATGATATGATATGTGTCTTTCACTTTCTGACTTACTACAAGTCACGTGATCACCTCTAGACTCATCTACGGTCCTGCAAATGGCATTGTGTCCTTATTTTCCTTGGCTTCTATTCTGCCTTAGCGAGGTCCATTTTCAACAATGTGATTCCCTGAGGGTTGTGGATTAGCTGACCTGGGCAGCCTTACCCTGCCAGCCGGCCCTCCCAAGGTGTGCCTGGTTGAGGTCAAAATAAACAGCGCTCCAGGCAGCAATAGCCCCTGAAGCTGTGCCTGACTCCGTATTCTCTGCCCCGTCAGCAGTCTCGGGGCTGAGCTGGTGGGAGGGAAATAGGGGCCACAGCTTTGTTGGTGGCCTGGTGTGAGTGGGGTTCTGCTGGCCTTTCTGCAGGAGTTGCCAGGCTGCCACCTGTAAAGAAGAGGATGTGTCACCCATACCTTCCGCTGGAATTTCTCTCCGGACAGAGGTGAGGAAGGAAAAAAGCAGTGGGGACCGGGACAGGAGGGGTATCTCAGGCAGGATAATGGAAAGCTTCCGGAAGAGCGCACGGGGCCAGGACAACCTTGGCTGACCTGCAGTCACCATGTTGGCCTGCGTGCTGTCGCTGGTGTGGCTCCGCGGCCCTTCCTCTAGGCTTTCAAACCCTTGTACCTATTCAGGTGTTTTACCTGGGAAGGGTGCGAACAGTTCAGCAGCAGCTGGACTGGGGCTCAGCTCACCTTTATTCAGAGATGCCTCGGCACGGTCTCCCAGCTTTGCAATGAGGACGCTCCTTGCGTGGGGGGTGGGTTGCTGGCTGGATGGGTGATGATTCCACACCTCTGACCAATTTCAGAATTGTTTACCGCTGGAGCAAGTGCCCTGATAGGGTTTTCCTCTGTATAACTGGTGGGTTCAGGTATTTTTTCGTTTATGGTTCAACTTAGATTTTATTCCTCTTTTATGTATTTATAGATATAAGCATGGAAATAATTCATTTCTATAAATACATCTGTGTGAGGGAAGAACTTTTTTCTGTTTTATTTTTAAGTTTTATTTTTTTAAATTTTTAAATTTAATTTTATTTACTTTTTTATACAGCAGGTTATTATCACTTATGTATTTTATGCATATACATGTATACAGGTCAATCCCAATCTCCCAACTCATCCCACCACCACCACCCCATGGCTTCCCACACTTGGTGTCCATACGTTTGTTCTCTACCTCTGCGTCTCTCTTTCTTCCCTGCAAACCAGTTCATCTGTATCACTTTTTTAGGTTCCACATATATGCATTAATATACAATATTTGTTTTCCTCTTTCTGACTTACTTCATTCTGTATGACAGTCTAGAGATCCATCGATATCTCTAAAATTGACCCAGTTTCATTCCTTTTTATGGCCGAGTAATATTCCATTTTATATATGTACCCCATCTTTATCCATTCATCTGTCTGTGGGCATTTAGGTTGCTTCCATTACCTGGCTATTGTAAATAGTGCTGCAATGAACATTGTGGTGAATGTGCCTTTTTGATTTATGGTTTTCTCTGGGTATATGCCCAGAAGTGGGATTGCTGGATCAGATGGTAATTCTATTTCTAGTTTTTTTAAGGAAACTCCATACTGTTCTCCATAGTGACTGTATCAATTTACATTCCCACCAATAGTGGAAGAGAGTTCCTTTTGTCCACACCCTCCCCAGAATTTGTTGTTTGTAGATTTTCTGATGATGCCGATTCTAACAGGTGTGAGGGGATACCTCATTGTAGTTTTGATTTGCATTTCTCTAATAATTAGTGCTCTTGAGCAGCTTTTCATGTGCGTCTTGGCCCTCTCTGTGTCTTCTTTGAAGAAACGTCTCTTTAGATCTTCTGCCCATTTTTGTATTGGGTTTTTTGTTTTTTTAACATTAAGGTGCATGAGCTGTTTATATATATTGGAGATTAAACCTTTGTCCATTGATTCGTTTGCAACTATTTTCGCCCATTCTGAGGGATGCCTTTTTCCATTCCCGTCTTTTTAACCAAAAAAGAAAGAAAGACAAAGAAGCAGAACACTAATGTGCATAAAATATGCCTTTTGAAACGGTCGTTTTGAAATATGGACGTCCTTTGAATTTTTTGGTCGATATGTGACCCCAGGATTTGTTTTCAGGGCAGGTGTCATTTACAGGCCTGCAATGCTTTTGAGTATCAACTGACCATTAGCGCTGGGATTAAAGCTGCTGTTGTGTGAAACGGCCACAAGGTGGCAGCAGTTATCCCTTACCAAATCTGGTTACTAGGGCAACAGAGCCTCAATGGAAGTCGTGTTCTAGATTGGAATTTAGAATGGAATGTGCCAGGAGAAAGCCCCTCAAGTTTGTCTCCCTACTTCTTGTTCGTGTTTTTAATTTAATTTTTTATTTTTTATTACAGCAAGTATGATTACAATGTTTGGCTTATTGTAGGTGTCGAAGATGTGGTTCTTTTACACATATACAGATGTCTGTTCTTCCTGGGATCCGTTACCCATGTACGTTATGACAGAATGTTGAGTAGTCTTCTCTTGGTATTCCATAGGTCTTTGGTGATTATATATGTCACCTCTGTTTGTATATGTCTGTTAACCCCGATATCGTAATGAAACCAATCCTCACACCTTTCCATTGGTGAACCATAAGCTTGTTTAATGAACCTGTGATTGCACTTCTCAGTGGAAATAACTGCCCTGCTATCTCTTTTAGGCAACACCTATAAGTGATATGATATGATATGTGTCTTTCACTTTCTGACTTACTACAAGTCACGTGATTACCTCTAGACTCATCTACGGTGCTGCAAATGGCATTGTGTGCTTATTTTCCTTGGCTTCTATTCTGCCTTAGCGAGGTCCATTTTCAACAATGTGATTCCCTGAGGGTTGTGGATTAGCTGACCTGGGCAGCCTTACCCTGCCGGCCGGCCCTCCCCAGGTGTGCCTGGTTGAGGTCAATATAAGCAGCGCTCCAGGCAGCAATAGCCCCTGAAGCTGTGCCTGACTCCATATTCTCTGCCCCGTCAGCAGTCTCGGGGCTGAGCTGGTGGGAGGGAAATAGGGGCCACAGCTTTGTTGGTGGCCTGGTGTGAGTGGGGTTCTGCTCGCCATTCTGCAGGGGTTGCCAGGCTGCTACCTGTAAAGAAGAGGATGTGTCACCCATACCTTCCGCTGGAATTTCTCTCCGGACAGAGGTGAGGAAGGAAAAAAGCAGTGGGTACCGTGACATGAGGGGTATCTCAGGCAGGATAATGGAAAGCTTCCGGAAGAGCGCACGGGGCCAGGACAACCTTGGCTGACCTGCAGTCACCATGTTGGCCTGCGTGCTGTCGCTGGTGTGGCTCCGCGGCCCTTCCTCTAGGCTTTCAAGCCCTTGTACATATTCAGGTGTTTTACCTGGGAAGGGTGGGAAAAGTTCAGCAGCAGCTGGACTGGGGCTCAGCTCACCTTTATTCAGAGATGCCTCGGCACGGTCTCCCAGCTTTGCAATGAGGACGCTCCTTGCGTGGGGGGTGGGTTGCTGGCTGGATGGGTGATGATTCCACACCTCTGACCAAATTCAGAATTGTTTACCGCTGGAGCAAGTGCCCTGATAGGGTTTTCCTCTGTATAACTGGTGGGTTCAGGTATTTTTTCGTTTATGGTTCAACTTAGATTTTATTCCTCTTTTATGTATTTATAGATATAAGCATGGAAATAATTCATTTCTATAAATACATCTGTGTGAAGAGAAGAACTTTTTTCTGATTTATTTTTAATTTTTATTTTTTAAATTTTTAAATTTAATTTTATTTACTTTTTTATACAGCAGGTTATTATCACTTATGTATTTTATGCATATACATGTATACAGGTCAATCCCAATCTCCCAACTCATCCCACCACCACCACCCCATGGCTTCCCACACTTGGTGTCCATACGTTTGTTCTCTACCTCTGCGTCTCTATTTCTTCCCTGCAAACCAGTTCATCTGTATCATTTTTTTAGGTTCCACATATATGCATTAATATACAATATTTGTTTTCCGCTTTCTGACTTACTTCATTCTGTATGACAGTCTAGAGATCCATCGATGTCTCTACAAATGACCCAGTTTCATTCCATTTTATGGCCGAGTAATATTCCATTTTATATATGTACCCCATCTTTATCCATTCATCTGTCTGTGGGCATTTAGGTTGCTTCCATTACCTGGCTATTGTAAATAGTGCTGCAATGAACATTGTGGTGAATGTGCCTTTTTGATTTATGGTTTTCTCTGGGTATATGCCCAGAAGTGGGATTGCTGGATCAGATGGTAATTCTATTTCTAGTGTTTTTAAGGAAACTCCATACTGTTCTCCATAGTGACTGTATCAATTTACATTCCCACCAATAGTGGAAGAGGGTTCCTTTTGTCCACACCCTCCCCAGAATTTGTTGTTTGTAGATTTTCTGATGATGCCGATTCTAACAGGTGTGAGGGGATACCTCATTGTAGTTTTGATTTGCATTTCTCTAATAATTAGTGCTCTTGAGCAGCTTTTCATGTGCGTCTTGGCCCTCTCTGTGTCTTCTTTGAAGAAACGTCTCTTTAGATCTTCTGCCCATTTTTGTATTGGGTTTTTTGTTTTTTTAACATTAAGGTGCATGAGCTGTTTATATATATTGGAGATTAAACCTTTGTCCATTGATTCGTTTGCAACTATTTTCGCCCATTCTGAGGGATGCCTTTTTCCATTCCCGTCTTTTTAACCAAAAAAGAAAGAAAGACAAAGAAGCAGAACACTAATGTGCATAAAATATGCCTTTAGAAACGGTCGTTTTGAAATATGGACGTCCTTTGAATTTTTTGGTCGATATGTGACCCCAGGATTTGTTTTCAGGGCAGGTGTCATTTACAGGCCTGCAATGCTTTTGAGTATCAACTGACCATTAGCGCTGGGATTAAAGCTGCTGTTGTGTGAAACGGCCACAAGGTGGCAGCAGTTATCCCTTACCAAATCTGGTTACTAGGGCAACAGAGCCTCAATGGAAGTCGTGTTCTAGATTAGAATTTAGAATGGAATGTGCCAGGAGAAAGCCCCTCAAGTTTGTCTCCCTACTTCTTGTTCGTGTTTTTAATTTAATTTTTTATTTTTTATTACAGCAAGTATGATTACAATGTTTGGCTTATTGTAGGTGTCGAAGATGTGGTTCTTTTACACATATACAGATGTCTGTTTTTCCTGGGATCCTTTACCCATGTACGTTATGACAGAATGTTGAGTAGTCTTCTCTTGGTATTCCATAGGTCTTTGGTGATTATATATGTCACCTCTGTTTGTATATGTCTGTTAACCCCGATATCGTAATGAAACCAATCCTCACACCTTTCCATTGGTGAACCATAAGCTTGTTTAATGAACCTGTGATTGCACTTCTCAGTGGAAATAACTGCCCTGCTATCTCTTTTAGGCAACACCTATAAGTGATATGATATGATATGTGTCTTTCACTTTCTGACTTACTACAAGTCACGTGATTACCTCTAGACTCATCTACGGTGCTGCAAATGGCATTGTGTCCTTATTTTCCTTGGCTTCTATTCTGCCTTAGCGAGGTCCATTTTCAACAATGTGATTCCCTGAGGGCTGTGGATTAGCTGACCTGGGCAGCCTTACCCTGCCGGCCGGCCCTCCCCAGGTGTGCCTGGTTGAGGTCAATATAAACAGCGCTCCAGGCAGCAATAGCCCCTGAAGCTGTGCCTGACTCCATATTCTCTGCCCCGTCAGCAGTCTCGGGGCTGAGCTGGTGGGAGGGAAATAGGGGCCACAGCTTTGTTGGTGGCCTGGTGTGAGTGGGGTTCTGCTCGCCATTCTGCAGGGGTTGCCAGGCTGCCACCTGTAAAGAAGAGGATGTGTCACCCATACCTTCCGCTGGAATTTCTCTCCGGACAGAGGTGAGGAAGGAAAAAAGCAGTGGGTACCGGGACATGAGGGGTATCTCAGGCAGGATAATGGAAAGCTTCCGGAAGAGCGCACGGGGCCAGGACAACCTTGGCTGACCTGCAGTCACCATGTTGGCCTGCGTGCTGTCGCTGGTGTGGCTCCGCGGCCCTTCCTCTAGGCTTTCAAGCCCTTGTACATATTCAGGTGTTTTACCTGGGAAGGGTGGGAACAGTTCAGCAGCAGCTGGACTGGGGCTCAGCTCACCTTTATTCAGAGATGCCTCGGCACGGTCTCCCAGCTTTGCAATGAGGACGCTCCTTGCGTGGGGGGTGGGTTGCTGGCTGGATGGGTGATGATTCCACACCTCTGACCAATTTCAGAATTGTTTACCGCTGGAGCAAGTGCCCTGATAGGGTTTTCCTCTGTATAACTGGTGGGTTCAGGTATTTTTTCGTTTATGGTTCAACTTAGATTTTATTCCTCTTTTATGTATTTATAGATATAAGCATGGAAATAATTCATTTCTATAAATACATCTGTGTGAAGAGAAGAACTTTTTTCTGTTTTATTTTTAATTTTTATTTTTTAAATTTTTAAATTTAATTTTATTTACTTTTTTATACAGCAGGTTATTATCACTTATGTATTTTATGCATGTACATGTATACAGGTCAATCCCAATCTCCCAACTCATCCCACCACCACCACCCCATGGCTTCCCACACTTGGTGTCCATACGTTTGTTCTCTACCTCTGCGTCTCTCTTTCTTCCCTGCAAACCAGTTCATCTGTATCATTTTTTAGGTTCCACATATATGCATTAATATACAATATTTGTTTTCCGCTTTCTGACTTACTTCATTCTGTATGACAGTCTAGAGATCCATCGATGTCTCTACAAATGATCCAGTTTCATTCCTTTTTATGGCCGAGTAATATTCCATTTTATATATGTACCCCATCTTTATCCATTCATCTGTCTGTGGGCATTTAGGTTGCTTCCATTACCTGGCTAATGTAAATAGTGCTGCAATGAACATTGTGGTGAATGTGCCTTTTTGATTTATGGTTTTCTCTGGGTATATGCCCAGAAGTGGGATTGCTGGATCAGATGGTAATTCTATTTCTAGTTTTTTTAAGGAAACTCCATACTGTTCTCCATAGTGACTGTATCAATTTACATTCCCACCAATAGTGGAAGAGGGTTCCTTTTGTCCACACCCTCCCCAGAATTTGTTGTTTGTAGATTTTCTGATGATGCCGATTCTAACAGGTGTGAGGGGATACCTCATTGTAGTTTTGATTTGCATTTCTCTAATAATTAGTGCTCTTGAGCAGCTTTTCATGTGCGTCTTGGCCCTCTCTGTGTCTTCTTTGAAGAAACGTCTCTCTAGATCTTCTGCCCATTTTTGTATTGGGTTTTTTGTTTTTTTAACATTAAGGTGCATGAGCTGTTTATATATATTGGAGATTAAACCTTTGTCCATTGATTCGTTTGCAACTATTTTCGCCCATTCTGAGGGATGCCTTTTTCCATTCCCGTCTTTTTAACCAAAAAAGAAAGAAAGACAAAGAAGCAGAACACTAATGTGCATAAAATATGCCTTTTGAAAGGGTCGTTTTGAAATATGGACGTCCTTTGAAATTTTTGGTCGATATGTGACCCCAGGATTTGTTTTCAGGGCAGGTGTCATTTACAGGCCTGCAATGATTTTGAGTATCAACTGACCATTAGCGCTGGATTAAAGCTGCTGTTGTGTGAAACGGCCACAAGGTGGCAGCAGTTATCCCTTACCAAATCTGGTTACTAGGGCAACAGAGCCTCAATGGAAGTCGTGTTCTAGATTGGAATTTAGAATGGAATGAGCCAGGAGAAAGCCCCTCAAGTTTGTCTCCCTACTTCTTGTTCGTATTTTTAATTTAATTTTTTATTTTTTATTACAGCAAGTATGATTACAATGTTTGGCTTATTGTAGGTGTCGAAGATGTGGTTCTTTTACACATATACAGATGTCTGTTCTTCCAGGGATCCTGTACCCATGTACGTTATGACAGAATGTTGAGTAGTCTTCTCTTGGTATTCCATAGGTCTTTGGTGATTATATATGTCACCTCTGTTTGTATATGTCTGTTAACCCCGATATCGTAATGAAACCAATCCTCACACCTTTCCATTGGTGAACCATAAGCTTGTTTAATGAACCTGTGATTGCACTTCTCAGTGGAAATAACTGCCCTGCTATCTCTTTTAGGCAACACCTATAAGTGATATGATATGATATGTGTCTTTCACTTTCTGACTTACTACAAGTCACGTGATCACCTCTAGACTCATCTACGGTGCTGCAAATGGCATTGTGTCCTTATTTTCCTTGGCTTCTATTCTGCCTTAGCGAGGTCCATTTTCAACAATGTGATTCCCTGAGGGTTGTGGATTAGCTGACCTGGGCAGCCTTACCCTGCCGGCCGGCCCTCCCAAGGTGTGCCTGGTTGAGGTCAATATAAACAGCGCTCCAGGCAGCAATAGCCCCTGAAGCTGTGCCTGACTCCGTATTCTCTGCCCCGTCAGCAGTCTCGGGGCTGAGCTGGTGCGAGGGAAATAGGGGCCACAGCTTTGTTGGTGGCCTGGTGTGAGTGGGGTTCTGCTGGCCTTTCTGCAGGAGTTGCCAGGCTGCCACCTGTAAAGAAGTGGATGTGTCACCCATACCTTCCGCTGGAATTTCTCTCCGGACAGAGGTGAGGAAGGAAAAAAGCAGTGGGGACCGGGACAGGAGGGGTATCTCAGGCAGGATAATGGAAAGCTTCCGGAAGAGCGCACGGGGCCAGGACAACCTTGGCTGACCTGCAGTCACCATGTTGGCCTGCGTGCTGTCGCTGGTGTGGCTCCGCGGCCCTTCCTCTAGGCTTTCAAACCCTTGTACCTATTCAGGTGTTTTACCTGGGAAGGGTGCGAACAGTTCAGCAGCAGCTGGACTGGGGCTCAGCTCACCTTTATTCAGAGATGCCTCGGCACGGTCTCCCAGCTTTGCAATGAGGACGCTCCTTGCGTGGGGGGTGGGTTGCTGGCTGGATGGGTGATGATTCCACACCTCTGACCAATTTCAGAATTGTTTACCGCTGGAGCAAGTGCCCTGATAGGGTTTTCCTCTGTATAACTGGTGGGTTCAGGTATTTTTTCGTTTATGGTTCAACTTAGATTTTATTCCTCTTTTATGTATTTATAGATATAAGCATGGAAATAATTCATTTCTATAAATACATCTGTGTGAGGGAAGAACTTTTTTCTGTTTTATTTTTAAGTTTTATTTTTTTAAATTTTTAAATTTAATTTTATTTACTTTTTTATACAGCAGGTTATTATCACTTATGTATTTTATGCATATACATGTATACAGGTCAATCCCAATCTCCCAACTCATCCCACCACCACCACCCCATGGCTTCCCACACTTGGTGTCCATACGTTTGTTCTCTACCTCTGCGTCTCTCTTTCTTCCCTGCAAACCAGTTCATCTGTATCATTTTTTTAGGTTCCACATATATGCATTAATATACAATATTTGTTTTCCTCTTTCTGACTTACTTCATTCTGTATGACAGTCTAGAGATCCATCGATGTCTCTAAAATTGACCCAGTTTCATTCCTTTTTATGGCCGAGTAATATTCCATTTTATATATGTACCCCATCTTTATCCATTCATCTGTCTGTGGGCATTTAGGTTGCTTCCATTACCTGGCTATTGTAAATAGTGCTGCAATGAACATTGTGGTGAATGTGCCTTTTTGATTTATGGTTTTCTCTGGGTATATGCCCAGAAGTGGGATTGCTGGATCAGATGGTAATTCTATTTCTAGTGTTTTTAAGGAAACTCCATACTGTTCTCCATAGTGACTGTATCAATTTACATTCCCACCAATAGTGGAAGAGGGTTCCTTTTGTCCACACCCTCCCCAGAATTTGTTGTTTGTAGATTTTCTGATGATGCCGATTCTAACAGGTGTGAGGGGATACCTCATTGTAGTTTTGATTTGCATTTCTCTAATAATTAGTGCTCTTGAGCAGCTTTTCATGTGCGTCTTGGCCCTCTCTGTGTCTTCTTTGAAGAAACGTCTCTTTAGATCTTCTGCCCATTTTTGTATTGGGTTTTTTGTTTTTTTAACATTAAGGTGCATGAGCTGTTTATATATATTGGAGATTAAACCTTTGTCCATTGATTCGTTTGCAACTATTTTCGCCCATTCTGAGGGATGCCTTTTTCCATTCCCGTCTTTTTAACCAAAAAAGAAAGAAAGACAAAGAAGCAGAACACTAATGTGCATAAAATATGCCTTTTGAAAGGGTCGTTTTGAAATATGGACGTCCTTTGAAATTTTTGGTCGATATGTGACCCCAGGATTTGTTTTCAGGGCAGGTGTCATTTACAGGCCTGCAATGATTTTGAGTATCAACTGACCATTAGCGCTGGATTAAAGCTGCTGTTGTGTGAAACGGCCACAAGGTGGCAGCAGTTATCCCTTACCAAATCTGGTTACTAGGGCAACAGAGCCTCAATGGAAGTCGTGTTCTAGATTGGAATTTAGAATGGAATGAGCCAGGAGAAAGCCCCTCAAGTTTGTCTCCCTACTTCTTGTTCGTATTTTTAATTTAATTTTTTATTTTTTATTACAGCAAGTATGATTACAATGTTTGGCTTATTGTAGGTGTCGAAGATGTGGTTCTTTTACACATATACAGATGTCTGTTCTTCCAGGGATCCTGTACCCATGTACGTTATGACAGAATGTTGAGTAGTCTTCTCTTGGTATTCCATAGGTCTTTGGTGATTATATATGTCACCTCTGTTTGTATATGTCTGTTAACCCCGATATCGTAATGAAACCAATCCTCACACCTTTCCATTGGTGAACCATAAGCTTGTTTAATGAACCTGTGATTGCACTTCTCAGTGGAAATAACTGCCCTGCTATCTCTTTTAGGCAACACCTATAAGTGATATGATATGATATGTGTCTTTCACTTTCTGACTTACTACAAGTCACGTGATCACCTCTAGACTCATCTACGGTGCTGCAAATGGCATTGTGTCCTTATTTTCCTTGGCTTCTATTCTGCCTTAGCGAGGTCCATTTTCAACAATGTGATTCCCTGAGGGTTGTGGATTAGCTGACCTGGGCAGCCTTACCCTGCCGGCCGGCCCTCCCAAGGTGTGCCTGGTTGAGGTCAATATAAACAGCGCTCCAGGCAGCAATAGCCCCTGAAGCTGTGCCTGACTCCGTATTCTCTGCCCCGTCAGCAGTCTCGGGGCTGAGCTGGTGCGAGGGAAATAGGGGCCACAGCTTTGTTGGTGGCCTGGTGTGAGTGGGGTTCTGCTGGCCTTTCTGCAGGAGTTGCCAGGCTGCCACCTGTAAAGAAGTGGATGTGTCACCCATACCTTCCGCTGGAATTTCTCTCCGGACAGAGGTGAGGAAGGAAAAAAGCAGTGGGGACCGGGACAGGAGGGGTATCTCAGGCAGGATAATGGAAAGCTTCCGGAAGAGCGCACGGGGCCAGGACAACCTTGGCTGACCTGCAGTCACCATGTTGGCCTGCGTGCTGTCGCTGGTGTGGCTCCGCGGCCCTTCCTCTAGGCTTTCAAACCCTTGTACCTATTCAGGTGTTTTACCTGGGAAGGGTGCGAACAGTTCAGCAGCAGCTGGACTGGGGCTCAGCTCACCTTTATTCAGAGATGCCTCGGCACGGTCTCCCAGCTTTGCAATGAGGACGCTCCTTGCGTGGGGGGTGGGTTGCTGGCTGGATGGGTGATGATTCCACACCTCTGACCAATTTCAGAATTGTTTACCGCTGGAGCAAGTGCCCTGATAGGGTTTTCCTCTGTATAACTGGTGGGTTCAGGTATTTTTTCGTTTATGGTTCAACTTAGATTTTATTCCTCTTTTATGTATTTATAGATATAAGCATGGAAATAATTCATTTCTATAAATACATCTGTGTGAGGGAAGAACTTTTTTCTGTTTTATTTTTAAGTTTTATTTTTTTAAATTTTTAAATTTAATTTTATTTACTTTTTTATACAGCAGGTTATTATCACTTATGTATTTTATGCATATACATGTATACAGGTCAATCCCAATCTCCCAACTCATCCCACCACCACCACCCCATGGCTTCCCACACTTGGTGTCCATACGTTTGTTCTCTACCTCTGCGTCTCTCTTTCTTCCCTGCAAACCAGTTCATCTGTATCATTTTTTTAGGTTCCACATATATGCATTAATATACAATATTTGTTTTCCTCTTTCTGACTTACTTCATTCTGTATGACAGTCTAGAGATCCATCGATGTCTCTAAAATTGACCCAGTTTCATTCCTTTTTATGGCCGAGTAATATTCCATTTTATATATGTACCCCATCTTTATCCATTCATCTGTCTGTGGGCATTTAGGTTGCTTCCATTACCTGGCTATTGTAAATAGTGCTGCAATGAACATTGTGGTGAATGTGCCTTTTTGATTTATGGTTTTCTCTGGGTATATGCCCAGAAGTGGGATTGCTGGATCAGATGGTAATTCTATTTCTAGTGTTTTTAAGGAAACTCCATACTGTTCTCCATAGTGACTGTATCAATTTACATTCCCACCAATAGTGGAAGAGGGTTCCTTTTGTCCACACCCTCCCCAGAATTTGTTGTTTGTAGATTTTCTGATGATGCCGATTCTAACAGGTGTGAGGGGATACCTCATTGTAGTTTTGATTTGCATTTCTCTAATAATTAGTGCTCTTGAGCAGCTTTTCATGTGCGTCTTGGCCCTCTCTGTGTCTTCTTTGAAGAAACGTCTCTTTAGATCTTCTGCCCATTTTTGTATTGGGTTTTTTGTTTTTTTAACATTAAGGTGCATGAGCTGTTTATATATATTGGAGATTAAACCTTTGTCCATTGATTCGTTTGCAACTATTTTCGCCCATTCTGAGGGATGCCTTTTTCCATTCCCGTCTTTTTAACCAAAAAAGAAAGAAAGACAAAGAAGCAGAACACTAATGTGCATAAAATATGCCTTTTGAAACGGTCGTTTTGAAATATGGACGTCCTTTGAATTTTTTGGTCGATATGTGACCCCAGGATTTGTTTTCAGGGCAGGTGTCATTTACAGGCCTGCAATGCTTTTGAGTATCAACTGACCATTAGCGCTGGGATTAAAGCTGCTGTTGTGTGAAACGGCCACAAGGTGGCAGCAGTTATCCCTTACCAAATCTGGTTACTAGGGCAACAGAGCCTCAATGGAAGTCGTGTTCTAGATTGGAATTTAGAATGGAATGTGCCAGGAGAAAGCCCCTCAAGTTTGTCTCACTACTTCTTGTTCGTGTTTTTAATTTAATTTTTTATTTTTTATTACAGCAAGTATGATTACAATGTTTGGCTTATTGTAGGTGTCGAAGATGTGGTTCTTTTACACATATACAGATGTCTGTTCTTCCTGGGATCCTGTACCCATGTACGTTATGACAGAATGTTGAGTAGTCTTCTCTTGGTATTCCATAGGTCTTTGGTGATTATATATGTCACCTCTGTTTGTATATGTCTGTTAACCCCAATATCGTAATGAAACCAATCCTCACACCTTTCCATTGGTGAACCATAAGCTTGTTTAATGAACCTGTGATTGCACTTCTCAGTGGAAATAACTGCCCTGCTATCTCTTTTAGGCAACACCTATAAGTGATATGATATGATATGTGTCTTTCACTTTCTGACTTACTACAAGTCACGTGATTACCTCTAGACTCATCTACGGTGCTGCAAATGGCATTGTGTCCTTATTTTCCTTGGCTTCTATTCTGCCTTAGCGAGGTCCATTTTCAACAATGTGATTCCCTGAGGGTTGTGGATTAGCTGACCTGGGCAGCCTTACCCTGCCGGCCGGCCCTCCCAAGGTGTGCCTGGTTGAGGTCAATATAAACAGCGCTCCAGGCAGCAATAGCCCCTGAAGCTGTGCCTGACTCCGTATTCTCTGCCCCGTCAGCAGTCTCGGGGCTGAGCTGGTGGGAGGGAAATAGGGGCCACAGCTTTGTTGGTGGCCTGGTGTGAGTGGGGTTCTGCTGGCCTTTCTGCAGGAGTTGCCAGGCTGCCACCTGTAAAGAAGAGGATGTGTCACCCATACCTTCCGCTGGAATTTCTCTCCGGGCAGAGGTGAGGAAGGAAAAAAGCAGTGGGGACCGGGACAGGAGGGGTATCTCAGGCAGGATAATGGAAAGCTTCCGGAAGAGCGCACGGGGCCAGGACAACCTTGGCTGACCTGCAGTCAACATGTTGGCCTGCGTGCTGTCGCTGGTGTGGCTCCGCGGCCCTTCCTCTAGGCTTTCAAACCCTTGTACATATTCAGGTGTTTTACCTGGGAAGGGTGCGAACAGTTCAGCAGCAGCTGGACTGGGGCTCAGCTCACCTTTATTCAGAGATGCCTCGGCACGGTCTCCCAGCTTTGCAATGAGGACGCTCCTTGCGTGGGGGGTGGGTTGCTGGCTGGATGGGTGATGATTCCACACCTCTGACCAATTTCAGAATTGTTTACCGCTGGAGCAAGTGCCCTGATAGGGTTTTCCTCTGTATAACTGGTGGGTTCAGGTAGTTTTTCGTTTATGGTTCAACTTAGATTTTATTCCTCTTTTATGTATTTATAGATATAAGCATGGAAATAATTCATTTCTATAAATACATCTGTGTGAGGGAAGAACTTTTTTCTGTTTTATTTTTAAGTTTTATTTTTTTAAATTTTTGAATTTAATTTTATTTACTTTTTTATACAGCAGGTTATTATCACTTATGTATTTTATGCATATACATGTATACAGGTCAATCCCAATCTCCCAACTCATCCCACCACCACCACCCCATGGCTTCCCACACTTGGTGTCCATACGTTTGTTCTCTACCTCTGCGTCTCTCTTTCTTCCCTGCAAACCAGTTCATCTGTATCATTTTTTTAGGTTCCACATATATGCATTAATATACAATATTTGTTTTCCTCTTTCTGACTTACTTCATTCTGTATGACAGTCTAGAGATCCATCGATGTCTCTAAAATTGACCCAGTTTCATTCCTTTTTATGGCCGAGTAATATTCCATTTTATATATGTACCCCATCTTTATCCATTCATCTGTCTGTGGGCATTTAGGTTGCTTCCATTACCTGGCTATTGTAAATAGTGCTGCAATGAACATTGTGGTGAATGTGCCTTTTTGATTTATGGTTTTCTCTGGGTATATGCCCAGAAGTGGGATTGCTGGATCAGATGGTAATTCTATTTCTAGTTTTTTTAAGGAAACTCCATACTGTTCTCCATAGTGACTGTATCAATTTACATTCCCACCAATAGTGGAAGAGGGTTCCTTTTGTCCACACCCTCCCCAGAATTTGTTGTTTGTAGATTTTCTGATGATGCCGATTCTAACAGGTGTGAGGGGATACCTCATTGTAGTTTTGATTTGCATTTCTCTAATAATTAGTGCTCTTGAGCAGCTTTTCATGTGCGTCTTGGCCCTCTCTGTGTCTTCTTTGAAGAAACGTCTCTTTAGATCTTCTGCCCATTTTTGTATTGGATTTTTTGTTTTTTTAACATTAAGGTGCATGAGCTGTTTATATATATTGGAGATTAAACCTTTGTCCATTGATTCGTTTGCAACTATTTTCGCCCATTCTGAGGGATGCCTTTTTCCATTCCCGTCTTTTTAACCAAAAAAGAAAGAAAGACAAAGAAGCAGAACACTAATGTGCATAAAATATGCCTTTTGAAACGGTCGTTTTGAAATATGGACGTCCTTTGAATTTTTTGGTCGATATGTGACCCCAGGATTTGTTTTCAGGGCAGGTGTCATTTACAGGCCTGCAATGATTTTCAGTATCAACTGACCATTAGCGCTGGATTAAAGCTGCTGTTGTGTGAAACGGCCACAAGGTGGCAGCAGTTATCCCTTACCAAATCTGGTTACTAGGGCAACAGAGCCTCAATGGAAGTCGTGTTCTAGATTGGAATTTAGAATGGAATGTGCCAGGAGAAAGCCCCTCAAGTTTGTCTCCCTACTTCTTGTTCGTGTTTTTAATTTAATTTTTTATTTTTTATTACAGCAAGTATGATTACAATGTTTGGCTTATTGTAGGTGTCGAAGATGTGGTTCTTTTACACATATACAGACGTCTGTTCTTCCAGGGATCCTGTACCCATGTACGTTATGACAGAATGTTGAGTAGTCTTCTCTTGGTATTCCATAGGTCTTTGGTGATTATATATGTCACCTCTGTTTGTATATGTCTGTTAACCCCGATATCGTAATGAAACCAATCCTCACACCTTTCCATTGGTGAACCATAAGCTTGTTTAATGAACCTGTGATTGCACTTCTCAGTGGAAATAACTGCCCTGCTATCTCTTTTAGGCAACACCTATAAGTGATATGATATGATATGTGTCTTTCACTTTCTGACTTACTACAAGTCACGTGATCACCTCTAGACTCATCTACGGTCCTGCAAATGGCATTGTGTCCTTATTTTCCTTGGCTTCTATTCTGCCTTAGCGAGGTCCATTTTCAACAATGTGATTCCCTGAGGGTTGTGGATTAGCTAACCTGGGCAGCCTTACCCTGCCGGCCGGCCCTCCCAAGGTGTGCCTGGTTGAGGTCAAAATAAACAGCGCTCCAGGCAGCAATAGCCCCTGAAGCTGTCCCTGACTCCGTATTCTCTGCCCCGTCAGCAGTCTCGGGGCTGAGCTGGTGGGAGGGAAATAGGGGCCACAGCTTTGTTGGTGGCCTGGTGTGAGTGGGGTTCTGCTGGCCTTTCTGCAGGAGTTGCCAGGCTGCCACCTGTAAAGAAGAGGATGTGTCACCCATACCTTCCGCTGGAATTTCTCTCCGGACAGAGGTGAGGAAGGAAAAAAGCAGTGGGGACCGGGACAGGAGGGGTATCTCAGGCAGGATAATGGAAAGCTTCCGGAAGAGCGCACGGGGCCAGGACAACCTTGGCTGACCTGCAGTCACCATGTTGGCCTGCGTGCTGTCGCTGGTGTGGCTCCGCGGCCCTTCCTCTAGGCTTTCAAACCCTTGTACATATTCAGGTGTTTTACCTGGGAAGGGTGCGAACAGTTCAGCAGCAGCTGGACTGGGGCTCAGCTCACCTTTATTCAGAGATGCCTCGGCACGGTCTCCCAGCTTTGCAATGAGGACGCTCCTTGCGTGGGGGGTGGGTTGCTGGCTGGATGGGTGATGATTCCACACCTCTGACCAATTTCAGAATTGTTTACCGCTGGAGCAAGTGCCCTGATAGTGTTTTCCTCTGTATAACTGGTGGGTTCAGGTATTTTTTCGTTTATGGTTCAACTTAGATTTTATTCCTCTTTTATGTATTTATAGATATAAGCATGGAAATAATTCATTTCTATAAATACATCTGTGTGAGGGAAGAACTTTTTTCTGTTTTATTTTTAAGTTTTATTTTTTTAAATTTTTAAATTTAATTTTATTTACTTTTTTATACAGCAGGTTATTATCACTTATGTATTTTATGCATATACATGTATACAGGTCAATCCCAATCTCCCAACTCATCCCACCACCACCACCCCATGGCTTCCCACACTTGGTGTCCATACTTTTGTTCTCTACCTCTGCGTCTCTCTTTCTTCCCTGCAAACCAGTTCATCTGTATCACTTTTTTAGGTTCCACATATATGCATTAATATACAATATTTGTTTTCCTCTTTCTGACTTACTTCATTCTGTATGACAGTCTAGAGATCCATCGATATCTCTAAAATTGACCCAGTTTCATTCCTTTTTATGGCCGAGTAATATTCCATTTTATATATGTACCCCATCTTTATCCATTCATCTGTCTGTGGGCATTTAGGTTGCTTCCATTACCTGGCTATTGTAAATAGTGCTGCAATGAACATTGTGGTGAATGTGCCTTTTTGATTTATGGTTTTCTCTGGGTATATGCCCAGAAGTGGGATTGCTGGATCAGATGGTAATTCTATTTCTAGTGTTTTTAAGGAAACTCCATACTGTTCTCCATAGTGACTGTATCAATTTACATTCCCACCAATAGTGGAAGAGGGTTCCTTTTGTCCACACCCTCCCCAGAATTTGTTGTTTGTAGATTTTCTGATGATGCCGATTCTAACAGGTGTGAGGGGATACCTCATTGTAGTTTTGATTTGCATTTCTCTAATAATTAGTGCTCTTGAGCAGCTTTTCATGTGCGTCTTGGCCCTCTCTGTGTCTTCTTTGAAGAAACGTCTCTCTAGATCTTCTGCCCATTTTTGTATTGGGTTTTTTGTTTTTTTAACATTAAGGTGCATGAGCTGTTTATATATATTGGAGATTAAACCTTTGTCCATTGATTCGTTTGCAACTATTTTCGCCCATTCTGAGGGATGCCTTTTTCCATTCCCGTCTTTTTAACCAAAAAAGAAAGAAAGACAAAGAAGCAGAACACTAATGTGCATAAAATATGCCTTTTGAAAGGGTCGTTTTGAAATATGGACGTCCTTTGAAATTTTTGGTCGATATGTGACCCCAGGATTTGTTTTCAGGGCAGGTGTCATTTACAGGCCTGCAATGATTTTCAGTATCAACTGACCATTAGCGCTGGATTAAAGCTGCTGTTGTGTGAAACGGCCACAAGGTGGCAGCAGTTATCCCTTACCAAATCTGGTTACTAGGGCAACAGAGCCTCAATGGAAGTCGTGTTCTAGATTGGAATTTAGAATGGAATGAGCCAGGAGAAAGCCCCTCAAGTTTCTCTCCCTACTTCTTGTTCGTATTTTTAATTTAATTTTTTATTTTTTATTACAGCAAGTATGATTACAATGTTTGGCTTATTGTAGGTGTCGAAGATGTGGTTCTTTTACACATATACAGATGTCTGTTCTTCCAGGGATCCTGTACCCATGTACGTTATGACAGAATGTTGAGTAGTCTTCTCTTGGTATTCCATAGGTCTTTGGTGATTATATATGTCACCTCTGTTTGTATATGTCTGTTAACCCCGATATCGTAATGAAACCAATCCTCACACCTTTCCATTGGTGAACCATAAGCTTGTTTAATGAACCTGTGATTGCACTTCTCAGTGGAAATAACTGCCCTGCTATCTCTTTTAGGCAACACCTATAAGTGATATGATATGATATGTGTCTTTCACTTTCTGACTTACTACAAGTCACGTGATCACCTCTAGACTCATCTACGGTGCTGCAAATGGCATTGTGTCCTTATTTTCCTTGGCTTCTATTCTGCCTTAGCGAGGTCCATTTTCAACAATGTGATTCCCTGAGGGTTGTGGATTAGCTGACCTGGGCAGCCTTACCCTGCCGGCCGGCCCTCCCAAGGTGTGCCTGGTTGAGGTCAATATAAACAGCGCTCCAGGCAGCAATAGCCCCTGAAGCTGTGCCTGACTCCGTATTCTCTGCCCCGTCAGCAGTCTCGGGGCTGAGCTGGTGGGAGGGAAATAGGGGCCACAGCTTTGTTGGTGGCCTGGTGTGAGTGGGGTTCTGCTGGCCTTTCTGCAGGAGTTGCCAGGCTGCCACCTGTAAAGAAGAGGATGTGTCACCCATACCTTCCGCTGGAATTTCTCTCCGGACAGAGGTGAGGAAGGAAAAAAGCAGTGGGGACCGGGACAGGAGGGGTATCTCAGGCAGGATAATGGAAAGCTTCCGGAAGAGCGCACGGGGCCAGGACAACCTTGGCTGACCTGCAGTCACCATGTTGGCCTGCGTGCTGTCGCTGGTGTGGCTCCGCGGCCCTTCCTCTAGGCTTTCAAACCCTTGTACCTATTCAGGTGTTTTACCTGGGAAGGGTGCGAACAGTTCAGCAGCAGCTGGACTGGGGCTCAGCTCACCTTTATTCAGAGATGCCTCGGCACGGTCTCCCAGCTTTGCAATGAGGACGCTCCTTGCGTGGGGGGTGGGTTGCTGGCTGGATGGGTGATGATTCCACACCTCTGACCAATTTCAGAATTGTTTACCGCTGGAGCAAGTGCCCTGATAGGGTTTTCCTCTGTATAACTGGTGGGTTCAGGTATTTTTTCGTTTATGGTTCAACTTAGATTTTATTCCTCTTTTATGTATTTATAGATATAAGCATGGAAATAATTCATTTCTATAAATACATCTGTGTGAGGGAAGAACTTTTTTCTGTTTTATTTTTAAGTTTTATTTTTTTAAATTTTTAAATTTAATTTTATTTACTTTTTTATACAGCAGGTTATTATCACTTATGTATTTTATGCATATACATGTATACAGGTCAATCCCAATCTCCCAACTCATCCCACCACCACCACCCCATGGCTTCCCACACTTGGTGTCCATACGTTTGTTCTCTACCTCTGCGTCTCTCTTTCTTCCCTGCAAACCAGTTCATCTGTATCATTTTTTTAGGTTCCACATATATGCATTAATATACAATATTTGTTTTCCTCTTTCTGACTTACTTCATTCTGTATGACAGTCTAGAGATCCATCGATGTCTCTAAAATTGACCCAGTTTCATTCCTTTTTATGGCCGAGTAATATTCCATTTTATATATGTACCCCATCTTTATCCATTCATCTGTCTGTGGGCATTTAGGTTGCTTCCATTACCTGGCTATTGTAAATAGTGCTGCAATGAACATTGTGGTGAATGTGCCTTTTTGATTTATGGTTTTCTCTGGGTATATGCCCAGAAGTGGGATTGCTGGATCAGATGGTAATTCTATTTCTAGTTTTTTTAAGGAAACTCCATACTGTTCTCCATAGTGACTGTATCAATTTACATTCCCACCAATAGTGGAAGAGGGTTCCTTTTGTCCACACCCTCCCCAGAATTTGTTGTTTGTAGATTTTCTGATGATGCCGATTCTAACAGGTGTGAGGGGATACCTCATTGTAGTTTTGATTTGCATTTCTCTAATAATTAGTGCTCTTGAGCAGCTTTTCATGTGCGTCTTGGCCCTCTCTGTGTCTTCTTTGAAGAAACGTCTCTTTAGATCTTCTGCCCATTTTTGTATTGGGTTTTTTGTTTTTTTAACATTAAGGTGCATGAGCTGTTTATATATATTGGAGATTAAACCTTTGTCCATTGATTCGTTTGCAACTATTTTCGCCCATTCTGAGGGATGCCTTTTTCCATTCCCGTCTTTTTAACCAAAAAAGAAAGAAAGACAAAGAAGCAGAACACTAATGTGCATAAAATATGCCTTTTGAAACGGTCGTTTTGAAATATGGACGTCCTTTGAATTTTTTGGTCGATATGTGACCCCAGGATTTGTTTTCAGGGCAGGTGTCATTTACAGGCCTGCAATGCTTTTGAGTATCAACTGACCATTAGCGCTGGGATTAAAGCTGCTGTTGTGTGAAACGGCCACAAGGTGGCAGCAGTTATCCCTTACCAAATCTGGTTACTAGGGCAACAGAGCCTCAATGGAAGTCGTGTTCTAGATTGGAATTTAGAATGGAATGTGCCAGGAGAAAGCCCCTCAAGTTTGTCTCCCTACTTCTTGTTCGTGTTTTTAATTTAATTTTTTATTTTTTATTACAGCAAGTATGATTACAATGTTTGGCTTATTGTAGGTGTCGAAGATGTGGTTCTTTTACACATATACAGATGTCTGTTCTTCCTGGGATCCGTTACCCATGTACGTTATGACAGAATGTTGAGTAGTCTTCTCTTGGTATTCCATAGGTCTTTGGTGATTATATATGTCACCTCTGTTTGTATATGTCTGTTAACCCCGATATCGTAATGAAACCAATCCTCACACCTTTCCATTGGTGAACCATAAGCTTGTTTAATGAACCTGTGATTGCACTTCTCAGTGGAAATAACTGCCCTGCTATCTCTTTTAGGCAACACCTATAAGTGATATGATATGATATGTGTCTTTCACTTTCTGACTTACTACAAGTCACGTGATTACCTCTAGACTCATCTACGGTGCTGCAAATGGCATTGTGTGCTTATTTTCCTTGGCTTCTATTCTGCCTTAGCGAGGTCCATTTTCAACAATGTGATTCCCTGAGGGCTGTGGATTAGCTGACCTGGGCAGCCTTACCCTGCCGGCCGGCCCTCCCCAGGTGTGCCTGGTTGAGGTCAATATAAACAGCGCTCCAGGCAGCAATAGCCCCTGAAGCTGTGCCTGACTCCATATTCTCTGCCCCGTCAGCAGTCTCGGGGCTGAGCTGGTGGGAGGGAAATAGGGGCCACAGCTTTGTTGGTGGCCTGGTGTGAGTGGGGTTCTGCTCGCCATTCTGCAGGGGTTGCCAGGCTGCCACATGTAAAGAAGAGGATGTGTCACCCATACCTTCCGCTGGAATTTCTCTCCGGACAGAGGTGAGGAAGGAAAAAAGCAGTGGGGACCGGGACAGGAGGGGTATCTCAGGCAGGATAATGGAAAGCTTCCGGAAGAGCGCACGGGGCCAGGACAACCTTGGCTGACCTGCAGTCAACATGTTGGCCTGCGTGCTGTCGCTGGTGTGGCTCCGCGGCCCTTCCTCTAGGCTTTCAAACCCTTGTACATATTCAGGTGTTTTACCTGGGAAGGGTGCGAACAGTTCAGCAGCAGCTGGACTGGGGCTCAGCTCACCTTTATTCAGAGATGCCTCGGCACGGTCTCCCAGCTTTGCAATGAGGACGCTCCTTGCGTGGGGGGTGGGTTGCTGGCTGGATGGGTGATGATTCCACACCTCTGACCAATTTCAGAATTGTTTACCGCTGGAGCAAGTGCCCTGATAGGGTTTTCCTCTGTATAACTGGTGGGTTCTGGTATTTTTTCGTTTATGGTTCAACTTAGATTTTATTCCTCTTTTATGTATTTATAGATATAAGCATGGAAATAATTCATTTCTATAAATACATCTGTGTGAGGGAAGAACTTTTTTCTGTTTTATTTTTAAGTTTTATTTTTTTAAATTTTTGAATTTAATTTTATTTACTTTTTTATACAGCAGGTTATTATCACTTATGTATTTTATGCATATACATGTATACAGGTCAATCCCAATCTCCCAACTCATCCCACCACCACCACCCCATGGCTTCCCACACTTGGTGTCCATACGTTTGTTCTCTACCTCTGCGTCTCTCTTTCTTCCCTGCAAACCAGTTCATCTGTATCATTTTTTTAGGTTCCACATATATGCATTAATATACAATATTTGTTTTCCTCTTTCTGACTTACTTCATTCTGTATGACAGTCTAGAGATCCATCGATGTCTCTAAAATTGACCCAGTTTCATTCCTTTTTATGGCCGAGTAATATTCCATTTTATATATGTACCCCATCTTTATCCATTCATCTGTCTGTGGGCATTTAGGTTGCTTCCATTACCTGGCTATTGTAAATAGTGCTGCAATGAACATTGTGGTGAATGTGCCTTTTTGATTTATGGTTTTCTCTGGGTATATGCCCAGAAGTGGGATTGCTGGATCAGATGGTAATTCTATTTCTAGTTTTTTTAAGGAAACTCCATACTGTTCTCCATAGTGACTGTATCAATTTACATTCCCACCAATAGTGGAAGAGGGTTCCTTTTGTCCACACCCTCCCCAGAATTTTATTTTGTAGATTTTCTGATGATGCCGATTCTAACAGGTGTGAGGGGATACCTCATTGTAGTTTTGATTTGCATTTCTCTAATAATTAGTGCTCTTGAGCAGCTTTTCATGTGCGTCTTGGCCCTCTCTGTGTCTTCTTTGAAGAAACGTCTCTTTAGATCTTCTGCCCATTTTTGTATTGGGTTTTTTGTTTTTTTAACATTAAGGTGCATGAGCTGTTTATATATATTGGAGATTAAACCTTTGTCCATTGATTCGTTTGCAACTATTTTCGCCCATTCTGAGGGATGCCTTTTTCCATTCCCGTCTTTTTAACCAAAAAAGAAAGAAAGACAAAGAAGCAGAACACTAATGTGCATAAAATATGCCTTTTGAAACGGTCGTTTTGAAATATGGACGTCCTTTGAATTTTTTGGTCGATATGTGACCCCAGGATTTGTTTTCAGGGCAGGTGTCATTTACAGGCCTGCAATGCTTTTGAGTATCAACTGACCATTAGCGCTGGGATTAAAGCTGCTGTTGTGTGAAACGGCCACAAGGTGGCAGCAGTTATCCCTTACCAAATCTGGTTACTAGGGCAACAGAGCCTCAATGGAAGTCGTGTTCTAGATTGGAATTTAGAATGGAATGTGCCAGGAGAAAGCCCCTCAAGTTTGTCTCCCTACTTCTTGTTCGTGTTTTTAATTTAATTTTTTATTTTTTATTACAGCAAGTATGATTACAATGTTTGGCTTATTGTAGGTGTCGAAGATGTGGTTCTTTTACACATATACAGATGTCTGTTCTTCCTGGGATCCGTTACCCATGTACGTTATGACAGAATGTTGAGTAGTCTTCTCTTGGTATTCCATAGGTCTTTGGTGATTATATATGTCACCTCTGTTTGTATATGTCTGTTAACCCCGATATCGTAATGAAACCAATCCTCACACCTTTCCATTGGTGAACCATAAGCTTGTTTAATGAACCTGTGATTGCACTTCTCAGTGGAAATAACTGCCCTGCTATCTCTTTTAGGCAACACCTATAAGTGATATGATATGATATGTGTCTTTCACTTTCTGACTTACTACAAGTCACGTGATTACCTCTAGACTCATCTACGGTGCTGCAAATGGCATTGTGTCCTTATTTTCCTTGGCTTCTATTCTGCCTTAGCGAGGTCCATTTTCAACAATGTGATTCCCTGAGGGCTGTGGATTAGCTGACCTGGGCAGCCTTACCCTGCCGGCCGGCCCTCCCCAGGTGTGCCTGGTTGAGGTCAATATAAACAGCGCTCCAGGCAGCAATAGCCCCTGAAGCTGTGCCTGACTCCATATTCTCTGCCCCGTCAGCAGTCTCGGGGCTGAGCTGGTGGGAGGGAAATAGGGGCCACAGCTTTGTTGGTGGCCTGGTGTGAGTGGGGTTCTGCTCGCCATTCTGCAGGGGTTGCCAGGCTGCCACCTGTAAAGAAGAGGATGTGTCACCCATACCTTCCGCTGGAATTTCTCTCCGGACAGAGGTGAGGAAGGAAAAAAGCAGTGGGGACCGGGACAGGAGGGGTATCTCAGGCAGGATAATGGAAAGCTTCCGGAAGAGCGCACGGGGCCAGGACAACCTTGGCTGACCTGCAGTCAACATGTTGGCCTGCGTGCTGTCGCTGGTGTGGCTCCGCGGCCCTTCCTCTAGGCTTTCAAACCCTTGTACATATTCAGGTGTTTTACCTGGGAAGGGTGCGAACAGTTCAGCAGCAGCTGGACTGGGGCTCAGCTCACCTTTATTCAGAGATGCCTCGGCACGGTCTCCCAGCTTTGCAATGAGGACGCTCCTTGCGTGGGGGGTGGGTTGCTGGCTGGATGGGTGATGATTCCACACCTCTGACCAATTTCAGAATTGTTTACCGCTGGAGCAAGTGCCCTGATAGGGTTTTCCTCTGTATAACTGGTGGGTTCAGGTATTTTTTCGTTTATGGTTCAACTTAGATTTTATTCCTCTTTTATGTATTTATAGATATAAGCATGGAAATAATTCATTTCTATAAATACATCTGTGTGAGGGAAGAACTTTTTTCTGTTTTATTTTTAAGTTTTATTTTTTTAAATTTTTGAATTTAATTTTATTTACTTTTTTATACAGCAGGTTATTATCACTTATGTATTTTATGCATATACATGTATACAGGTCAATCCCAATCTCCCAACTCATCCCACCACCACCACCCCATGGCTTCCCACACTTGGTGTCCATACGTTTGTTCTCTACCTCTGCGTCTCTCTTTCTTCCCTGCAAACCAGTTCATCTGTATCATTTTTTTAGGTTCCACATATATGCATTAATATACAATATTTGTTTTCCTCTTTCTGACTTACTTCATTCTGTATGACAGTCTAGAGATCCATCGATGTCTCTAAAATTGACCCAGTTTCATTCCTTTTTATGGCCGAGTAATATTCCATTTTATATATGTACCCCATCTTTATCCATTCATCTGTCTGTGGGCATTTAGGTTGCTTCCATTACCTGGCTATTGTAAATAGTGCTGCAATGAACATTGTGGTGAATGTGCCTTTTTGATTTATGGTTTTCTCTGGGTATATGCCCAGAAGTGGGATTGCTGGATCAGATGGTAATTCTATTTCTAGTTTTTTTAAGGAAACTCCATACTGTTCTCCATAGTGACTGTATCAATTTACATTCCCACCAATAGTGGAAGAGGGTTCCTTTTGTCCACACCCTCCCCAGAATTTGTTGTTTGTAGATTTTCTGATGATGCCGATTCTAACAGGTGTGAGGGGATACCTCATTGTAGTTTTGATTTGCATTTCTCTAATAATTAGTGCTCTTGAGCAGCTTTTCATGTGCGTCTTGGCCCTCTCTGTGTCTTCTTTGAAGAAACGTCTCTTTAGATCTTCTGCCCATTTTTGTATTGGGTTTTTTGTTTTTTTAACATTAAGGTGCATGAGCTGTTTATATATATTGGAGATTAAACCTTTGTCCATTGATTCGTTTGCAACTATTTTCGCCCATTCTGAGGGATGCCTTTTTCCATTCCCGTCTTTTTAACCAAAAAAGAAAGAAAGACAAAGAAGCAGAACACTAATGTGCATAAAATATGCCTTTTGAAACGGTCGTTTTGAAATATGGACGTCCTTTGAATTTTTTGGTCGATATGTGACCCCAGGATTTGTTTTCAGGGCAGGTGTCATTTACAGGCCTGCAATGCTTTTGAGTATCAACTGACCATTAGCGCTGGGATTAAAGCTGCTGTTGTGTGAAACGGCCACAAGGTGGCAGCAGTTATCCCTTACCAAATCTGGTTACTAGGGCAACAGAGCCTCAATGGAAGTCGTGTTCTAGATTGGAATTTAGAATGGAATGTGCCAGGAGAAAGCCCCTCAAGTTTGTCTCCCTACTTCTTGTTCGTGTTTTTAATTTAATTTTTTATTTTTTATTACAGCAAGTATGATTACAATGTTTGGCTTATTGTAGGTGTCGAAGATGTGGTTCTTTTACACATATACAGATGTCTGTTCTTCCTGGGATCCGTTACCCATGTACGTTATGACAGAATGTTGAGTAGTCTTCTCTTGGTATTCCATAGGTCTTTGGTGATTATATATGTCACCTCTGTTTGTATATGTCTGTTAACCCCGATATCGTAATGAAACCAATCCTCACACCTTTCCATTGGTGAACCATAAGCTTGTTTAATGAACCTGTGATTGCACTTCTCAGTGGAAATAACTGCCCTGCTATCTCTTTTAGGCAACACCTATAAGTGATATGATATGATATGTGTCTTTCACTTTCTGACTTACTACAAGTCACGTGATTACCTCTAGACTCATCTACGGTGCTGCAAATGGCATTGTGTCCTTATTTTCCTTGGCTTCTATTCTGCCTTAGCGAGGTCCATTTTCAACAATGTGATTCCCTGAGGGCTGTGGATTAGCTGACCTGGGCAGCCTTACCCTGCCGGCCGGCCCTCCCCAGGTGTGCCTGGTTGAGGTCAATATAAGCAGCGCTCCAGGCAGCAATAGCCCCTGAAGCTGTGCCTGACTCCATATTCTCTGCCCCGTCAGCAGTCTCGGGGCTGAGCTGGTGGGAGGGAAATAGGGGCCACAGCTTTGTTGGTGGCCTGGTGTGAGTGGGGTTCTGCTCGCCATTCTGCAGGGGTTGCCAGGCTGCCACCTGTAAAGAAGAGGATGTGTCACCCATACCTTCCGCTGGAATTTCTCTCCGGACAGAGGTGAGGAAGGAAAAAAGCAGTGGGTACCGTGACATGAGGGGTATCTCAGGCAGGATAATGGAAAGCTTCCGGAAGAGCGCACGGGGCCAGGACAACCTTGGCTGACCTGCAGTCACCATGTTGGCCTGCGTGCTGTCGCTGGTGTGGCTCCGCGGCCCTTCCTCTAGGCTTTCAAGCCCTTGTACATATTCAGGTGTTTTACCTGGGAAGGGTGGGAAAAGTTCAGCAGCAGCTGGACTGGGGCTCAGCTCACCTTTATTCAGAGATGCCTCGGCACGGTCTCCCAGCTTTGCAATGAGGACGCTCCTTGCGTGGGGGGTGGGTTGCTGGCTGGATGGGTGATGATTCCACACCTCTGACCAATTTCAGAATTGTTTACCGCTGGAGCAAGTGCCCTGATAGGGTTTTCCTCTGTATAACTGGTGGGTTCAGGTATTTTTTCGTTTATGGTTCAACTTAGATTTTATTCCTCTTTTATGTATTTATAGATATAAGCATGGAAATAATTCATTTCTATAAATACATCTGTGTGAAGAGAAGAACTTTTTTCTGATTTATTTTTAATTTTTATTTTTTAAATTTTTAAATTTAATTTTATTTACTTTTTTATACAGCAGGTTATTATCACTTATGTATTTTATGCATATACATGTATACAGGTCAATCCCAATCTCCCAACTCATCCCACCACCACCACCCCATGGCTTCCCACACTTGGTGTCCATACGTTTGTTCTCTACCTCTGCGTCTCTATTTCTTCCCTGCAAACCAGTTCATCTGTATCATTTTTTTAGGTTCCACATATATGCATTAATATACAATATTTGTTTTCCGCTTTCTGACTTACTTCATTCTGTATGACAGTCTAGAGATCCATCGATGTCTCTACAAATGACCCAGTTTCATTCCATTTTATGGCCGAGTAATATTCCATTTTATATATGTACCCCATCTTTATCCATTCATCTGTCTGTGGGCATTTAGGTTGCTTCCATTACCTGGCTATTGTAAATAGTGCTGCAATGAACATTGTGGTGAATGTGCCTTTTTGATTTATGGTTTTCTCTGGGTATATGCCCAGAAGTGGGATTGCTGGATCAGATGGTAATTCTATTTCTAGTTTTTTTAAGGAAACTCCATACTGTTCTCCATAGTGACTGTATCAATTTACATTCCCACCAATAGTGGAAGAGGGTTCCTTTTGTCCACACCCTCCCCAGAATTTGTTGTTTGTAGATTTTCTGATGATGCCGATTCTAACAGGTGTGAGGGGATACCTCATTGTAGTTTTGATTTGCATTTCTCTAATAATTAGTGCTCTTGAGCAGCTTTTCATGTGCGTCTTGGCCCTCTCTGTGTCTTCTTTGAAGAAACGTCTCTTTAGATCTTCTGCCCATTTTTGTATTGGGTTTTTTGTTTTTTTAACATTAAGGTGCATGAGCTGTTTATATATATTGGAGATTAAACCTTTGTCCATTGATTCGTTTGCAACTATTTTCGCCCATTCTGAGGGATGCCTTTTTCCATTCCCGTCTTTTTAACCAAAAAAGAAAGAAAGACAAAGAAGCAGAACACTAATGTGCATAAAATATGCCTTTAGAAACGGTCGTTTTGAAATATGGACGTCCTTTGAATTTTTTGGTCGATATGTGACCCCAGGATTTGTTTTCAGGGCAGGTGTCATTTACAGGCCTGCAATGCTTTTGAGTATCAACTGACCATTAGCGCTGGGATTAAAGCTGCTGTTGTGTGAAACGGCCACAAGGTGGCAGCAGTTATCCCTTACCAAATCTGGTTACTAGGGCAACAGAGCCTCAATGGAAGTCGTGTTCTAGATTAGAATTTAGAATGGAATGTGCCAGGAGAAAGCCCCTCAAGTTTGTCTCCCTACTTCTTGTTCGTGTTTTTAATTTAATTTTTTATTTTTTATTACAGCAAGTATGATTACAATGTTTGGCTTATTGTAGGTGTCGAAGATGTGGTTCTTTTACACATATACAGATGTCTGTTCTTCCTGGGATCCTTTACCCATGTACGTTATGACAGAATGTTGAGTAGTCTTCTCTTGGTATTCCATAGGTCTTTGGTGATTATATATGTCACCTCTGTTTGTATATGTCTGTTAACCCCGATATCGTAATGAAACCAATCCTCACACCTTTCCATTGGTGAACCATAAGCTTGTTTAATGAACCTGTGATTGCACTTCTCAGTGGAAATAACTGCCCTGCTATCTCTTTTAGGCAACACCTATAAGTGATATGATATGATATGTGTCTTTCACTTTCTGACTTACTACAAGTCACGTGATTACCTCTAGACTCATCTACGGTGCTGCAAATGGCATTGTGTCCTTATTTTCCTTGGCTTCTATTCTGCCTTAGCGAGGTCCATTTTCAACAATGTGATTCCCTGAGGGCTGTGGATTAGCTGACCTGGGCAGCCTTACCCTGCCGGCCGGCCCTCCCCAGGTGTGCCTGGTTGAGGTCAATATAAACAGCGCTCCAGGCAGCAATAGCCCCTGAAGCTGTGCCTGACTCCATATTCTCTGCCCCGTCAGCAGTCTCGGGGCTGAGCTGGTGCGAGGGAAATAGGGGCCACAGCTTTGTTGGTGGCCTGGTGTGAGTGGGGTTCTGCTCGCCATTCTGCAGGGGTTGCCAGGCTGCCACCTGTAAAGAAGAGGATGTGTCACCCATACCTTCCGCTGGAATTTCTCTCCGGACAGAGGTGAGGAAGGAAAAAAGCAGTGGGTACCGGGACATGAGGGGTATCTCAGGCAGGATAATGGAAAGCTTCCGGAAGAGCGCACGGGGCCAGGACAACCTTGGCTGACCTGCAGTCACCATGTTGGCCTGCGTGCTGTCGCTGGTGTGGCTCCGCGGCCCTTCCTCTAGGCTTTCAAGCCCTTGTACATATTCAGGTGTTTTACCTGGGAAGGGTGGGAACAGTTCAGCAGCAGCTGGACTGGGGCTCAGCTCACCTTTATTCAGAGATGCCTCGGCACGGTCTCCCAGCTTTGCAATGAGGACGCTCCTTGCGTGGGGGGTGGGTTGCTGGCTGGATGGGTGATGATTCCACACCTCTGACCAATTTCAGAATTGTTTACCGCTGGAGCAAGTGCCCTGATAGGGTTTTCCTCTGTATAACTGGTGGGTTCAGGTATTTTTTCGTTTATGGTTCAACTTAGATTTTATTCCTCTTTTATGTATTTATAGATATAAGCATGGAAATAATTCATTTCTATAAATACATCTGTGTGAAGAGAAGAACTTTTTTCTGTTTTATTTTTAATTTTTATTTTTTAAATTTTTAAATTTAATTTTATTTACTTTTTTATACAGCAGGTTATTATCACTTATGTATTTTATGCATGTACATGTATACAGGTCAATCCCAATCTCCCAACTCATCCCACCACCACCACCCCATGGCTTCCCACACTTGGTGTCCATACGTTTGTTCTCTACCTCTGCGTCTCTCTTTCTTCCCTGCAAACCAGTTCATCTGTATCATTTTTTTAGGTTCCACATATATGCATTAATATACAATATTTGTTTTCCGCTTTCTGACTTACTTCATTCTGTATGACAGTCTAGAGATCCATCGATGTCTCTACAAATGATCCAGTTTCATTCCTTTTTATGGCCGAGTAATATTCCATTTTATATATGTACCCCATCTTTATCCATTCATCTGTCTGTGGGCATTTAGGTTGCTTCCATTACCTGGCTAATGTAAATAGTGCTGCAATGAACATTGTGGTGAATGTGCCTTTTTGATTTATGGTTTTCTCTGGGTATATGCCCAGAAGTGGGATTGCTGGATCAGATGGTAATTCTATTTCTAGTTTTTTTAAGGAAACTCCATACTGTTCTCCATAGTGACTGTATCAATTTACATTCCCACCAATAGTGGAAGAGGGTTCCTTTTGTCCACACCCTCCCCAGAATTTGTTGTTTGTAGATTTTCTGATGATGCCGATTCTAACAGGTGTGAGGGGATACCTCATTGTAGTTTTGATTTGCATTTCTCTAATAATTAGTGCTCTTGAGCAGCTTTTCATGTGCGTCTTGGCCCTCTCTGTGTCTTCTTTGAAGAAACGTCTCTCTAGATCTTCTGCCCATTTTTGTATTGGGTTTTTTGTTTTTTTAACATTAAGGTGCATGAGCTGTTTATATATATTGGAGATTAAACCTTTGTCCATTGATTCGTTTGCAACTATTTTCGCCCATTCTGAGGGATGCCTTTTTCCATTCCCGTCTTTTTAACCAAAAAAGAAAGAAAGACAAAGAAGCAGAACACTAATGTGCATAAAATATGCCTTTTGAAAGGGTCGTTTTGAAATATGGACGTCCTTTGAAATTTTTGGTCGATATGTGACCCCAGGATTTGTTTTCAGGGCAGGTGTCATTTACAGGCCTGCAATGATTTTGAGTATCAACTGACCATTAGCGCTGGATTAAAGCTGCTGTTGTGTGAAACGGCCACAAGGTGGCAGCAGTTATCCCTTACCAAATCTGGTTACTAGGGCAACAGAGCCTCAATGGAAGTCGTGTTCTAGATTGGAATTTAGAATGGAATGAGCCAGGAGAAAGCCCCTCAAGTTTGTCTCCCTACTTCTTGTTCGTATTTTTAATTTAATTTTTTATTTTTTATTACAGCAAGTATGATTACAATGTTTGGCTTATTGTAGGTGTCGAAGATGTGGTTCTTTTACACATATACAGATGTCTGTTCTTCCAGGGATCCTGTACCCATGTACGTTATGACAGAATGTTGAGTAGTCTTCTCTTGGTATTCCATAGGTCTTTGGTGATTATATATGTCACCTCTGTTTGTATATGTCTGTTAACCCCGATATCGTAATGAAACCAATCCTCACACCTTTCCATTGGTGAACCATAAGCTTGTTTAATGAACCTGTGATTGCACTTCTCAGTGGAAATAACTGCCCTGCTATCTCTTTTAGGCAACACCTATAAGTGATATGATATGATATGTGTCTTTCACTTTCTGACTTACTACAAGTCACGTGATCACCTCTAGACTCATCTACGGTGCTGCAAATGGCATTGTGTCCTTATTTTCCTTGGCTTCTATTCTGCCTTAGCGAGGTCCATTTTCAACAATGTGATTCCCTGAGGGTTGTGGATTAGCTGACCTGGGCAGCCTTACCCTGCCGGCCGGCCCTCCCAAGGTGTGCCTGGTTGAGGTCAATATAAACAGCGCTCCAGGCAGCAATAGCCCCTGAAGCTGTGCCTGACTCCGTATTCTCTGCCCCGTCAGCAGTCTCGGGGCTGAGCTGGTGCGAGGGAAATAGGGGCCACAGCTTTGTTGGTGGCCTGGTGTGAGTGGGGTTCTGCTGGCCTTTCTGCAGGAGTTGCCAGGCTGCCACCTGTAAAGAAGTGGATGTGTCACCCATACCTTCCGCTGGAATTTCTCTCCGGACAGAGGTGAGGAAGGAAAAAAGCAGTGGGGACCGGGACAGGAGGGGTATCTCAGGCAGGATAATGGAAAGCTTCCGGAAGAGCGCACGGGGCCAGGACAACCTTGGCTGACCTGCAGTCACCATGTTGGCCTGCGTGCTGTCGCTGGTGTGGCTCCGCGGCCCTTCCTCTAGGCTTTCAAACCCTTGTACCTATTCAGGTGTTTTACCTGGGAAGGGTGCGAACAGTTCAGCAGCAGCTGGACTGGGGCTCAGCTCACCTTTATTCAGAGATGCCTCGGCACGGTCTCCCAGCTTTGCAATGAGGACGCTCCTTGCGTGGGGGGTGGGTTGCTGGCTGGATGGGTGATGATTCCACACCTCTGACCAATTTCAGAATTGTTTACCGCTGGAGCAAGTGCCCTGATAGGGTTTTCCTCTGTATAACTGGTGGGTTCAGGTATTTTTTCGTTTATGGTTCAACTTAGATTTTATTCCTCTTTTATGTATTTATAGATATAAGCATGGAAATAATTCATTTCTATAAATACATCTGTGTGAGGGAAGAACTTTTTTCTGTTTTATTTTTAAGTTTTATTTTTTTAAATTTTTAAATTTAATTTTATTTACTTTTTTATACAGCAGGTTATTATCACTTATGTATTTTATGCATATACATGTATACAGGTCAATCCCAATCTCCCAACTCATCCCACCACCACCACCCCATGGCTTCCCACACTTGGTGTCCATACGTTTGTTCTCTACCTCTGCGTCTCTCTTTCTTCCCTGCAAACCAGTTCATCTGTATCATTTTTTTAGGTTCCACATATATGCATTAATATACAATATTTGTTTTCCTCTTTCTGACTTACTTCATTCTGTATGACAGTCTAGAGATCCATCGATGTCTCTAAAATTGACCCAGTTTCATTCCTTTTTATGGCCGAGTAATATTCCATTTTATATATGTACCCCATCTTTATCCATTCATCTGTCTGTGGGCATTTAGGTTGCTTCCATTACCTGGCTATTGTAAATAGTGCTGCAATGAACATTGTGGTGAATGTGCCTTTTTGATTTATGGTTTTCTCTGGGTATATGCCCAGAAGTGGGATTGCTGGATCAGATGGTAATTCTATTTCTAGTTTTTTTAAGGAAACTCCATACTGTTCTCCATAGTGACTGTATCAATTTACATTCCCACCAATAGTGGAAGAGGGTTCCTTTTGTCCACACCCTCCCCAGAATTTGTTGTTTGTAGATTTTCTGATGATGCCGATTCTAACAGGTGTGAGGGGATACCTCATTGTAGTTTTGATTTGCATTTCTCTAATAATTAGTGCTCTTGAGCAGCTTTTCATGTGCGTCTTGGCCCTCTCTGTGTCTTCTTTGAAGAAACGTCTCTTTAGATCTTCTGCCCATTTTTGTATTGGGTTTTTTGTTTTTTTAACATTAAGGTGCATGAGCTGTTTATATATATTGGAGATTAAACCTTTGTCCATTGATTCGTTTGCAACTATTTTCGCCCATTCTGAGGGATGCCTTTTTCCATTCCCGTCTTTTTAACCAAAAAAGAAAGAAAGACAAAGAAGCAGAACACTAATGTGCATAAAATATGCCTTTTGAAACGGTCGTTTTGAAATATGGACGTCCTTTGAATTTTTTGGTCGATATGTGACCCCAGGATTTGTTTTCAGGGCAGGTGTCATTTACAGGCCTGCAATGCTTTTGAGTATCAACTGACCATTAGCGCTGGGATTAAAGCTGCTGTTGTGTGAAACGGCCACAAGGTGGCAGCAGTTATCCCTTACCAAATCTGGTTACTAGGGCAACAGAGCCTCAATGGAAGTCGTGTTCTAGATTGGAATTTAGAATGGAATGTGCCAGGAGAAAGCCCCTCAAGTTTGTCTCACTACTTCTTGTTCGTGTTTTTAATTTAATTTTTTATTTTTTATTACAGCAAGTATGATTACAATGTTTGGCTTATTGTAGGTGTCGAAGATGTGGTTCTTTTACACATATACAGATGTCTGTTCTTCCTGGGATCCTGTACCCATGTACGTTATGACAGAATGTTGAGTAGTCTTCTCTTGGTATTCCATAGGTCTTTGGTGATTATATATGTCACCTCTGTTTGTATATGTCTGTTAACCCCAATATCGTAATGAAACCAATCCTCACACCTTTCCATTGGTGAACCATAAGCTTGTTTAATGAACCTGTGATTGCACTTCTCAGTGGAAATAACTGCCCTGCTATCTCTTTTAGGCAACACCTATAAGTGATATGATATGATATGTGTCTTTCACTTTCTGACTTACTACAAGTCACGTGATTACCTCTAGACTCATCTACGGTGCTGCAAATGGCATTGTGTCCTTATTTTCCTTGGCTTCTATTCTGCCTTAGCGAGGTCCATTTTCAACAATGTGATTCCCTGAGGGTTGTGGATTAGCTGACCTGGGCAGCCTTACCCTGCCGGCCGGCCCTCCCAAGGTGTGCCTGGTTGAGGTCAATATAAACAGCGCTCCAGGCAGCAATAGCCCCTGAAGCTGTGCCTGACTCCGTATTCTCTGCCCCGTCAGCAGTCTCGGGGCTGAGCTGGTGGGAGGGAAATAGGGGCCACAGCTTTGTTGGTGGCCTGGTGTGAGTGGGGTTCTGCTGGCCTTTCTGCAGGAGTTGCCAGGCTGCCACCTGTAAAGAAGAGGATGTGTCACCCATACCTTCCGCTGGAATTTCTCTCCGGGCAGAGGTGAGGAAGGAAAAAAGCAGTGGGGACCGGGACAGGAGGGGTATCTCAGGCAGGATAATGGAAAGCTTCCGGAAGAGCGCACGGGGCCAGGACAACCTTGGCTGACCTGCAGTCAACATGTTGGCCTGCGTGCTGTCGCTGGTGTGGCTCCGCGGCCCTTCCTCTAGGCTTTCAAACCCTTGTACATATTCAGGTGTTTTACCTGGGAAGGGTGCGAACAGTTCAGCAGCAGCTGGACTGGGGCTCAGCTCACCTTTATTCAGAGATGCCTCGGCACGGTCTCCCAGCTTTGCAATGAGGACGCTCCTTGCGTGGGGGGTGGGTTGCTGGCTGGATGGGTGATGATTCCACACCTCTGACCAATTTCAGAATTGTTTACCGCTGGAGCAAGTGCCTTGATAGGGTTTTCCTCTGTATAACTGGTGGGTTCAGGTAGTTTTTCGTTTATGGTTCAACTTAGATTTTATTCCTCTTTTATGTATTTATAGATATAAGCATGGAAATAATTCATTTCTATAAATACATCTGTGTGAGGGAAGAACTTTTTTCTGTTTTATTTTTAAGTTTTATTTTTTTAAATTTTTGAATTTAATTTTATTTACTTTTTTATACAGCAGGTTATTATCACTTATGTATTTTATGCATATACATGTATACAGGTCAATCCCAATCTCCCAACTCATCCCACCACCACCACCCCATGGCTTCCCACACTTGGTGTCCATACGTTTGTTCTCTACCTCTGCGTCTCTCTTTCTTCCCTGCAAACCAGTTCATCTGTATCATTTTTTTAGGTTCCACATATATGCATTAATATACAATATTTGTTTTCCTCTTTCTGACTTACTTCATTCTGTATGACAGTCTAGAGATCCATCGATGTCTCTAAAATTGACCCAGTTTCATTCCTTTTTATGGCCGAGTAATATTCCATTTTATATATGTACCCCATCTTTATCCATTCATCTGTCTGTGGGCATTTAGGTTGCTTCCATTACCTGGCTATTGTAAATAGTGCTGCAATGAACATTGTGGTGAATGTGCCTTTTTGATTTATGGTTTTCTCTGGGTATATGCCCAGAAGTGGGATTGCTGGATCAGATGGTAATTCTATTTCTAGTTTTTTTAAGGAAACTCCATACTGTTCTCCATAGTGACTGTATCAATTTACATTCCCACCAATAGTGGAAGAGGGTTCCTTTTGTCCACACCCTCCCCAGAATTTGTTGTTTGTAGATTTTCTGATGATGCCGATTCTAACAGGTGTGAGGGGATACCTCATTGTAGTTTTGATTTGCATTTCTCTAATAATTAGTGCTCTTGAGCAGCTTTTCATGTGCGTCTTGGCCCTCTCTGTGTCTTCTTTGAAGAAACGTCTCTTTAGATCTTCTGCCCATTTTTGTATTGGGTTTTTTGTTTTTTTAACATTAAGGTGCATGAGCTGTTTATATATATTGGAGATTAAACCTTTGTCCATTGATTCGTTTGCAACTATTTTCGCCCATTCTGAGGGATGCCTTTTTCCATTCCCGTCTTTTTAACCAAAAAAGAAAGAAAGACAAAGAAGCAGAACACTAATGTGCATAAAATATGCCTTTTGAAACGGTCGTTTTGAAATATGGACGTCCTTTGAATTTTTTGGTCGATATGTGACCCCAGGATTTGTTTTCAGGGCAGGTGTCATTTACAGGCCTGCAATGCTTTTGAGTATCAACTGACCATTAGCGCTGGGATTAAAGCTGCTGTTGTGTGAAACGGCCACAAGGTGGCAGCAGTTATCCCTTACCAAATCTGGTTACTAGGGCAACAGAGCCTCAATGGAAGTCGTGTTCTAGATTGGAATTTAGAATGGAATGTGCCAGGAGAAAGCCCCTCAAGTTTGTCTCCCTACTTCTTGTTCGTGTTTTTAATTTAATTTTTTATTTTTTATTACAGCAAGTATGATTACAATGTTTGGCTTATTGTAGGTGTCGAAGATGTGGTTCTTTTACACATATACAGATGTCTGTTCTTCCTGGGATCCGTTACCCATGTACGTTATGACAGAATGTTGAGTAGTCTTCTCTTGGTATTCCATAGGTCTTTGGTGATTATATATGTCACCTCTGTTTGTATATGTCTGTTAACCCCGATATCGTAATGAAACCAATCCTCACACCTTTCCATTGGTGAACCATAAGCTTGTTTAATGAACCTGTGATTGCACTTCTCAGTGGAAATAACTGCCCTGCTATCTCTTTTAGGCAACACCTATAAGTGATATGATATGATATGTGTCTTTCACTTTCTGACTTACTACAAGTCACGTGATTACCTCTAGACTCATCTACGGTGCTGCAAATGGCATTGTGTCCTTATTTTCCTTGGCTTCTATTCTGCCTTAGCGAGGTCCATTTTCAACAATGTGATTCCCTGAGGGCTGTGGATTAGCTGACCTGGGCAGCCTTACCCTGCCGGCCGGCCCTCCCCAGGTGTGCCTGGTTGAGGTCAATATAAACAGCGCTCCAGGCAGCAATAGCCCCTGAAGCTGTGCCTGACTCCATATTCTCTGCCCCGTCAGCAGTCTCGGGGCTGAGCTGGTGGGAGGGAAATAGGGGCCACAGCTTTGTTGGTGGCCTGGTGTGAGTGGGGTTCTGCTCGCCATTCTGCAGGAGTTGCCAGGCTGCCACCTGTAAAGAAGAGGATGTGTCACCCATACCTTCCGCTGGAATTTCTCTCCGGACAGAGGTGAGGAAGGAAAAAAGCAGTGGGGACCGGGACAGGAGGGGTATCTCAGGCAGGATAATGGAAAGCTTCCGGAAGAGCGCACGGGGCCAGGACAACCTTGGCTGACCTGCAGTCAACATGTTGGCCTGCGTGCTGTCGCTGGTGTGGCTCCGCGGCCCTTCCTCTAGGCTTTCAAACCCTTGTACATATTCAGGTGTTTTACCTGGGAAGGGTGCGAACAGTTCAGCAGCAGCTGGACTGGGGCTCAGCTCAACTTTATTCAGAGATGCCTCGGCACGGTCTCCCAGCTTTGCAATGAGGACGCTCCTTGCGTGGGGGGTGGGTTGCTGGCTGGATGGGTGATGATTCCACACCTCTGACCAATTTCAGAATTGTTTACCGCTGGAGCAAGTGCCCTGATAGGGTTTTCCTCTGTATAACTGGTGGGTTCAGGTATTTTTTCGTTTATGGTTCAACTTAGATTTTATTCCTCTTTTATGTATTTATAGATATAAGCATGGAAATAATTCATTTCTATAAATACATCTGTGTGAGGGAAGAACTTTTTTCTGTTTTATTTTTAAGTTTTATTTTTTTAAATTTTTGAATTTAATTTTATTTACTTTTTTATACAGCAGGTTATTATCACTTATGTATTTTATGCATATACATGTATACAGGTCAATCCCAATCTCCCAACTCATCCCACCACCACCACCCCATGGCTTCCCACACTTGGTGTCCATACGTTTGTTCTCTACCTCTGCGTCTCTCTTTCTTCCCTGCAAACCAGTTCATCTGTATCATTTTTTTAGGTTCCACATATATGCATTAATATACAATATTTGTTTTCCTCTTTCTGACTTACTTCATTCTGTATGACAGTCTAGAGATCCATCGATGTCTCTAAAATTGACCCAGTTTCATTCCTTTTTATGGCCGAGTAATATTCCATTTTATATATGTACCCCATCTTTATCCATTCATCTGTCTGTGGGCATTTAGGTTGCTTCCATTACCTGGCTATTGTAAATAGTGCTGCAATGAACATTGTGGTGAATGTGCCTTTTTGATTTATGGTTTTCTCTGGGTATATGCCCAGAAGTGGGATTGCTGGATCAGATGGTAATTCTATTTCTAGTTTTTTTAAGGAAACTCCATACTGTTCTCCATAGTGACTGTATCAATTTACATTCCCACCAATAGTGGAAGAGGGTTCCTTTTGTCCACACCCTCCCCAGAATTTGTTGTTTGTAGATTTTCTGATGATGCCGATTCTAACAGGTGTGAGGGGATACCTCATTGTAGTTTTGATTTGCATTTCTCTAATAATTAGTGCTCTTGAGCAGCTTTTCATGTGCGTCTTGGCCCTCTCTGTGTCTTCTTTGAAGAAACGTCTCTTTAGATCTTCTGCCCATTTTTGTATTGGGTTTTTTGTTTTTTTAACATTAAGGTGCATGAGCTGTTTATATATATTGGAGATTAAACCTTTGTCCATTGATTCGTTTGCAACTATTTTCGCCCATTCTGAGGGATGCCTTTTTCCATTCCCGTCTTTTTAACCAAAAAAGAAAGAAAGACAAAGAAGCAGAACACTAATGTGCATAAAATATGCCTTTTGAAACGGTCGTTTTGAAATATGGACGTCCTTTGAATTTTTTGGTCGATATGTGACCCCAGGATTTGTTTTCAGGGCAGGTGTCATTTACAGGCCTGCAATGCTTTTGAGTATCAACTGACCATTAGCGCTGGGATTAAAGCTGCTGTTGTGTGAAACGGCCACAAGGTGGCAGCAGTTATCCCTTACCAAATCTGGTTACTGGGGCAACAGAGCCTCAATGGAAGTCGTGTTCTAGATTGGAATTTAGAATGGAATGTGCCAGGAGAAAGCCCCTCAAGTTTGTCTCCCTACTTCTTGTTCGTGTTTTTAATTTAATTTTTTATTTTTTATTACAGCAAGTATGATTACAATGTTTGGCTTATTGTAGGTGTCGAAGATGTGGTTCTTTTACACATATACAGATGTCTGTTCTTCCTGGGATCCGTTACCCATGTACGTTATGACAGAATGTTGAGTAGTCTTCTCTTGGTATTCCATAGGTCTTTGGTGATTATATATGTCACCTCTGTTTGTATATGTCTGTTAACCCCGATATCGTAATGAAACCAATCCTCACACCTTTCCATTGGTGAACCATAAGCTTGTTTAATGAACCTGTGATTGCACTTCTCAGTGGAAATAACTGCCCTGCTATCTCTTTTAGGCAACACCTATAAGTGATATGATATGATATGTGTCTTTCACTTTCTGACTTACTACAAGTCACGTGATTACCTCTAGACTCATCTACGGTGCTGCAAATGGCAGTGTGTCCTTATTTTCCTTGGCTTCTATTCTGCCTTAGCGAGGTCCATTTTCAACAATGTGATTCCCTGAGGGCTGTGGATTAGCTGACCTGGGCAGCCTTACCCTGCCGGCCGGCCCTCCCCAGGTGTGCCTGGTTGAGGTCAATATAAACAGCGCTCCAGGCAGCAATAGCCCCTGAAGCTGTGCCTGACTCCATATTCTCTGCCCCGTCAGCAGTCTCGGGGCTGAGCTGGTGGGAGGGAAATAGGGGCCACAGCTTTGTTGGTGGCCTGGTGTGAGTGGGGTTCTGCTCGCCATTCTGCAGGAGTTGCCAGGCTGCCACCTGTAAAGAAGAGGATGTGTCACCCATACCTTCCGCTGGAATTTCTCTCCGGACAGAGGTGAGGAAGGAAAAAAGCAGTGGGGACCGGGACAGGAGGGGTATCTCAGGCAGGATAATGGAAAGCTTCCGGAAGAGCGCACGGGGCCAGGACAACCTTGGCTGACCTGCAGTCAACATGTTGGCCTGCGTGCTGTCGCTGGTGTGGCTCCGCGGCCCTTCCTCTAGGCTTTCAAACCCTTGTACATATTCAGGTGTTTTACCTGGGAAGGGTGCGAACAGTTCAGCAGCAGCTGGACTGGGGCTCAGCTCACCTTTATTCAGAGATGCCTCGGCACGGTCTCCCAGCTTTGCAATGAGGACGCTCCTTGCGTGGGGGGTGGGTTGCTGGCTGGATGGGTGATGATTCCACACCTCTGACCAATTTCAGAATTGTTTACCGCTGGAGCAAGTGCCCTGATAGGGTTTTCCTCTGTATAACTGGTGGGTTCAGGTATTTTTTCGTTTATGGTTCAACTTAGATTTTATTCCTCTTTTATGTATTTATAGATATAAGCATGGAAATAATTCATTTCTATAAATACATCTGTGTGAGGGAAGAACTTTTTTCTGTTTTATTTTTAAGTTTTATTTTTTTAAATTTTTGAATTTAATTTTATTTACTTTTTTATACAGCAGGTTATTATCACTTATGTATTTTATGCATATACATGTATACAGGTCAATCCCAATCTCCCAACTCATCCCACCACCACCACCCCATGGCTTCCCACACTTGGTGTCCATACGTTTGTTCTCTACCTCTGCGTCTCTCTTTCTTCCCTGCAAACCAGTTCATCTGTATCATTTTTTTAGGTTCCACATATATGCATTAATATACAATATTTGTTTTCCTCTTTCTGACTTACTTCATTCTGTATGACAGTCTAGAGATCCATCGATGTCTCTAAAATTGACCCAGTTTCATTCCTTTTTATGGCCGAGTAATATTCCATTTTATATATGTACCCCATCTTTATCCATTCATCTGTCTGTGGGCATTTAGGTTGCTTCCATTACCTGGCTATTGTAAATAGTGCTGCAATGAACATTGTGGTGAATGTGCCTTTTTGATTTATGGTTTTCTCTGGGTATATGCCCAGAAGTGGGATTGCTGGATCAGATGGTAATTCTATTTCTAGTTTTTTTAAGGAAACTCCATACTGTTCTCCATAGTGACTGTATCAATTTACATTCCCACCAATAGTGGAAGAGGGTTCCTTTTGTCCACACCCTCCCCAGAATTTGTTGTTTGTAGATTTTCTGATGATGCCGATTCTAACAGGTGTGAGGGGATACCTCATTGTAGTTTTGATTTGCATTTCTCTAATAATTAGTGCTCTTGAGCAGCTTTTCATGTGCGTCTTGGCCCTCTCTGTGTCTTCTTTGAAGAAACGTCTCTTTAGATCTTCTGCCCATTTTTGTATTGGGTTTTTTGTTTTTTTAACATTAAGGTGCATGAGCTGTTTATATATATTGGAGATTAAACCTTTGTCCATTGATTCGTTTGCAACTATTTTCGCCCATTCTGAGGGATGCCTTTTTCCATTCCCGTCTTTTTAACCAAAAAAGAAAGAAAGACAAAGAAGCAGAACACTAATGTGCATAAAATATGCCTTTTGAAACGGTCGTTTTGAAATATGGACGTCCTTTGAATTTTTTGGTCGATATGTGACCCCAGGATTTGTTTTCAGGGCAGGTGTCATTTACAGGCCTGCAATGCTTTTGAGTATCAACTGACCATTAGCGCTGGGATTAAAGCTGCTGTTGTGTGAAACGGCCACAAGGTGGCAGCAGTTATCCCTTACCAAATCTGGTTACTAGGGCAACAGAGCCTCAATGGAAGTCGTGTTCTAGATTGGAATTTAGAATGGAATGTGCCAGGAGAAAGCCCCTCAAGTTTGTCTCCCTACTTCTTGTTCGTGTTTTTAATTTAATTTTTTATTTTTTATTACAGCAAGTATGATTACAATGTTTGGCTTATTGTAGGTGTCGAAGATGTGGTTCTTTTACACATATACAGATGTCTGTTCTTCCTGGGATCCGTTACCCATGTACGTTATGACAGAATGTTGAGTAGTCTTCTCTTGGTATTCCATAGGTCTTTGGTGATTATATATGTCACCTCTGTTTGTATATGTCTGTTAACCCCGATATCGTAATGAAACCAATCCTCACACCTTTCCATTGGTGAACCATAAGCTTGTTTAATGAACCTGTGATTGCACTTCTCAGTGGAAATAACTGCCCTGCTATCTCTTTTAGGCAACACCTATAAGTGATATGATATGATATGTGTCTTTCACTTTCTGACTTACTACAAGTCACGTGATTACCTCTAGACTCATCTACGGTGCTGCAAATGGCATTGTGTCCTTATTTTCCTTGGCTTCTATTCTGCCTTAGCGAGGTCCATTTTCAACAATGTGATTCCCTGAGGGCTGTGGATTAGCTGACCTGGGCAGCCTTACCCTGCCGGCCGGCCCTCCCCAGGTGTGCCTGGTTGAGGTCAATATAAACAGCGCTCCAGGCAGCAATAGCCCCTGAAGCTGTGCCTGACTCCATATTCTCTGCCCCGTCAGCAGTCTCGGGGCTGAGCTGGTGGGAGGGAAATAGGGGCCACAGCTTTGTTGGTGGCCTGGTGTGAGTGGGGTTCTGCTCGCCATTCTGCAGGAGTTGCCAGGCTGCCACCTGTAAAGAAGAGGATGTGTCACCCATACCTTCCGCTGGAATTTCTCTCCGGACAGAGGTGAGGAAGGAAAAAAGCAGTGGGGACCGGGACAGGAGGGGTATCTCAGGCAGGATAATGGAAAGCTTCCGGAAGAGCGCACGGGGCCAGGACAACCTTGGCTGACCTGCAGTCAACATGTTGGCCTGCGTGCTGTCGCTGGTGTGGCTCCGCGGCCCTTCCTCTAGGCTTTCAAACCCTTGTACATATTCAGGTGTTTTACCTGGGAAGGGTGCGAACAGTTCAGCAGCAGCTGGACTGGGGCTCAGCTCACCTTTATTCAGAGATGCCTCGGCACGGTCTCCCAGCTTTGCAATGAGGACGCTCCTTGCGTGGGGGGTGGGTTGCTGGCTGGATGGGTGATGATTCCACACCTCTGACCAATTTCAGAATTGTTTACCGCTGGAGCAAGTGCCCTGATAGGGTTTTCCTCTGTATAACTGGTGGGTTCAGGTAATTTTTCGTTTATGGTTCAACTTAGATTTTATTCCTCTTTTATGTATTTATAGATATAAGCATGGAAATAATTCATTTCTATAAATACATCTGTGTGAGGGAAGAACTTTTTTCTGTTTTATTTTTAAGTTTTATTTTTTTAAATTTTTGAATTTAATTTTATTTACTTTTTTATACAGCAGGTTATTATCACTTATGTATTTTATGCATATACATGTATACAGGTCAATCCCAATCTCCCAACTCATCCCACCACCACCACCCCATGGCTTCCCACACTTGGTGTCCATACGTTTGTTCTCTACCTCTGCGTCTCTCTTTCTTCCCTGCAAACCAGTTCATCTGTATCATTTTTTTAGGTTCCACATATATGCATTAATATACAATATTTGTTTTCCTCTTTCTGACTTACTTCATTCTGTATGACAGTCTAGAGATCCATCGATGTCTCTAAAATTGACCCAGTTTCATTCCTTTTTATGGCCGAGTAATATTCCATTTTATATATGTACCCCATCTTTATCCATTCATCTGTCTGTGGGCATTTAGGTTGCTTCCATTACCTGGCTATTGTAAATAGTGCTGCAATGAACATTGTGGTGAATGTGCCTTTTTGATTTATGGTTTTCTCTGGGTATATGCCCAGAAGTGGGATTGCTGGATCAGATGGTAATTCTATTTCTAGTTTTTTTAAGGAAACTCCATACTGTTCTCCATAGTGACTGTATCAATTTACATTCCCACCAATAGTGGAAGAGGGTTCCTTTTGTCCACACCCTCCCCAGAATTTGTTGTTTGTAGATTTTCTGATGATGCCGATTCTAACAGGTGTGAGGGGATACCTCATTGTAGTTTTGATTTGCATTTCTCTAATAATTAGTGCTCTTGAGCAGCTTTTCATGTGCGTCTTGGCCCTCTCTGTGTCTTCTTTGAAGAAACGTCTCTTTAGATCTTCTGCCCATTTTTGTATTGGGTTTTTTGTTTTTTTAACATTAAGGTGCATGAGCTGTTTATATATATTGGAGATTAAACCTTTGTCCATTGATTCGTTTGCAACTATTTTCGCCCATTCTGAGGGATGCCTTTTTCCATTCCCGTCTTTTTAACCAAAAAAGAAAGAAAGACAAAGAAGCAGAACACTAATGTGCATAAAATATGCCTTTTGAAACGGTCGTTTTGAAATATGGACGTCCTTTGAATTTTTTGGTCGATATGTGACCCCAGGATTTGTTTTCAGGGCAGGTGTCATTTACAGGCCTGCAATGCTTTTGAGTATCAACTGACCATTAGCGCTGGGATTAAAGCTGCTGTTGTGTGAAACGGCCACAAGGTGGCAGCAGTTATCCCTTACCAAATCTGGTTACTAGGGCAACAGAGCCTCAATGGAAGTCGTGTTCTAGATTGGAATTTAGAATGGAATGTGCCAGGAGAAAGCCCCTCAAGTTTGTCTCCCTACTTCTTGTTCGTGTTTTTAATTTAATTTTTTATTTTTTATTACAGCAAGTATGATTACAATGTTTGGCTTATTGTAGGTGTCGAAGATGTGGTTCTTTTACACATATACAGATGTCTGTTCTTCCTGGGATCCTTTACCCATGTACGTTATGACAGAATGTTGAGTAGTCTTCTCTTGGTATTCCATAGGTCTTTGGTGATTATATATGTCACCTCTGTTTGTATATGTCTGTTAACCCCGATATCGTAATGAAACCAATCCTCACACCTTTCCATTGGTGAACCATAAGCTTGTTTAATGAACCTGTGATTGCACTTCTCAGTGGAAATAACTGCCCTGCTATCTCTTTTAGGCAACACCTATAAGTGATATGATATGATATGTGTCTTTCACTTTCTGACTTACTACAAGTCACGTGATTACCTCTAGACTCATCTACGGTGCTGCAAATGGCAGTGTGTCCTTATTTTCCTTGGCTTCTATTCTGCCTTAGCGAGGTCCATTTTCAACAATGTGATTCCCTGAGGGCTGTGGATTAGCTGACCTGGGCAGCCTTACCCTGCCGGCCGGCCCTCCCCAGGTGTGCCTGGTTGAGGTCAATATAAACAGCGCTCCAGGCAGCAATAGCCCCTGAAGCTGTGCCTGACTCCATATTCTCTGCCCCGTCAGCAGTCTCGGGGCTGAGCTGGTGGGAGGGAAATAGGGGCCACAGCTTTGTTGGTGGCCTGGTGTGAGTGGGGTTCTGCTCGCCATTCTGCAGGAGTTGCCAGGCTGCCACCTGTAAAGAAGAGGATGTGTCACCCATACCTTCCGCTGGAATTTCTCTCCGGACAGAGGTGAGGAAGGAAAAAAGCAGTGGGGACCGGGACAGGAGGGGTATCTCAGGCAGGATAATGGAAAGCTTCCGGAAGAGCGCACGGGGCCAGGACAACCTTGGCTGACCTGCAGTCAACATGTTGGCCTGCGTGCTGTCGCTGGTGTGGCTCCGCGGCCCTTCCTCTAGGCTTTCAAACCCTTGTACATATTCAGGTGTTTTACCTGGGAAGGGTGGGAACAGTTCAGCAGCAGCTGGACTGGGGCTCAGCTCACCTTTATTCAGAGATGCCTCGGCACGGTCTCTCTGCTTTGCAATGAGGACGCTCCTTGCGTGGGGGGTGGGTTGCTGGCTGGATGGGTGATGATTCCACACCTCTGACCAATTTCAGAATTGTTTACCGCTGGAGCAAGTGCCCTGATAGGGTTTTCCTCTGTATAACTGGTGGGTTCATGTATTTTTTCGTTTATGGTTCAACTTAGATTTTATTCCTCTTTTATGTATTTATAGATATAAGCATGGAAATAATTCATTTCTATAAATACATCTGTGTGAGGGAAGAACTTTTTTCTGTTTTATTTTTAAGTTTTATTTTTTTAAATTTTTGAATTTAATTTTATTTACTTTTTTATACAGCAGGTTATTATCACTTATGTATTTTATGCATATACATGTATACAGGTCAATCCCAATCTCCCAACTCATCCCACCACCACCACCCCATGGCTTCCCACACTTGGTGTCCATACGTTTGTTCTCTACCTCTGCGTCTCTCTTTCTTCCCTGCAAACCAGTTCATCTGTATCATTTTTTTAGGTTCCACATATATGCATTAATATACAATATTTGTTTTCCTCTTTCTGACTTACTTCATTCTGTATGACAGTCTAGAGATCCATCGATGTCTCTAAAATTGACCCAGTTTCATTCCTTATTATGGCCGAGTAATATTCCATTTTATATATGTACCCCATCTTTATCCATTCATCTGTCTGTGGGCATTTAGGTTGCTTCCATTACCTGGCTATTGTAAATAGTGCTGCAATGAACATTGTGGTGAATGTGCCTTTTTGATTTATGGTTTTCTCTGGGTATATGCCCAGAAGAGGGATTGTTGGATCAGATGGTAATTCTATTTCTAGTTTTTTTAAGGAAACTCCATACTGTTCTCCATAGTGACTGTATCAATTTACATTCCCACCAATAGTGGAAGAGGGTTCCTTTTGTCCACACCCTCCCCAGAATTTGTTGTTTGTAGATTTTCTGATGATGCCGATTCTAACAGGTGTGAGGGGATACCTCATTGTAGTTTTGATTTGCATTTCTCTAATAATTAGTGCTCTTGAGCAGCTTTTCATGTGCGTCTTGGCCCTCTCTGTCTTCTTTGAAGAAACGTCTCTCTAGATCTTCTGCCCATTTTTGTATTGGGTTTTTTGTTTTTTTAACATTAAGGTGCATGAGCTGTTTATATATATTGGAGATTAAACCTTTGTCCATTGATTCGTTTGCAACTATTTTCGCCCATTCTGAGGGATGCCTTTTTCCATTCCCGTCTTTTTAACCAAAAAAGAAAGAAAGACAAAGAAGCAGAACACTAATGTGCATAAAATATGCCTTTTGAAACGGTCGTTTTGAAATATGGACGTCCTTTGAATTTTTTGGTCGATATGTGACCCCAGGATTTGTTTTCAGGGCAGGTGTCATTTACAGGCCTGCAATGCTTTTGAGTATCAACTGACCATTAGCGCTGGGATTAAAGCTGCTGTTGTGTGAAACGGCCACAAGGTGGCAGCAGTTATCCCTTACCAAATCTGGTTACTAGGGCAACAGAGCCTCAATGGAAGTCGTGTTCTAGATTGGAATTTAGAATGGAATGTGCCAGGAGAAAGCCCCTCAAGTTTGTCTCCCTACTTCTTGTTCGTGTTTTTAATTTAATTTTTTATTTTTTATTACAGCAAGTATGATTACAATGTTTGGCTTATTGTAGGTGTCGAAGATGTGGTTCTTTTACACATATACAGATGTCTGTTCTTCCTGGGATCCTTTACCCATGTACGTTATGACAGAATGTTGAGTAGTCTTCTCTTGGTATTCCATAGGTCTTTGGTGATTATATATGTCACCTCTGTTTGTATATGTCTGTTAACCCCGATATCGTAATGAAACCAATCCTCACACCTTTCCATTGGTGAACCATAAGCTTGTTTAATGAACCTGTGATTGCACTTCTCAGTGGAAATAACTGCCCTGCTATCTCTTTTAGGCAACACCTATAAGTGATATGATATGATATGTGTCTTTCACTTTCTGACTTACTACAAGTCACGTGATTACCTCTAGACTCATCTACGGTGCTGCAAATGGCATTGTGTCCTTATTTTCCTTGGCTTCTATTCTGCCTTAGCGAGGTCCATTTTCAACAATGTGATTCCCTGAGGGCTGTGGATTAGCTGACCTGGGCAGCCTTACCCTGCCGGCCGGCCCTCCCCAGGTGTGCCTGGTTGAGGTCAATATAAACAGCGCTCCAGGCAGCAATAGCCCCTGAAGCTGTGCCTGACTCCATATTCTCTGCCCCGTCAGCAGTCTCGGGGCTGAGCTGGTGCGAGGGAAATAGGGGCCACAGCTTTGTTGGTGGCCTGGTGTGAGTGGGGTTCTGCTCGCCATTCTGCAGGGGTTGCCAGGCTGCCACCTGTAAAGAAGAGGATGTGTCACCCATACCTTCCGCTGGAATTTCTCTCCGGACAGAGGTGAGGAAGGAAAAAAGCAGTGGGTACCGGGACATGAGGGGTATCTCAGGCAGGATAATGGAAAGCTTCCGGAAGAGCGCACGGGGCCAGGACAACCTTGGCTGACCTGCAGTCACCATGTTGGCCTGCGTGCTGTCGCTGGTGTGGCTCCACGGCCCTTCCTCTAGGCTTTCAAGCCCTTGTACATATTCAGGTGTTTTACCTGGGAAGGGTGGGAACAGTTCAGCAGCAGCTGGACTGGGGCTCAGCTCACCTTTATTCAGAGATGCCTCGGCACGGTCTCCCAGCTTTGCAATGAGGACGCTCCTTGCGTGGGGGGTGGGTTGCTGGCTGGATGGGTGATGATTCCACACCTCTGACCAATTTCAGAATTGTTTACCGCTGGAGCAAGTGCCCTGATAGGGTTTTCCTCTGTATAACTGGTGGGTTCAGGTATTTTTTCGTTTATGGTTCAACTTAGATTTTATTCCTCTTTTATGTATTTATAGATATAAGCATGGAAATAATTCATTTCTATAAATACATCTGTGTGAAGAGAAGAACTTTTTTCTGATTTATTTTTAATTTTTATTTTTTAAATTTTTAAATTTAATTTTATTTACTTTTTTATACAGCAGGTTATTATCACTTATGTATTTTATGCATATACATGTATACAGGTCAATCCCAATCTCCCAACTCATCCCACCACCACCACCCCATGGCTTCCCACACTTGGTGTCCATACGTTTGTTCTCTACCTCTGCGTCTCTATTTCTTCCCTGCAAACCAGTTCATCTGTATCATTTTTTTAGGTTCCACATATATGCATTAATATACAATATTTGTTTTCCGCTTTCTGACTTACTTCATTCTGTATGACAGTCTAGAGATCCATCGATGTCTCTACAAATGACCCAGTTTCATTCCATTTTATGGCCGAGTAATATTCCATTTTATATATGTACCCCATCTTTATCCATTCATCTGTCTGTGGGCATTTAGGTTGCTTCCATTACCTGGCTATTGTAAATAGTGCTGCAATGAACATTGTGGTGAATGTGCCTTTTTGATTTATGGTTTTCTCTGGGTATATGCCCAGAAGTGGGATTGCTGGATCAGATGGTAATTCTATTTCTAGTTTTTTTAAGGAAACTCCATACTGTTCTCCATAGTGACTGTATCAATTTACATTCCCACCAATAGTGGAAGAGGGTTCCTTTTGTCCACACCCTCCCCAGAATTTGTTGTTTGTAGATTTTCTGATGATGCCGATTCTAACAGGTGTGAGGGGATACCTCATTGTAGTTTTGATTTGCATTTCTCTAATAATTAGTGCTCTTGAGCAGCTTTTCATGTGCGTCTTGGCCCTCTCTGTGTCTTCTTTGAAGAAACGTCTCTCTAGATCTTCTGCCCATTTTTGTATTGGGTTTTTTGTTTTTTTAACATTAAGGTGCATGAGCTGTTTATATATATTGGAGATTAAACCTTTGTCCATTGATTCGTTTGCAACTATTTTCGCCCATTCTGAGGGATGCCTTTTTCCATTCCCGTCTTTTTAACCAAAAAAGAAAGAAAGACAAAGAAGCAGAACACTAATGTGCATAAAATATGCCTTTTGAAACGGTCGTTTTGAAATATGGACGTCCTTTGAAATTTTTGGTCGATATGTGACCCCAGGATTTGTTTTCAGGGCAGGTGTCATTTACAGGCCTGCAATGATTTTGAGTATCAACTGACCATTAGCGCTGGATTAAAGCTGCTGTTGTGTGAAACGGCCACAAGGTGGCAGCAGTTATCCGTTACCAAATCTGGTTACTAGGGCAACAGAGCCTCAATGGAAGTCGTGTTCTAGATTGGAATTTAGAATGGAATGTGCCAGGAGAAAGCCCCTCAAGTTTGTCTCCCTACTTCTTGTTCGTATTTTTAATTTAATTTTTTATTTTTTATTACAGCAAGTATGATTACAATGTTTGGCTTATTGTAGGTGTCGAAGATGTGGTTCTTTTACACATATACAGATGTCTGTTCTTCCAGGGATCCTGTACCCATGTACGTTATGACAGAATGTTGAGTAGTCTTCTCTTGGTATTCCATAGGTCTTTGGTGATTATATATGTCACCTCTGTTTGTATATGTTTGTTAACCCCGATATCGTAATGAAACCAATCCTCACACCTTTCCATTGGTGAACCATAAGCTAGTTTAATGAACCTGTGATTGCACTTCTCAGTGGAAATAACTGCCCTGCTATCTCTTTTAGGCAACACCTATAAGTGATATGATATGATATGTGTCTTTCACTTTCTGACTTACTACAAGTCACGTGATTACCTCTAGACTCATCTACGGTCCTGCAAGTGGCATTGTGTCCTTATTTTCCTTGGCTTCTATTCTGCCTTAGCGAGGTCCATTTTCAACAATGTGATTCCCTGAGGGTTGTGGATTAGCTGACCTGGGCAGCCTTACCCTGCCGGCCAGCCCTCCCAAGGTGTGCCTGGTTGAGGTCAATATAAACAGCGCTCCAGGCAGCAATAGCCCCTGAAGCTGTGCCTGACTCCGTATTCTCTGCCCCGTCAGCAGTCTCGGGGCTGAGCTGGTGGGAGGGAAATAGGGGCCACAGCTTTGTTGGTGGCCTGGTGTGAGTGGGGTTCTGCTGGCCTTTCTGCAGGAGTTGCCAGGCTGCCACCTGTAAAGAAGAGGATGTGTCACCCATACCTTCCGCTGGAATTTCTCTCCGGACAGAGGTGAGGAAGGAAAAAAGCAGTGGGGACCGGGACAGGAGGGGTATCTCAGGCAGGATAATGGAAAGCTTCCGGAAGAGCGCACGGGGCCAGGACAACCTTGGCTGACCTGCAGTCACCATGTTGGCCTGCGTGCTGTCGCTGGTGTGGCTCCGCGGCCCTTCCTCTAGGCTTTCAAACCCTTGTACCTATTCAGGTGTTTTACCTGGGAAGGGTGGGAACAGTTCAGCAGCAGCTGGACTGGGGCTCAGCTCACCTTTATTCAGAGATGCCTCGGCACGGTCTCCCAGCTTTGCAATGAGGACGCTCCTTGCGTGGGGGGTGGGTTGCTGGCTGGATGGGTGATGATTCCACACCTCTGACCAATTTCAGAATTGTTTACCGCTGGAGCAAGTGCCCTGATAGGGTTTTCCTCTGTATAACTGGTGGGTTCAGGTATTTTTTCGTTTATGGTTCAACTTAGATTTTATTCCTCTTTTATGTATTTATAGATATAAGCATGGAAATAATTCATTTCTATAAATACATCTGTGTGAGGGAAGAACTTTTTTCTGTTTTATTTTTAAGTTTTATTTTTTTAAATTTTTAAATTTAATTTTATTTACTTTTTTATACAGCAGGTTATTATCACTTATGTATTTTATGCATATACATGTATACAGGTCAATCCCAATCTCCCAACTCATCCCACCACCACCACCCCATGGCTTCCCACACTTGGTGTCCATACGTTTGTTCTCTACCTCTGCGTCTCTCTTTCTTCCCTGCAAACCAGTTCATCTGTATCATTTTTTTAGGTTCCACATATATGCATTAATATACAATATTTGTTTTCCTCTTTCTGACTTACTTCATTCTGTATGACAGTCTAGAGATCCATCGATGTCTCTAAAATTGACCCAGTTTCATTCCTTTTTATGGCCGAGTAATATTCCATTTTATATATGTACCCCATCTTTATCCATTCATCTGTCTGTGGGCATTTAGGTTGCTTCCATTACCTGGCTATTGTAAATAGTGCTGCAATGAACATTGTGGTGAATGTGCCTTTTTGATTTATGGTTTTCTCTGCGTATATGCCCAGAAGTGGGATTGTTGGATCAGATGGTAATTCTATTTCTAGTTTTTTTAAGGAAACTCCATACTGTTCTCCATAGTGACTGTATCAATTTACATTCCCACCAATAGTGGAAGAGGGTTCCTTTTGTCCACACCCTCCCCAGAATTTGTTGTTTGTAGATTTTCTGATGATGCCGATTCTAACAGGTGTGAGGGGATACCTCATTGTAGTTTTGATTTGCATTTCTCTAATAATTAGTGCTCTTGAGCAGCTTTTCATGTGCGTCTTGGCCCTCTCTGTGTCTTCTTTGAAGAAACGTCTCTTTAGATCTTCTGCCCATTTTTGTATTGGGTTTTTTGTTTTTTTAACATTAAGGTGCATGAGCTGTTTATATATATTGGAGATTAAACCTTTGTCCATTGATTCGTTTGCAACTATTTTCGCCCATTCTGAGGGATGCCTTTTTCCATTCCCGTCTTTTTAACCAAAAAAGAAAGAAAGACAAAGAAGCAGAACACTAATGTGCATAAAATATGCCTTTTGAAACGGTCGTTTTGAAATATGGACGTCCTTTGAATTTTTTGGTCGATATGTGACCCCAGGATTTGTTTTCAGGGCAGGTGTCATTTACAGGCCTGCAATGCTTTTGAGTATCAACTGACCATTAGCGCTGGGATTAAAGCTGCTGTTGTGTGAAACGGCCACAAGGTGGCAGCAGTTATCCCTTACCAAATCTGGTTACTAGGGCAACAGAGCCTCAATGGAAGTCGTGTTCTAGATTGGAATTTAGAATGGAATGTGCCAGGAGAAAGCCCCTCAAGTTTGTCTCCCTACTTCTTGTTCGTGTTTTTAATTTAATTTTTTATTTTTTATTACAGCAAGTATGATTACAATGTTTGGCTTATTGTAGGTGTCGAAGATGTGGTTCTTTTACACATATACAGATGTCTGTTCTTCCTGGGATCCTTTACCCATGTACGTTATGACAGAATGTTGAGTAGTCTTCTCTTGGTATTCCATAGGTCTTTGGTGATTATATATGTCACCTCTGTTTGTATATGTCTGTTAACCCCGATATCGTAATGAAACCAATCCTCACACCTTTCCATTGGTGAACCATAAGCTTGTTTAATGAACCTGTGATTGCACTTCTCAGTGGAAATAACTGCCCTGCTATCTCTTTTAGGCAACACCTATAAGTGATATGATATGATATGTGTCTTTCACTTTCTGACTTACTACAAGTCACGTGATTACCTCTAGACTCATCTACGGTGCTGCAAATGGCATTGTGTCCTTATTTTCCTTGGCTTCTATTCTGCCTTAGCGAGGTCCATTTTCAACAATGTGATTCCCTGAGGGTTGTGGATTAGCTGACCTGGGCAGCCTTACCCTGCCGGCCGGCCCTCCCCAGGTGTGCCTGGTTGAGGTCAATATAAACAGCGCTCCAGGCAGCAATAGCCCCTGAAGCTGTGCCTGACTCCGTATTCTCTGCCCCGTCAGCAGTCTCGGGGCTGAGCTGGTGGGAGGGAAATAGGGGCCACAGCTTTGTTGGTGGCCTGGTGTGAGTGGGGTTCTGCTCGCCATTCTGCAGGGGTTGCCAGGCTGCCACATGTAAAGAAGAGGATGTGTCACCCATACCTTCCGCTGGAATTTCTCTCCGGACAGAGGTGAGGAAGGAAAAAAGCAGTGGGGACCGGGACAGGAGGGGTATCTCAGGCAGGATAATGGAAAGCTTCCGGAAGAGCGCACGGGGCCAGGACAACCTTGGCTGACCTGCAGTCACCATGTTGGCCTGCGTGCTGTCGCTGGTGTGGCTCCGCGGCCCTACCTCTAGGCTTTCACGCCCTTGTACATATTCAGGTGTTTTACCTGGGAAGCGTGGGAACAGTTCAGCAGCAGCTGGACTGGGGCTCAGCTCACCTTTATTCAGAGATGCCTCGGCACGGTCTCCCAGCTTTGCAATGAGGACGCTCCTTGCGTGGGGGGTGGGTTGCTGGCTGGATGGGTGATGATTCCACACCTCTGACCAATTTCAGAATTGTTTACCGCTGGAGCAAGTGCCCTGATAGGGTTTTCCTCTGTATAACTGGTGGGTTCAGGTATTTTTTCGTTTATGGTTCAACTTAGATTTTATTCCTCTTTTATGTATTTATAGATATAAGCATGGAAATAATTCATTTCTATAAATACATCTGTGTGAAGGGAAGAACTTTTTTCTGTTTTATTTTTAAGTTTTATTTTTTTAAATTTTAAGTTTAATTTTATTTACTTTTTTATACAGCAGGTTATTATCACTTATGTATTTTATGCATATACACGTATACAGGTCAATCCCAATCTTCCAACTAATCCCACCACCACCACCCCATGGCTTCCAACACTTGGTGTCCATACGTTTGTTCTCTACCTCTGCGTCTCTATTTCTTCCCTGCAAACCAGTTCATCTGTATCATTTTTTTAGGTTCCACATATATGCATTAATATACAATATTTGTTTTCCGCTTTCTGACTTACTTCATTCTGTATGACAGTCTAGAGATCCATCGATGTCTCTACAAATGACCCAGTTTCATTCCTTTTTATGGCCGAGTAATATTCCATTTTATATATGTACCCCATCTTTATCCATTCATCTGTCTGTGGGCATTTAGGTTGCTTCCATTACCTGGCTATTGTAAATAGTGCTGCAATGAACATTGTGGTGAATGTGCCTTTTTGATTTATGGTTTTCTCTGGGTATATGCCCAGAAGTGGGATTGCTGGATCAGATGGTAATTCTATTTCTAGTTTTTTTAAGGAAACTCCATACTGTTCTCCATAGTGACTGTATCAATTTACATTCCCACCAATAGTGGAAGAGGGTTCCTTTTGTCCACACCCTCCCCAAAATTTGTTGTTTGTAGATTTTCTGATGATGCCGATTCTAACAGGTGTGAGGGGATACCTCATTGTAGTTTTGATTTGCATTTCTCTAATAATTAGTGCTCTTGAGCAGCTTTTCATGTGCGTCTTGGCCCACTCTGTGTCTTCTTTGAAGAAACGTCTCTTTAGATCTTCTGCCCATTTTTGTATTGGGTTTTTTGTTTTTTTAACATTAAGGTGCATGAGCTGTTTATATATATTGGAGATTAAACCTTTGTCCATTGATTCGTTTGCAACTATTTTCGCCCATTCTGAGGGATGCCTTTTTCCATTCCCGTCTTTTTAACCAAAAAAGAAAGAAAGACAAAGAAGCAGAACACTAATGTGCATAAAATATGCCTTTTGAAACGGTCGTTTTGAAATATGGACGTCCTTTGAATTTTTTGGTCGATATGTGACCCCAGGATTTGTTTTCAGGGCAGGTGTCATTTACAGGCCTGCAATGCTTTTGAGTATCAACTGACCATTAGCGCTGGATTAAAGCTGCTGTTGTGTGAAACGGCCACAATGTGGCAGCAGTTATCCCTTACCAAATCTGGTTACTAGGGCAACAGAGCCTCAATGGAAGTCGTGTTCTAGATTGGAATTTAGAATGGAATGTGCCAGGAGAAAGCCCCTCAAGTTTGTCTCCCTACTTCTTGTTCGTATTTTTAATTTAATTTTTTATTTTTTATTACAGCAAGTATGATTACAATGTTTGGGTTATTGTAGGTGTCGAAGATGTGGTTCTTTTACACATATACAGATGTCTGTTCTTCCTGGGATCCTTTACCCATGTACGTTATGACAGAATGTTGAGTAGTCTTCTCTTGGTATTCCATAGGTCTTTGGTGATTATATATGTCACCTCTGTTTGTATATGTCTGTTCACCCCGATATCGTAATGAAACCAATCCTCACACCTTTCCATTGGTGAACCATAAGCTTGTTTAATGAACCTGTGATTGCACTTCTCAGTGGAAATAACTGCCCTGCTATCTATTTTAGGCAACACCTATAAGTGATATGATATGATATGTGTCTTTCACTTTCTGACTTACTACCAGTCACGTGATTACCTCTAGACTCATCTACGGTGCTGCAAATGGCATTGTGTCCTTATTTTCCTTGGCTTCTATTCTGCCTTAGCGAGGTCCATTTTCTACAATGTGATTCCCTGAGGGCTGTGGATTAGCTGACCTGGGCAGCCTTACCCTGCCGGCCGGCCCTCCCCAGGTGTGCCTGGTTGAGGTCAATATAAACAGCACTCCAGGCAGCAATAGCCCCTGAAGCTGTGCCTTACTCCATATTCTCTGCCCCGTCAGCAGTCTCGGGGCTGAGCTGGTGGGAGGGAAATAGGGGCCACAGCTTTGTTGGTGGCCTGGTGTGAATGGGGTTCTGCTGGCCTTTCTGCAGGAGTTGCCAGGCTGCCACCTGTAAAGAAGAGGATGTGTCACCCATACCTTCCGCTGGAATTTCTCTCCGGACAGAGGTGAGGAAGGAAAAAAGCAGTGGGTACCGGGACAGGAGGGGTATCTCAGGCAGGATAATGGAAAGCTTCCGGAAGAGCGCACGGGGCCAGGACAACCTTGGCTGACCTGCAGTCACCATGTTGGCCTGCGTGCTGTCGCTGGTGTGGCTCCGCGGCCCTTCCTCTAGGATTTCAAACCCTTGTACCTATTCAGGTGTTTTACCTGGGAAGGGTGCGAACAGTTCAGCAGCAGCTGGACTGGGGCTCAGCTCACCTTTATTCAGAGATGCCTCGGCACGGTCTCCCAGCTTTTCAATGAGGACGCTCCTTGCGTGGGGGGTGGGTTGCTGGCTGGATGGGTGATGATTCCACACCTCTGACCAATTTCAGAATTGTTTACCGCTGGAGCAAGTGCCCTGATAGGGTTTTCCTCTGTATAACTGGTGGGTTCAGGTATTTTTTCGTTTATGGTTCAACTTAGATTTTATTCCTCTTTTATGTATTTATAGATATAAGCATGGAAATAATTCATTTCTATAAATACATCTGTGTGAAGGGAAGAACTTTTTTCTGTTTTATTTTTAAGTTTTATTTTTTTAAATTTTTAAATTTAATTTTATTTACTTTTTTATACAGCAGGTTATTATCACTTATGTATTTTATGCATATACATGTATACAGGTCAATCCCAGTCTCCCAACTCATCCCACGACCACCACCCCATGGCTTCCCACACTTGGTGTCCATACGTTTGTTCTCTACCTCTGCGTCTCTATTTCTTCCCTGCAAACCAGTTCATCTGTATCATTTTTTTAGGTTCCACATATATGCATTAATATACAATATTTGTTTTCCGCTTTCTGACTTACTTCATTCTGTATGACAGTCTCTAGATCCATCGATGTCTCTACAAATGACCCAGTTTCATTCCGTTTTATGGCCGAGTAATATTCCATTTTATATATGTACCCCATCTTTATCCATTCATCTGTCTGTGGGCATTTAGGTTGCTTCCATTACCTGGCTATTGTAAATAGTGCTGCAATGAACATTGTGGTGAATGTGCCTTTTTGATTTATGGTTTTCTCTGGGTATATGCCCAGAAGTGGGATTGCTGGATCAGATGGTAATTCTATTTCTAGTTTTTTTAAGGAAACTCCATACTGTTCTCCATAGTGACTGTATCAATTTACATTCCCACCAGTAGTGGAAGAGGGTTCCTTTTGTCCACACCCTCCCCAGAATTTGTTGTTTGTAGATTTTCTGATGATGCCGATTCTAACAGGTGTGAGGGGATACCTCATTGTAGTTTTGATTTGCATTTCTCTAATAATTAGTGCTCTTGAGCAGCTTTTCATGTGCGTCTTGGCCCTCTCTGTGTCTTCTTTGAAGAAACGTCTCTCTAGATCTTCTGCCTATTTTTGTATTGGGTTTTTTGTTTTTTTAACATTAAGGTGCATGAGCTGTTTATATATATTGGAGATTAAACCTTTGTCCATTGATTCGTTTGCAACTATTTTCGCCCATTCTGAGGGATGCCTTTTTCCATTCCCGTCTTTTTAACCAAAAAAGAAAGAATGACAAAGAAGCAGAACACTAATGTGCATAAAATATGCCTTTTGAAACGGTCGTTTTGAAATATGGACGTCCTTTGAATTTTTTGGTCGATATGTGACCCCAGGATTTGTTTTCAGGGCAGGTGTCATTTACAGGCCTGCAATGCTTTTGAGTATCAACTGACCATTAGCGCTGGGATTAAAGCTGCTGTTGTGTGAAACGGCCACAAGGTGGCAGCAGTTATCCCTTACCAAATCTGGTTACTAGGGCAACAGAGCCTCAATGGAAGTCGTGTTCTAGATTGGAATTTAGAATGGAATGTGCCAGGAGAAAGCCCCTCAAGTTTGTCTCCCTACTTCTTGTTCGTGTTTTTAATTTAATTTTTTATTTTTTATTACAGCAAGTATGATTACAATGTTTGGCTTATTGTAGGTGTCGAAGATGTGGTTCTTTTACACATATACAGATGTCTGTTCTTCCTGGGATCCTTTACCCATGTACGTTATGACAGAATGTTGAGTAGTCTTCTCTTGGTATTCCATAGGTCTTTGGTGATTATATATGTCACCTCTGTTTGTATATGTCTGTTAACCCCGATATCGTAATGAAACCAATCCTCACACCTTTCCATTGGTGAACCATAAGCTTGTTTAATGAACCTGTGATTGCACTTCTCAGTGGAAATAACTGCCCTGCTATCTCTTTTAGGCAACACCTATAAGTGATATGATATGATATGTGTCTTTCACTTTCTGACTTACTACAAGTCACGTGATTACCTCTAGACTCATCTACGGTGCTGCAAATGGCATTGTGTCCTTATTTTCCTTGGCTTCTATTCTGCCTTAGCGAGGTCCATTTTCAACAATGTGATTCCCTGAGGGCTGTGGATTAGCTGACCTGGGCAGCCTTACCCTGCCGGCCGGCCCTCCGCAGGTGTGCCTGGTTGAGGTCAATATAAGCAGCGCTCCAGGCAGCAATAGCCCCTGAAGCTGTGCCTGACTCCATATTCTCTGCCCCGTCAGCAGTCTCGGGGCTGAGCTGGTGGGAGGGAAATAGGGGCCACAGCTTTGTTGGTGGCCTGGTGTGAGTGGGGTTCTGCTCGCCATTCTGCAGGGGTTGCCAGGCTGCCACCTGTAAAGAAGAGGATGTGTCACCCATACCTTCCGCTGGAATTTCTCTCCGGACAGAGGTGAGGAAGGAAAAAAGCAGTGGGTACCGTGACATGAGGGGTATCTCAGGCAGGATAATGGAAAGCTTCCGGAAGAGCGCACGGGGCCAGGACAACCTTGGCTGACCTGCAGTCACCATGTTGGCCTGCGTGCTGTCGCTGGTGTGGCTCCGCGGCCCTTCCTCTAGGCTTTCAAGCCCTTGTACATATTCAGGTGTTTTACCTGGGAAGGGTGGGAAAAGTTCAGCAGCAGCTGGACTGGGGCTCAGCTCACCTTTATTCAGAGATGCCTCGGCACGGTCTCCCAGCTTTGCAATGAGGACGCTCCTTGCGTGGGGGGTGGGTTGCTGGCTGGATGGGTGATGATTCCACACCTCTGACCAATTTCAGAATTGTTTACCGCTGGAGCAAGTGCCCTGATAGGGTTTTCCTCTGTATAACTGGTGGGTTCAGGTATTTTTTCGTTTATGGTTCAACTTAGATTTTATTCCTCTTTTATGTATTTATAGATATAAGCATGGAAATAATTCATTTCTATAAATACATCTGTGTGAAGAGAAGAACTTTTTTCTGATTTATTTTTAATTTTTATTTTTTAAATTTTTTAATTTAATTTTATTTACTTTTTTATACAGCAGGTTATTATCACTTATGTATTTTATGCATATACATGTATACAGGTCAATCCCAATCTCCCAACTCATCCCACCACCACCACCCCATGGCTTCCCACACTTGGTGTCCATACGTTTGTTCTCTACCTCTGCGTCTCTATTTCTTCCCTGCAAACCAGTTCATCTGTATCATTTTTTTAGGTTCCACATATATGCATTAATATACAATATTTGTTTTCCGCTTTCTGACTTACTTCATTCTGTATGACAGTCTAGAGATCCATCGATGTCTCTACAAATGACCCAGTTTCATTCCATTTTATGGCCGAGTAATATTCCATTTTATATATGTACCCCATCTTTATCCATTCATCTGTCTGTGGGCATTTAGGTTGCTTCCATTACCTGGCTATTGTAAATAGTGCTGCAATGAACATTGTGGTGAATGTGCCTTTTTGATTTATGGTTTTCTCTGGGTATATGCCCAGAAGTGGGATTGCTGGATCAGATGGTAATTCTATTTCTAGTTTTTTTAAGGAAACTCCATACTGTTCTCCATAGTGACTGTATCAATTTACATTCCCACCAATAGTGGAAGAGGGTTCCTTTTGTCCACACCCTCCCCAGAATTTGTTGTTTGTAGATTTTCTGATGATGCCGATTCTAACAGGTGTGAGGGGATACCTCATTGTAGTTTTGATTTGCATTTCTCTAATAATTAGTGCTCTTGAGCAGCTTTTCATGTGCGTCTTGGCCCTCTCTGTGTCTTCTTTGAAGAAACGTCTCTTTAGATCTTCTGCCCATTTTTGTATTGGGTTTTTTGTTTTTTTAACATTAAGGTGCATGAGCTGTTTATATATATTGGAGATTAAACCTTTGTCCATTGATTCGTTTGCAACTATTTTCGCCCATTCTGAGGGATGCCTTTTTCCATTCCCGTCTTTTTAACCAAAAAAGAAAGAAAGACAAAGAAGCAGAACACTAATGTGCATAAAATATGCCTTTTGAAACGGTCGTTTTGAAATATGGACGTCCTTTGAATTTTTTGGTCGATATGTGACCCCAGGATTTGTTTTCAGGGCAGGTGTCATTTACAGGCCTGCAATGCTTTTGAGTATCAACTGACCATTAGCGCTGGGATTAAAGCTGCTGTTGTGTGAAACGGCCACAAGGTGGCAGCAGTTATCCCTTACCAAATCTGGTTACTAGGGCAACAGAGCCTCAATGGAAGTCGTGTTCTAGATTGGAATTTAGAATGGAATGTGCCAGGAGAAAGCCCCTCAAGTTTGTCTCCCTACTTCTTGTTCGTGTTTTTAATTTAATTTTTTATTTTTTATTACAGCAAGTATGATTACAATGTTTGGCTTATTGTAGGTGTCGAAGATGTGGTTCTTTTACACATATACAGATGTCTGTTCTTCCTGGGATCCTTTACCCATGTACGTTATGACAGAATGTTGAGTAGTCTTCTCTTGGTATTCCATAGGTCTTTGGTGATTATATATGTCACCTCTGTTTGTATATGTCTGTTAACCCCGATATCGTAATGAAACCAATCCTCACACCTTTCCATTGGTGAACCATAAGCTTGTTTAATGAACCTGTGATTGCACTTCTCAGTGGAAATAACTGCCCTGCTATCTCTTTTAGGCAACACCTATAAGTGATATGATATGATATGTGTCTTTCACTTTCTGACTTACTACAAGTCACGTGATTACCTCTAGACTCATCTACGGTGCTGCAAATGGCATTGTGTCCTTATTTTCCTTGGCTTCTATTCTGCCTTAGCGAGGTCCATTTTCAACAATGTGATTCCCTGAGGGCTGTGGATTAGCTGACCTGGGCAGCCTTACCCTGCCGGCCGGCCCTCCCCAGGTGTGCCTGGTTGAGGTCAATATAAACAGCGCTCCAGGCAGCAATAGCCCCTGAAGCTGTGCCTGACTCCATATTCTCTGCCCCGTCAGCAGTCTCGGGGCTGAGCTGGTGCGAGGGAAATAGGGGCCACAGCTTTGTTGGTGGCCTGGTGTGAGTGGGGTTCTGCTCGCCATTCTGCAGGGGTTGCCAGGCTGCCACCTGTAAAGAAGAGGATGTGTCACCCATACCTTCCGCTGGAATTTCTCTCCGGACAGAGGTGAGGAAGGAAAAAAGCAGTGGGTACCGGGACATGAGGGGTATCTCAGGCAGGATAATGGAAAGCTTCCGGAAGAGCGCACGGGGCCAGGACAACCTTGGCTGACCTGCAGTCACCATGTTGGCCTGCGTGCTGTCGCTGGTGTGGCTCCGCGGCCCTTCCTCTAGGCTTTCAAGCCCTTGTACATATTCAGGTGTTTTACCTGGGAAGGGTGGGAACAGTTCAGCAGCAGCTGGACTGGGGCTCAGCTCACCTTTATTCAGAGATGCCTCGGCACGGCCTCCCAGCTTTGCAATGAGGACGCTCCTTGCGTGGGGGGTGGGTTGCTGGCTGGATGGGTGATGATTCCACACCTCTGACCAATTTCAGAATTGTTTACCGCTGGAGCAAGTGCCCTGATAGGGTTTTCCTCTGTATAACTGGTGGGTTCAGGTATTTTTTCGTTTATGCTTCAACTTAGATTTTATTCCTCTTTTATGTATTTATAGATATAAGCATGGAAATAATTCATTTCTATAAATACATCTGTGTGAAGAGAAGAACTTTTTTCTGTTTTATTTTTAATTTTTATTTTTTAAATTTTTAAATTTAATTTTATTTTCTTTTTTATACAGCAGGTTATTATCACTTATGTATTTTATGCATGTACATGTATACAGGTCAACCCCAATCTCCCAACTCATCCCACCACCACCACCCCATGGCTTCCCACACTTGGTGTCCATACGTTTGTTCTCTACCTCTGCGTCTCTCTTTCTTCCCTGCAAACCAGTTCATCTGTATCATTTTTTTAGGTTCCACATATATGCATTAATATACAATATTTGTTTTCCGCTTTCTGACTTACTTCATTCTGTATGACAGTCTCTAGATCCATCGATGTCTCTACAAATGACCCAGTTTCATTCCGTTTTATGGCCGAGTAATATTCCATTTTATATATGTACCCCATCTTTATCCATTCATCTGTCTGTGGGCATTTAGGTTGCTTCCATTACCTGGCTATTGTAAATAGTGCTGCAATGAACATTGTGGTGAATGTGCCTTTTTGATTTATGGTTTTCTCTGGGTATATGCCCAGAAGTGGGATTGCTGGATCAGATGGTAATTCTATTTCTAGTTTTTTTAAGGAAACTCCATACTGTTCTCCATAGTGACTGTATCAATTTACATTCCCACCAGTAGTGGAAGAGGGTTCCTTTTGTCCACACCCTCCCCAGAATTTGTTGTTTGTAGATTTTCTGATGATGCCGATTCTAACAGGTGTGAGGGGATACCTCATTGTAGTTTTGATTTGCATTTCTCTAATAATTAGTGCTCTTGAGCAGCTTTTCATGTGCGTCTTGGCCCTCTCTGTGTCTTCTTTGAAGAAACGTCTCTCTAGATCTTCTGCCCATTTTTGTATTGGGTTTTTTGTTTTTTTAACATTAAGGTGCATGAGCTGTTTATATATATTGGAGATTAAACCTTTGTCCATTGATTCGTTTGCAACTATTTTCGCCCATTCTGAGGGATGCCTTTTTCCATTCCCGTCTTTTTAACCAAAAAAGAAAGAAAGACAAAGAAGCAGAACACTAATGTGCATAAAATATGCCTTTTGAAACGGTCGTTTTGAAATATGGACGTCCTTTGAAATTTTTGGTCGATATGTGACCCCAGGATTTGTTTTCAGGGCAGGTGTCATTTACAGGCCTGCAATGATTTTGAGTATCAACTGACCATTAGCGCTGGATTAAAGCTGCTGTTGTGTGAAACGGCCACAAGGTGGCAGCAGTTATCCCTTACCAAATCTGGTTACTAGGGCAACAGAGCCTCAATGGAAGTCGTGTTCTAGATTGGAATTTAGAATGGAATGAGCCAGGAGAAAGCCCCTCAAGTTTGTCTCCCTACTTCTTGTTCGTATTTTTAATTTAATTTTTTATTTTTTATTATAGCAAGTATGATTACAATGTTTGGCTTATTGTAGGTGTCGAAGATGTGGTTCTTTTACACATATACAGATGTCTGTTCTTCCAGGGATCCTGTACCCATGTACGTTATGACAGAATGTTGAGTAGTCTTCTCTTGGTATTCCATAGGTCTTTGGTGATTATATATGTCACCTCTGTTTGTATATGTCTGTTAACCCCGATATCGTAATGAAACCAATCCTCACACCTTTCCATTGGTGAACCATAAGCTTGTTTAATGAACCTGTGATTGCACTTCTCAGTGGAAATAACTGCCCTGCTATCTCTTTTAGGCAACACCTATAAGTGATATGATATGATATGTGTCTTTCACTTTCTGACTTACTACAAGTCACGTGATCACCTCTAGACTCATCTACGGTCCTGCAAATGGCATTGTGTCCTTATTTTCCTTGGCTTCTATTCTGCCTTAGCGAGGTCCATTTTCAACAATGTGATTCCCTGAGGGTTGTGGATTAGCTGACCTGGGCAGCCTTACCCTGCCGGCCGGCCCTCCCAAGGTGTGCCTGGTTGAGGTCAATATAAACAGCGCTCCAGGCAGCAATAGCCCCTGAAGCTGTGCCTGACTCCGTATTCTCTGCCCCGTCAGCAGTCTCGGGGCTGAGCTGGTGGGAGGGAAATAGGGGCCACAGCTTTGTTGGTGGCCTGGTGTGAGTGGGGTTCTGCTGGCCTTTCTGCAGGAGTTGCCAGGCTGCCACCTGTAAAGAAGAGGATGTGTCACCCATACCTTCCGCTGGAATTTCTCTCCGGACAGAGGTGAGGAAGGAAAAAAGCAGTGGGGACCGGGACAGGAGGGGTATCTCAGGCAGGATAATGGAAAGCTTCCGGAAGAGCGCACGGGGCCAGGACAACCTTGGCTGACCTGCAGTCACCATGTTGGCCTGCGTGCTGTCGCTGGTGTGGCTCCGCGGCCCTTCCTCTAGGCTTTCAAACCCTTGTACCTATTCAGGTGTTTTACCTGGGAAGGGTGCGAACAGTTCAGCAGCAGCTGGACTGGGGCTCAGCTCACCTTTATTCAGAGATGCCTCGGCACGGTCTCCCAGCTTTGCAATGAGGACGCTCCTTGCGTGGGGGGTGGGTTGCTGGCTGGATGGGTGATGATTCCACACCTCTGACCAATTTCAGAATTGTTTACCGCTGGAGCAAGTGCCCTGATAGGGTTTTCCTCTGTATAACTGGTGGGTTCAGGTATTTTTTCGTTTATGGTTCAACTTAGATTTTATTCCTCTTTTATGTATTTATAGATATAAGCATGGAAATAATTCATTTCTATAAATACATCTGTGTGAGGGAAGAACTTTTTTCTGTTTTATTTTTAAGTTTTATTTTTTTAAATTTTTAAATTTAATTTTATTTACTTTTTTATACAGCAGGTTATTATCACTTATGTATTTTATGCATATACATGTATACAGGTCAATCCCAATCTCCCAACTCATCCCACCACCACCACCCCATGGCTTCCCACACTTGGTGTCCATACGTTTGTTCTCTACCTCTGCGTCTCTCTTTCTTCCCTGCAAACCAGTTCATCTGTATCATTTTTTTAGGTTCCACATATATGCATTAATATACAATATTTGTTTTCCTCTTTCTGACTTACTTCATTCTGTATGACAGTCTAGAGATCCATCGATGTCTCTAAAATTGACCCAGTTTCATTCCTTTTTATGGCCGAGTAATATTCCATTTTATATATGTACCCCATCTTTATCCATTCATCTGTCTGTGGGCATTTAGGTTGCTTCCATTACCTGGCTATTGTAAATAGTGCTGCAATGAACATTGTGGTGAATGTGCCTTTTTGATTTATGGTTTTCTCTGGGTATATGCCCAGAAGTGGGATTGCTGGATCAGATGGTAATTCTATTTCTAGTTTTTTTAAGGAAACTCCATACTGTTCTCCATAGTGACTGTATCAATTTACATTCCCACCAATAGTGGAAGAGGGTTCCTTTTGTCCACACCCTCCCCAGAATTTGTTGTTTGTAGATTTTCTGATGATGCCGATTCTAACAGGTGTGAGGGGATACCTCATTGTAGTTTTGATTTGCATTTCTCTAATAATTAGTGCTCTTGAGCAGCTTTTCATGTGCGTCTTGGCCCTCTCTGTGTCTTCTTTGAAGAAACGTCTCTTTAGATCTTCTGCCCATTTTTGTATTGGGTTTTTTGTTTTTTAACATTAAGGTGCATGAGCTGTTTATATATATTGGAGATTAAACCTTTGTCCATTGATTCGTTTGCAACTATTTTCGCCCATTCTGAGGGATGCCTTTTTCCATTCCCGTCTTTTTAACCAAAAAAGAAAGAAAGACAAAGAAGCAGAACACTAATGTGCATAAAATATGCCTTTTGAAACGGTCGTTTTGAAATATGGACGTCCTTTGAATTTTTTGGTCGATATGTGACCCCAGGATTTGTTTTCAGGGCAGGTGTCATTTACAGGCCTGCAATGCTTTTGAGTATCAACTGACCATTAGCGCTGGGATTAAAGCTGCTGTTGTGTGAAACGGCCACAAGGTGGCAGCAGTTATCCCTTACCAAATCTGGTTACTAGGGCAACAGAGCCTCAATGGAAGTCGTGTTCTAGATTGGAATTTAGAATGGAATGTGCCAGGAGAAAGCCCCTCAAGTTTGTCTCCCTACTTCTTGTTCGTGTTTTTAATTTAATTTTTTATTTTTTATTACAGCAAGTATGATTACAATGTTTGGCTTATTGTAGGTGTCGAAGATGTGGTTCTTTTACACATATACAGATGTCTGTTCTTCCTGGGATCCTTTACCCATGTACGTTATGACAGAATGTTGAGTAGTCTTCTCTTGGTATTCCATAGGTCTTTGGTGATTATATATGTCACCTCTGTTTGTATATGTCTGTTAACCCCGATATCGTAATGAAACCAATCCTCACACCTTTCCATTGGTGAACCATAAGCTTGTTTAATGAACCTGTGATTGCACTTCTCAGTGGAAATAACTGCCCTGCTATCTCTTTTAGGCAACACCTATAAGTGATATGATATGATATGTGTCTTTCACTTTCTGACTTACTACAAGTCACGTGATTACCTCTAGACTCATCTACGGTGCTGCAAATGGCATTGTGTCCTTATTTTCCTTGGCTTCTATTCTGCCTTAGCGAGGTCCATTTTCAACAATGTGATTCCCTGAGGGCTGTGGATTAGCTGACCTGGGCAGCCTTACCCTGCCGGCCGGCCCTCCCAAGGTGTGCCTGGTTGAGGTCAATATAAACAGCGCTCCAGGCAGCAATAGCCCCTGAAGCTGTGCCTGACTCCATATTCTCTGCCCCGTCAGCAGTCTCGGGGCTGAGCTCGTGGGAGGGAAATAGGGGCCACAGCTTTGTTGGTGGCCTGGTGTGAGTGGGGTTCTGCTCGCCATTCTGCAGGGGTTGCCAGGCTGCCACATGTAAAGAAGAGGATGTGTCACCCATACCTTCCGCTGGAATTTCTCTCCGGACAGAGGTGAGGAAGGAAAAAAGCAGTGGGGACCGGGACAGGAGGGGTATCTCAGGCAGGATAATGGAAAGCTTCCGGAAGAGCGCACGGGGCCAGGACAACCTTGGCTGACCTGCAGTCACCATGTTGGCCTGCGTGCTGTCGCTGGTGTGGCTCCGCGGCCCTTCCTCTAGGCTTTCAAGCCCTTGTACATATTCAGGTGTTTTACCTGGGAAGGGTGGGAACAGTTCAGCAGCAGCTGGACTGGGGCTCAGCTCACCTTTATTCAGAGATGCCTCGGCACGGTCTCCCAGCTTTGCAATGAGGACGCTCCTTGCGTGGTGGGTGGGTTGCTGGCTGGATGGGTGATGATTCCACACCTCTGACCAATTTCAGAATTGTTTACCGCTGGAGCAAGTGCCCTGATAGGGTTTTCCTCTGTATAACTGGTGGGTTCAGGTATTTTTTCGTTTATGGTTCAACTTAGATTTTATTCCTCTTTTATGTATTTATAGATATAAGCATGGAAATAATTCATTTCTATAAATACATCTGTGTGAAGGGAAGAACTTTTTTCTGTTTTATTTTTAAGTTTTATTTTTTTTAATTTTTAAATTTAATTTTATTTACTTTTTTATACAGCAGGTTATTATCACTTATGTATTTTATGCATATACATGTATACAGGTCTATCCCAGTCTCCCAACTCATCCCACCACCACCACCCCATGGCTTCCCACACTTGGTGTCCATACGTTTGTTCTCTACCTCTGCGTCTCTATTTCTTCCCTGCAAACCAGTTCATCTGTATCATTTTTTTAGGTTCCACATATATGCATTAATATACAATATTTGTTTTCCGCTTTCTGACTTACTTCATTCTGTATGACAGTCTCTAGATCCATTGATGTCTCTACAAATGACCCAGTTTCATTCCTTTTTATGGCCGAGTAATATTCCATTTTATATATGTACCCCATCTTTATCCATTCATCTGTCTGTGGGCATTTAGGTTGCTTCCATTACCTGGCTATTGTAAATAGTGCTGCAATGAACATTGTGGTGAATGTGCCTTTTTGATTTATGGTTTTCTCTGGGTATATGCCCAGAAGTGGGATTGCTGGATCAGATGGTAATTCTATTTCTAGTTTTTTTAAGGAAACTCCATACTGTTCTCCATAGTGACTGTATCAATTTACATTCCCACCAGTAGTGGAAGAGGGTTCCTTTTGTCCACACCCTCCCCAGAATTTGTTGTTTGTAGATTTTCTGATGATGCCGATTCTAACAGGTGTGAGGGGATACCTCATTGTAGTTTTGATTTGCATTTCTCTAATAATTAGTGCTCTTGAGCAGCTTTTCATGTGCGTCTTGGCCCTCTCTGTGTCTTCTTTGAAGAAACGTCTCTCTAGATCTTCTGCCTATTTTTGTATTGGGTTTTTTGTTTTTTTAACATTAAGGTGCATGAGCTGTTTATATATATTGGAGATTAAACCTTTGTCCATTGATTCGTTTGCAACTATTTTCGCCCATTCTGAGGGATGCCTTTTTCCATTCCCGTCTTTTTAACCAAAAAAGAAAGAAAGACAAAGAAGCAGAACACTAATGTGCATAAAATATGCCTTTTGAAACGGTCGTTTTGAAATATGGACGTCCTTTGAAATTTTTGGTCGATATGTGACCCCAGGATTTGTTTTCAGGGCAGGTGTCATTTACAGGCCTGCAATGATTTTGAGTATCAACTGACCATTAGCGCTGGATTAAAGCTGCTGTTGTGTGAAACGGCCACAAGGTGGCAGCAGTTATCCCTTACCTAATCTGGTTACTAGGGCAACAGAGCCTCAATGGAAGTCGTGTTCTAGATAGGAATTTAGAATGGAATGAGCCAGGAGAAAGCCCCTCAAGTTTGTCTCCCTACTTCTTGTTCGTATTTTTAATTTAATTTTTTATTTTTTATTACAGCAAGTATGATTACAATGTTTGGCTTATTGTAGGTGTCGAAGATGTGGTTCTTTTACACATATACAGATGTCTGTTCTTCCAGGGATCCTGTACCCATGTACGTTATGACAGAATGTTGAGTAGTCTTCTCTTGGTATTCCATAGGTCTTTGGTGATTATATATGTCACCTCTGTTTGTATATGTCTGTTAACCCCGATATCGTAATGAAACCAATCCTCACACCTTTCCATTGGTGAACCATAAGCTTGTTTAATGAACCTGTGATTGCACTTCTCAGTGGAAATAACTGCCCTGCTATCTCTTTTAGGCAACACCTATAAGTGATATGATATGATATGTGTCTTTCACTTTCTGACTTACTACAAGTCACGTGATTACCTCTAGACTCATCTACGGTGCTGCAAATGGCATTGTGTCCTTATTTTCCTTGGCTTCTATTCTGCCTTAGCGAGGTCCATTTTCAACAATGTGATTCCCTGAGGGCTGTGGATTAGCTGACCTGGGCAGCCTTACCCTGCCGGCCGGCCCTCCCCAGGTGTGCCTGGTTGAGGTCAATATAAACAGCGCTCCAGGCAGCAATAGCCCCTGAAGCTGTGCCTGACTCCATATTCTCTGCCCCGTCAGCAGTCTCGGGGCTGAGCTGGTGGGAGGGAAATAGGGGCCACAGCTTTGTTGGTGGCCTGGTGTGAGTGGGGTTCTGCCCGCCATTCTGCAGGGGTTGCCAGGCTGCCACCTGTAAAGAAGAGGATGTGTCACCCATACCTTCCGCTGGAATTTCTCTCCGGACAGAGGTGAGGAAGGAAAAAAGCAGTGGGGACCGGGACAGGAGGGGTATCTCAGGCAGGATAATGGAAAGCTTCCGGAAGAGCGCACGGGGCCAGGACAACCTTGGCTGACCTGCAGTCACCATGTTGGCCTGCGTGCTGTCGCTGGTGTGGCTCCGCGGCCCTTCCTCTAGGCTTTCAAACCCTTGTACCTATTCAGGTGTTTTACCTGGGAAGGGTGCGAACAGTTCAGCAGCAGCTGGACTGGGGCTCAGCTCACCTTTATTCAGAGATGCCTCGGCACGGTCTCCCAGCTTTGCAATGAGGACGCTCCTTGCGTGGGGGGTGGGTTGCTGGCTGGATGGGTGATGATTCCACACCTCTGACCAATTTCAGAATTGTTTACCGCTGGAGCAAGTGCCCTGATAGGGTTTTCCTCTGTATAACTGGTGGGTTCAGGTATTTTTTCGTTTATGGTTCAACTTAGATTTTATTCCTCTTTTATGTATTTATAGATATAAGCATGGAAATAATTCATTTCTATAAATACATCTGTGTGAGGGAAGAACTTTTTTCTGTTTTATTTTTAGTTTTATTTTTTTAAATTTTTAAATTTAATTTTATTTACTTTTTTATACAGCAGGTTATTATCACTTATGTATTTTATGCATATACATGTATACAGGTCAATCCCAATCTCCCAACTCATCCCACCACCACCACCCCATGGCTTCCCACACTTGGTGTCCATACGTTTGTTCTCTACCTCTGCGTCTCTCTTTCTTCCCTGCAAACCAGTTCATCTGTATCATTTTTTTAGGTTCCACATATATGCATTAATATACAATATTTGTTTTCCTCTTTCTGACTTACTTCATTCTGTATGACAGTCTAGAGATCCATCGATGTCTCTAAAATTGACCCAGTTTCATTCCTTTTTGTGGCCGAGTAATATTCCATTTTATATATGTACCCCATCTTTATCCATTCATCTGTCTGTGGGCATTTAGGTTGCTTCCATTACCTGGCTATTGTAAATAGTGCTGCAATGAACATTGTGGTGAATGTGCCTTTTTGATTTATGGTTTTCTCTGGGTATATGCCCAGAAGTGGGATTGCTAGATCAGATGGTAATTCTATTTCTAGTTTTTTTAAGGAAACTCCATACTGTTCTCCATAGTGACTGTATCAATTTACATTCCCACCAATAGTGGAAGAGGGTTCCTTTTGTCCACACCCTCTCCAGAATTTGTTGTTTGTAGATTTTCTGATGATGCCGATTCTAACAGGTGTGAGGGGATACCTCATTGTAGTTTTGATTTGCATTTCTCTAATAATTAGTGCTCTTGAGCAGCTTTTCATGTGCGTCTTGGCCCTCTCTGTGTCTTCTTTGAAGAAACGTCTCTCTAGATCTTCTGCCCATTTTTGTATTGGGTTTTTTGTTTTTTTAACATTAAGGTGCATGAGCTGTTTATATATATTGGAGATTAAACCTTTGTCCATTGATTCGTTTGCAACTATTTTCGCCCATTCTGAGGGATGCCTTTTTCCATTCCCGTCTTTTTAACCAAAAAAGAAAGAAAGACAAAGAAGCAGAACACTAATGTGCATAAAATATGCCTTTTGAAACGGTCGTTTTGAAATATGGACGTCCTTTGAATTTTTTGGTCGATATGTGACCCCAGGATTTGTTTTCAGGGCAGGTGTCATTTACAGGCCTGCAATGCTTTTGAGTATCAACTGACCATTAGCGCTGGGATTAAAGCTGCTGTTGTGTGAAACGGCCACAAGGTGGCAGCAGTTATCCCTTACCAAATCTGGTTACTAGGGCAACAGAGCCTCAATGGAAGTCGTGTTCTAGATTGGAATTTAGAATGGAATGTGCCAGGAGAAAGCCCCTCAAGTTTGTCTCCCTACTTCTTGTTCGTGTTTTTAATTTAATTTTTTATTTTTTATTACAGCAAGTATGATTACAATGTTTGGCTTATTGTAGGTGTCGAAGATGTGGTTCTTTTACACATATACAGATGTCTGTTCTTCCTGGGATCCTTTACCCATGTACGTTATGGCAGAATGTTGAGTAGTCTTCTCTTGGTATTCCATAGGTCTTTGGTGATTATATATGTCACCTCTGTTTGTATATGTCTGTTAACCCCGATATCGTAATGAAACCAATCCTCACACCTTTCCATTGGTGAACCATAAGCTTGTTTAATGAACCTGTGATTGCACTTCTCAGTGGAAATAACTGCCCTGCTATCTCTTTTAGGCAACACCTATAAGTGATATGATATGATATGTGTCTTTCACTTTCTGACTTACTACAAGTCACGTGATTACCTCTAGACTCATCTACGGTGCTGCAAATGGCATTGTGTCCTTATTTTCCTTGGCTTCTATTCTGCCTTAGCGAGGTCCATTTTCAACAATGTGATTCCCTGAGGGCTGTGGATTAGCTGACCTGGGCAGCCTTACCCTGCCGGCCGGCCCTCCCCAGGTGTGCCTGGTTGAGGTCAATATAAACAGCGCTCCAGGCAGCAATAGCCCCTGAAGCTGTGCCTGACTCCATATTCTCTGCCCCGTCAGGAGTCTCGGGGCTGAGCTGGTGGGAGGGAAATAGGGGCCACAGCTTTGTTGGTGGCCTGGTGTGAGTGGGGTTCTGCTGGCCTTTCTGCAGGAGTTGCCAGGCTGCCACCTGTAAAGAAGAGGATGTGTCACCCATACCTTCCGCTGGAATTTCTCTCCGGACAGAGGTGAGGAAGGAAAAAAGCAGTGGGTACCGTGACCTGAGGGGTATCTCAGGCAGGATAATGGAAAGCTTCCGGAAGAGCGCACGGGGCCAGGACAACCTTGGCTGACCTGCAGTCACCATGTTGGCCTGCGTGCTGTCGCTGGTGTGGCTCCGCGGCCCTTCCTCTAGGCTTTCAAACCCTTGTACATATTCAGGTGTTTTACCTGGGAAGGGTGGGAACAGTTCAGCAGCAGCTGGACTGGGGCTCAGCTCACCTTTATTCAGAGATGCCTCGGCACGGTCTCCCAGCTTTGCAATGAGGACGCTCCTTGCGTGGGGGGTGGGTTGCTGGCTGGATGGGTGATGATTCCACACCTCTGACCAATTTCAGAATTGTTTACCGCTGGAGCAAGTGCCCTGATAGGGTTTTCCTCTGTATAACTGGTGGGTTCAGGTATTTTTTCGTTTATGGTTCAACTTAGATTTTATTCCTCTTTTATGTATTTATAGATATAAGCATGGAAATAATTCATTTATATAAATACATCTGTGTGAAGAGAAGAACTTTTTTCTGTTTTATTTTTAATTTTTATTTTTTAAATTTTTAAATTTAATTTTATTTACTTTTTTATACAGCAGGTTATTATCACTTATGTATTTTATGCATATACATGTATACAGGTCAATCCCAATCTCCCAACTCATCCCACCACCACCACCCCATGGCTTCCCACACTTGGTGTCCATACGTTTGTTCTCTACCTCTGCGTCTCTATTTCTTCCCTGCAAACCAGTTCATCTGTATCATTTTTTTAGGTTCCACATATATGCATTAATATACAATATTTGTTTTCCGCTTTCTGACTTACTTCATTCTCTATGACAGTCTCTAGATCCATCGATGTCTCTACAAATGACCCAGTTTCATTCCTTTTTATGGCCGAGTAATATTCCATTTTATATATGTACCCCATCTTTATCCATTCATCTGTCTGTGGGCATTTAGGTTGCTTCCATTACCTGGCTAATGTAAATAGTGCTGCAATGAACATTGTGGTGAATGTGCATTTTTGATTTATGGTTTTCTCTGGGTATATGCCCAGAAGTGGGATTGCTGGATCAGATGGTAATTCTATTTCTAGTTTTTTTAAGGAAACTCCATACTGTTCTCCATAGTGACTGTATCAATTTACATTCCCACCAATAGTGGAAGAGGGTTCCTTTTGTCCACACCCTCCCCAGAATTTGTTGTTTGTAGATTTTCTGATGATGCCGATTCTAACAGGTGTGAGGGGATACCTCATTGTAGTTTTGATTTGCATTTCTCTAATAATTAGTGCTCTTGAGCAGCTTTTCATGTGCGTCTTGGCCCTCTCTGTGTCTTCTTTGAAGAAACGTCTCTCTAGATCTTCTGCCCATTTTTGTATTGGGTTTTTTGTTTTTTTAACATTAAGGTGCATGAGCTGTTTATATATATTGGAGATTAAACCTTTGTCCATTGATTCGTTTGCAACTATTTTCGCCCATTCTGAGGGATGCCTTTTTCCATTCCAGTCTTTTTAACCAAAAAAGAAAGAAAGACAAAGAAGCAGAACACTAATGTGCATAAAATATGCCTTTTGAAACGGTCGTTTTGAAATATGGACGTCCTTTGAAATTTTTGGTCGATATGTGACCCCAGGATTTGTTTTCAGGGCAGGTGTCATTTACAGGCCTGCAATGATTTTGAGTATCAACTGACCATTAGCGCTGGATTAAAGCTGCTGTTGTGTGAAACGGCCACAAGGTGGCAGCAGTTATCCCTTACCAAATCTGGTTACTAGGGCAACAGAGCCTCAATGGAAGTCGTGTTCTAGATTGGAATTTAGAATGGAATGAGCCAGGAGAAAGCCCCTCAAGTTTGTCTCCCTACTTCTTGTTCGTATTTTTAATTTAATTTTTTATTTTTTATTACAGCAAGTATGATTACAATGTTTGGCTTATTGTAGGTGTCGAAGATGTGGTTCTTTTACACATATACAGATGTCTGTTCTTCCAGGGATCCTGTACCCATGTACGTTATGACAGAATGTTGAGTAGTCTTCTCTTGGTATTCCATAGGTCTTTGGTGATTATATATGTCACCTCTGTTTGTATATGTCTGTTAACCCCGATATCGTAATGAAACCAATCCTCACACCTTTCCATTGGTGAACCATAAGCTTGTTTAATGAACCTGTGATTGCACTTCTCAGTGGAAATAACTGCCCTGCTATCTCTTTTAGGCAACACCTATAAGTGATATGATATGATATGTGTCTTTCACTTTCTGACTTACTACAAGTCACGTGATCACCTCTAGACTCATCTACGGTCCTGCAAAAGGCATTGTGTCCTTATTTTCCTTGGCTTCTATTCTGCCTTAGCGAGGTCCATTTTCAACAATGTGATTCCCTGAGGGTTGTGGATTAGCTGACCTGGGCAGCCTTACCCTGCCGGCCGGCCCTCCCAAGGTGTGCCTGGTTGAGGTCAATATAAACAGCGCTCCAGGCAGCAATAGCCCCTGAAGCTGTGCCTGACTCCATATTCTCTGCCCCGTCAGCAGTCTCGGGGCTGAGCTGGTGGGAGGGAAATAGGGGCCACAGCTTTGTTGGTGGCCTGGTGTGAGTGGGGTTCTGCTGGCCTTTCTGCAGGAGTTGCCAGGCTGCCACCTGTAAAGAAGAGGATGTGTCACCCATACCTTCCGCTGGAATTTCTCTCCGGACAGAGGTGAGGAAGGAAAAAAGCAGTGGGGACCGGGACAGGAGGGGTATCTCAGGCAGGATAATGGAAAGCTTCCGGAAGAGCGCACGGGGCCAGGACAACCTTGGCTGACCTGCAGTCACCATGTTGGCCTGCGTGCTGTCGCTGGTGTGGCTCCGCGGCCCTTCCTCTAGGCTTTCAAACCCTTGTACCTATTCAGGTGTTTTACCTGGGAAGGGTGCGAACAGTTCAGCAGCAGCTGGACTGGGGCTCAGCTCACCTTTATTCAGAGATGCCTCGGCACGGTCTCCCAGCTTTGCAATGAGGACGCTCCTTGCGTGGGGGGTGGGTTGCTGGCTGGATGGGTGATGATTCCACACCTCTGACCAATTTCAGAATTGTTTACCGCTGGAGCAAGTGCCCTGATAGGGTTTTCCTCTGTATAACTGGTGGGTTCAGGTATTTTTTCGTTTATGGTTCAACTTAGATTTTATTCCTCTTTTATGTATTTATAGATATAAGCATGGAAATAATTCATTTCTATAAATACATCTGTGTGAGGGAAGAACTTTTTTCTGTTTTATTTTTAAGTTTTATTTTTTTAAATTTTTAAATTTAATTTTATTTACTTTTTTATACAGCAGGTTATTATCACTTATGTATTTTATGCATATACATGTATACAGGTCAATCCCAATCTCCCAACTCATCCCACCACCACCACCCCATGGCTTCCCACACTTGGTGTCCATACGTTTGTTCTCTACCTCTGCGTCTCTCTTTCTTCCCTGCAAACCAGTTCAACTGTATCATTTTTTTAGGTTCCACATATATGCATTAATATACAATATTTGTTTTCCTCTTTCTGACTTACTTCATTCTGTATAACAGTCTAGAGATCCATCGATGTCTCTAAAATTGACCCAGTTTCATTCCTTTTTATGGCCGAGTAATATTCCATTTTATATATGTACCCCATCTTTATCCATTCATCTGTCTGTGGGCATTTAGGTTGCTTCCATTACCTGGCTATTGTAAATAGTGCTGCAATGAACATCGTGGTGAATGTGCCTTTTTGATTTATGGTTTTCTCTGGGTATATGCCCAGAAGTGGGATTGCTGGATCAGATGGTAATTCTATTTCTAGTTTTTTTAAGGAAACTCCATACTGTTCTCCATAGTGACTGTATCAATTTACATTCCCACCAATAGTGGAAGAGGGTTCCTTTTGTCCACACCCTCCCCAGAATTTGTTGTTTGTAGATTTTCTGATGATGCCGATTCTAACAGGTGTGAGGGGATACCTCATTGTAGTTTTGATTTGCATTTCTCTAATAATTAGTGCTCTTGAGCAGCTTTTCATGTGCGTCTTGGCCCTCTCTGTGTCTTCTTTGAAGAAACGTCTCTTTAGATCTTCTGCCCATTTTTGTATTGGGTTTTTTGTTTTTTTAACATTAAGGTGCATGAGCTGTTTATATATATTGGAGATTAAACCTTTGTCCATTGATTCGTTTGCAACTATTTTCACCCATTCTGAGGGATGCCTTTTTCCATTCCCGTCTTTTTAACCAAAAAAGAAAGAAAGACAAAGAAGCAGAACACTAATGTGCATAAAATATGCCTTTTGAAACGGTCGTTTTGAAATATGGACGTCCTTTGAATTTTTTGGTCGATATGTGACCCCAGGATTTGTTTTCAGGGCAGGTGTCATTTACAGGCCTGCAATGCTTTTGAGTATCAACTGACCATTAGCGCTGGGATTAAAGCTGCTGTTGTGTGAAACGGCCACAAGGTGGCAGCAGTTATCCCTTACCAAATCTGGTAACTAGGGCAACAGAGCCTCAATGGAAGTCGTGTTCTAGATTGGAATTTAGAATGGAATGTGCCAGGAGAAAGCCCCTCAAGTTTGTCTCCCTACTTCTTGTTCGTGTTTTTAATTTAATTTTTTATTTTTTATTACAGCAAGTATGATTACAATGTTTGGCTTATTGTAGGTGTCGAAGATGTGGTTCTTTTACACATATACAGATGTCTGTTCTTCCTGGGATCCTTTACCCATGTACGTTATGGCAGAATGTTGAGTAGTCTTCTCTTGGTATTCCATAGGTCTTTGGTGATTATATATGTCACCTCTGTTTGTATATGTCTGTTAACCCCGATATCGTAATGAAACCAATCCTCACACCTTTCCATTGGTGAACCATAAGCTTGTTTAATGAACCTGTGATTGCACTTCTCAGTGGAAATAACTGCCCTGCTATCTCTTTTAGGCAACACCTATAAGTGATATGATATGATATGTGTCTTTCACTTTCTGACTTACTACAAGTCACGTGATTACCTCTAGACTCATCTACGGTGCTGCAAATGGCATTGTGTCCTTATTTTCCTTGGCTTCTATTCTGCCTTAGCGAGGTCCATTTTCAACAATGTGATTCCCTGAGGGCTGTGGATTAGCTGACCTGGGCAGCCTTACCCTGCCGGCCGGCCCTCCCCAGGTGTGCCTGGTTGAGGTCAATATAAACAGCGCTCCAGGCAGCAATAGCCCCTGAAGCTGTGCCTGACTCCATATTCTCTGCCCCGTCAGGAGTCTCGGGGCTGAGCTGGTGGGAGGGAAATAGGGGCCACAGCTTTGTTGGTGGCCTGGTGTGAGTGGGGTTCTGCTGGGCTTTCTGCAGGAGTTGCCAGGCTGCCACCTGTAAAGAAGAGGATGTGTCACCCATACCTTCCGCTGGAATTTCTCTCCGGACAGAGGTGAGGAAGGAAAAAAGCAGTGGGTACCGTGACCTGAGGGGTATCTCAGGCAGGATAATGGAAAGCTTCCGGAAGAGCGCACGGGGCCAGGACAACCTTGGCTGACCTGCAGTCACCATGTTGGCCTGCGTGCTGTCGCTGGTGTGGCTCCGCGGCCCTTCCTCTAGGCTTTCAAACCCTTGTACATATTCAGGTGTTTTACCTGGGAAGGGTGGGAACAGTTCAGCAGCAGCTGGACTGGGGCTCAGCTCACCTTTATTCAGAGATGCCTCGGCACGGTCTCCCAGCTTTGCAATGAGGACGCTCCTTGCGTGGGGGGTGGGTTGCTGGCTGGATGGGTGATGATTCCACACCTCTGACCAATTTCAGAATTGTTTACCGCTGGAGCAAGTGCCCTGATAGGGTTTTCCTCTGTATAACTGGTGGGTTCAGGTATTTTTTCGTTTATGGTTCAACTTAGATTTTATTCCTCTTTTATGTATTTATAGATATAAGCATGGAAATAATTCATTTATATAAATACATCTGTGTGAAGAGAAGAACTTTTTTCTGTTTTATTTTTAATTTTTATTTTTTAAATTTTTAAATTTAATTTTATTTACTTTTTTATACAGCAGGTTATTATCACTTATGTATTTTATGCATATACATGTATACAGGTCAATCCCAATCTCCCAACTCATCCCACCACCACCACCCCATGGCTTCCCACACTTGGTGTCCATACGTTTGTTCTCTACCTCTGCGTCTCTATTTCTTCCCTGCAAACCAGTTCATCTGTATCATTTTTTTAGGTTCCACATATATGCATTGATATACAATATTTGTTTTCCGCTTTCTGACTTACTTCATTCTCTATGACAGTCTCTAGATCCATCGATGTCTCTACAAATGACCCAGTTTCATTCCTTTTTATGGCCGAGTAATATTCCATTTTATATATGTACCCCATCTTTATCCATTCATCTGTCTGTGGGCATTTAGGTTGCTTCCATTACCTGGCTAATGTAAATAGTGCTGCAATGAACATTGTGGTGAATGTGCATTTTTGATTTATGGTTTTCTCTGGGTATATGCCCAGAAGTGGGATTGCTGGATCAGATGGTAATTCTATTTCTAGTTTTTTTAAGGAAACTCCATACTGTTCTCCATAGTGACTGTATCAATTTACATTCCCACCAATAGTGGAAGAGGGTTCCTTTTGTCCACACCCTCCCCAGAATTTGTTGTTTGTAGATTTTCTGATGATGCCGATTCTAACAGGTGTGAGGGGATACCTCATTGTAGTTTTGATTTGCATTTCTCTAATAATTAGTGCTCTTGAGCAGCTTTTCATGTGCGTCTTGGCCCTCTCTGTGTCTTCTTTGAAGAAACGTCTCTCTAGATCTTCTGCCCATTTTTGTATTGGGTTTTTTGTTTTTTTAACATTAAGGTGCATGAGCTGTTTATATATATTGGAGATTAAACCTTTGTCCATTGATTCGTTTGCAACTATTTTCGCCCATTCTGAGGGATGCCTTTTTCCATTCCCGTCTTTTTAACCAAAAAAGAAAGAAAGACAAAGAAGCAGAACACTAATGTGCATAAAATATGCCTTTTGAAACGGTCGTTTTGAAATATGGACGTCCTTTGAAATTTTTGGTCGATATGTGACCCCAGGATTTGTTTTCAGGGCAGGTGTCATTTACAGGCCTGCAATGATTTTGAGTATCAACTGACCATTAGCGCTGGATTAAAGCTGCTGTTGTGTGAAACGGCCACAAGGTGGCAGCAGTTATCCCTTACCAAATCTGGTTACTAGGGCAACAGAGCCTCAATGGAAGTCGTGTTCTAGATTGGAATTTAGAATGGAATGAGCCAGGAGAAAGCCCCTCAAGTTTGTCTCCCTACTTCTTGTTCGTATTTTTAATTTAATTTTTTATTTTTTATTACAGCAAGTATGATTACAATGTTTGGCTTATTGTAGGTGTCGAAGATGTGGTTCTTTTACACATATACAGATGTCTGTTCTTCCAGGGATCCTGTACCCATGTACGTTATGACAGAATGTTGAGTAGTCTTCTCTTGGTATTCCATAGGTCTTTGGTGATTATATATGTCACCTCTGTTTGTATATGTCTGTTAACCCCGATATCGTAATGAAACCAATCCTCACACCTTTCCATTGGTGAACCATAAGCTTGTTTAATGAACCTGTGATTGCACTTCTCAGTGGAAATAACTGCCCTGCTATCTCTTTTAGGCAACACCTATAAGTGATATGATATGATATGTGTCTTTCACTTTCTGACTTACTACAAGTCACGTGATCACCTCTAGACTCATCTACGGTCCTGCAAAAGGCATTGTGTCCTTATTTTCCTTGGCTTCTATTCTGCCTTAGCGAGGTCCATTTTCAACAATGTGATTCCCTGAGGGTTGTGGATTAGCTGACCTGGGCAGCCTTACCCTGCCGGCCGGCCCTCCCAAGGTGTGCCTGGTTGAGGTCAATATAAACAGCGCTCCAGGCAGCAATAGCCCCTGAAGCTGTGCCTGACTCCGTATTCTCTGCCCCGTCAGCAGTCTCGGGGCTGAGCTGGTGGGAGGGAAATAGGGGCCACAGCTTTGTTGGTGGCCTGGTGTGAGTGGGGTTCTGCTGGCCTTTCTGCAGGAGTTGCCAGGCTGCCACCTGTAAAGAAGAGGATGTGTCACCCATACCTTCCGCTGGAATTTCTCTCCGGACAGAGGTGAGGAAGGAAAAAAGCAGTGGGGACCGGGACAGGAGGGGTATCTCAGGCAGGATAATGGAAAGCTTCCGGAAGAGCGCACGGGGCCAGGACAACCTTGGCTGACCTGCAGTCACCATGTTGGCCTGCGTGCTGTCGCTGGTGTGGCTCCGCGGCCCTTCCTCTAGGCTTTCAAACCCTTGTACCTATTCAGGTGTTTTACCTGGGAAGGGTGCGAACAGTTCAGCAGCAGCTGGACTGGGGCTCAGCTCACCTTTATTCAGAGATGCCTCGGCACGGTCTCCCAGCTTTGCAATGAGGACGCTCCTTGCGTGGGGGGTGGGTTGCTGGCTGGATGGGTGATGATTCCACACCTCTGACCAATTTCAGAATTGTTTACCGCTGGAGCAAGTGCCCTGATAGGGTTTTCCTCTGTATAACTGGTGGGTTCAGGTATTTTTTCGTTTATGGTTCAACTTAGATTTTATTCCTCTTTTATGTATTTATAGATATAAGCATGGAAATAATTCATTTCTATAAATACATCTGTGTGAGGGAAGAACTTTTTTCTGTTTTATTTTTAAGTTTTATTTTTTTAAATTTTTAAATTTAATTTTATTTACTTTTTTATACAGCAGGTTATTATCACTTATGTATTTTATGCATATACATGTATACAGGTCAATCCCAATCTCCCAACTCATCCCACCACCACCACCCCATGGCTTCCCACACTTGGTGTCCATACGTTTGTTCTCTACCTCTGCGTCTCTCTTTCTTCCCTGCAAACCAGTTCAACTGTATCATTTTTTTAGGTTCCACATATATGCATTAATATACAATATTTGTTTTCCTCTTTCTGACTTACTTCATTCTGTATGACAGTCTAGAGATCCATCGATGTCTCTAAAATTGACCCAGTTTCATTCCTTTTTATGGCCGAGTAATATTCCATTTTATATATGTACCCCATCTTTATCCATTCATCTGTCTGTGGGCATTTAGGTTGCTTCCATTACCTGGCTATTGTAAATAGTGCTGCAATGAACATCGTGGTGAATGTGCCTTTTTGATTTATGGTTTTCTCTGGGTATATGCCCAGAAGTGGGATTGCTGGATCAGATGGTAATTCTATTTCTAGTTTTTTTAAGGAAACTCCATACTGTTCTCCATAGTGACTGTATCAATTTACATTCCCACCAATAGTGGAAGAGGGTTCCTTTTGTCCACACCCTCCCCAGAATTTGTTGTTTGTAGATTTTCTGATGATGCCGATTCTAACAGGTGTGAGGGGATACCTCATTGTAGTTTTGATTTGCATTTCTCTAATAATTAGTGCTCTTGAGCAGCTTTTCATGTGCGTCTTGGCCCTCTCTGTGTCTTCTTTGAAGAAACGTCTCTTTAGATCTTCTGCCCATTTTTGTATTGGGTTTTTTGTTTTTTAACATTAAGGTGCATGAGCTGTTTATATATATTGGAGATTAAACCTTTGTCCATTGATTCGTTTGCAACTATTTTCGCCCATTCTGAGGGATGCCTTTTTCCATTCCCGTCTTTTTAACCAAAAAAGAAAGAAAGACAAAGAAGCAGAACACTAATGTGCATAAAATATGCCTTTTGAAACGGTCGTTTTGAAATATGGACGTCCTTTGAATTTTTTGGTCGATATGTGACCCCAGGATTTGTTTTCAGGGCAGGTGTCATTTACAGGCCTGCAATGCTTTTGAGTATCAACTGACCATTAGCGCTGGGATTAAAGCTGCTGTTGTGTGAAACGGCCACAAGGTGGCAGCAGTTATCCCTTACCAAATCTGGTTACTAGGGCAACAGAGCCTCAATGGAAGTCGTGTTCTAGATTGGAATTTAGAATGGAATGTGCCAGGAGAAAGCCCCTCAAGTTTGTCTCCCTACTTCTTGTTCGTGTTTTTAATTTAATTTTTTATTTTTTATTACAGCAAGTATGATTACAATGTTTGGCTTATTGTAGGTGTCGAAGATGTGGTTCTTTTACACATATACAGATGTCTGTTCTTCCTGGGATCCTTTACCCATGTACGTTATGACAGAATGTTGAGTAGTCTTCTCTTGGTATTCCATAGGTCTTTGGTGATTATATATGTCACCTCTGTTTGTATATGTCTGTTAACCCCGATATCGTAATGAAACCAATCCTCACACCTTTCCATTGGTGAACCATAAGCTTGTTTAATGAACCTGTGATTGCACTTCTCAGTGGAAATAACTGCCCTGCTATCTCTTTTAGGCAACACCTATAAGTGATATGATATGATATGTGTCTTTCACTTTCTGACTTACTACAAGTCACGTGATTACCTCTAGACTCATCTACGGTGCTGCAAATGGCATTGTGTCCTTATTTTCCTTGGCTTCTATTCTGCCTTAGCGAGGTCCATTTTCAACAATGTGATTCCCTGAGGGCTGTGGATTAGCTGACCTGGGCAGCCTTACCCTGCCGGCCGGCCCTCCCAAGGTGTGCCTGGTTGAGGTCAATATAAACAGCGCTCCAGGCAGCAATAGCCCCTGAAGCTGTGCCTGACTCCATATTCTCTGCCCCGTCAGCAGACTCGGGGCTGAGCTCGTGGGAGGGAAATAGGGGCCACAGCTTTGTTGGTGGCCTGGTGTGAGTGGGGTTCTGCTCGCCATTCTGCAGGGGTTGCCAGGCTGCCACATGTAAAGAAGAGGATGTGTCACCCATACCTTCCGCTGGAATTTCTCTCCGGACAGAGGTGAGGAAGGAAAAAAGCAGTGGGGACCGGGACAGGAGGGGTATCTCAGGCAGGATAATGGAAAGCTTCCGGAAGAGCTCACGGGGCCAGGACAACCTTGGCTGACCTGCAGTCACCATGTTGGCCTGCGTGCTGTCGCTGGTGTGGCTCCGCGGCCCTTCCTCTAGGCTTTCAAGCCCTTGTACATATTCAGGTGTTTTACCTGGGAAGGGTGGGAACAGTTCAGCAGCAGCTGGACTGGGGCTCAGCTCACCTTTATTCAGAGATGCCTCGGCACGGTCTCCCAGCTTTGCAATGAGGACGCTCCTTGCGTGGTGGGTGGGTTGCTGGCTGGATGGGTGATGATTCCACACCTCTGACCAATTTCAGAATTGTTTACCGCTGGAGCAAGTGCCCTGATAGGGTTTTCCTCTGTATAACTGGTGGGTTCAGGTATTTTTTCGTTTATGGTTCAACTTAGATTTTATTCCTCTTTTATGTATTTATAGATATAAGCATGGAAATAATTCATTTCTATAAATACATCTGTGTGAAGGGAAGAACTTTTTTCTGTTTTATTTTTAAGTTTTATTTTTTTTAATTTTTAAATTTAATTTTATTTACTTTTTTATACAGCAGGTTATTATCACTTATGTATTTTATGCATATACATGTATACAGGTCTATCCCAGTCTCCCAACTCATCCCACCACCACCACCCCATGGCTTCCCACACTTGGTGTCCATACGTTTGTTCTCTACCTCTGCGTCTCTATTTCTTCCCTGCAAACCAGTTCATCTGTATCATTTTTTTAGGTTCCACATATATGCATTAATATACAATATTTGTTTTCCGCTTTCTGACTTACTTCATTCTGTATGACAGTCTCTAGATCCATTGATGTCTCTACAAATGACCCAGTTTCATTCCTTTTTATGGCCGAGTAATATTCCATTTTATATATGTACCCCATCTTTATCCATTCATCTGTCTGTGGGCATTTAGGTTGCTTCCATTACCTGGCTATTGTAAATAGTGCTGCAATGAACATTGTGGTGAATGTGCCTTTTTGATTTATGGTTTTCTCTGGGTATATGCCCAGAAGTGGGATTGCTGGATCAGATGGTAATTCTATTTCTAGTTTTTTTAAGGAAACTCCATACTGTTCTCCATAGTGACTGTATCAATTTACATTCCCACCAGTAGTGGAAGAGGGTTCCTTTTGTCCACACCCTCCCCAGAATTTGTTGTTTGTAGATTTTCTGATGATGCCGATTCTAACAGGTGTGAGGGGATACCTCATTGTAGTTTTGATTTGCATTTCTCTAATAATTAGTGCTCTTGAGCAGCTTTTCATGTGCGTCTTGGCCCTCTCTGTGTCTTCTTTGAAGAAACGTCTCTCTAGATCTTCTGCCCATTTTTGTATTGGGTTTTTTGTTTTTTTAACATTAAGGTGCATGAGCTGTTTATATATATTGGAGATTAAACCTTTGTCCATTGATTCGTTTGCAACTATTTTCGCCCATTCTGAGGGATGCCTTTTTCCATTCCCGTCTTTTTAACCAAAAAAGAAAGAAAGACAAAGAAGCAGAACACTAATGTGCATAAAATATGCCTTTTGAAACGGTCGTTTTGAAATATGGACGTCCTTTGAAATTTTTGGTCGATATGTGACCCCAGGATTTGTTTTCAGGGCAGGTGTCATTTACAGGCCTGCAATGATTTTGAGTATCAACTGACCATTAGCGCTGGATTAAAGCTGCTGTTGTGTGAAACGGCCACAAGGTGGCAGCAGTTATCCCTTACCTAATCTGGTTACTAGGGCAACAGAGCCTCAATGGAAGTCGTGTTCTAGATAGGAATTTAGAATGGAATGAGCCAGGAGAAAGCCCCTCAAGTTTGTCTCCCTACTTCTTGTTCGTATTTTTAATTTAATTTTTTATTTTTTATTACAGCAAGTATGATTACAATGTTTGGCTTATTGTAGGTGTCGAAGATGTGGTTCTTTTACACATATACAGATGTCTGTTCTTCCAGGGATCCTGTACCCATGTACGTTATGACAGAATGTTGAGTAGTCTTCTCTTGGTATTCCATAGGTCTTTGGTGATTATATATGTCACCTCTGTTTGTATATGTCTGTTAACCCCGATATCGTAATGAAACCAATCCTCACACCTTTCCATTGGTGAACCATAAGCTTGTTTAATGAACCTGTGATTGCACTTCTCAGTGGAAATAACTGCCCTGCTATCTCTTTTAGGCAACACCTATAAGTGATATGATATGATATGTGTCTTTCACTTTCTGACTTACTACAAGTCACGTGATTACCTCTAGACTCATCTACGGTGCTGCAAATGGCATTGTGTCCTTATTTTCCTTGGCTTCTATTCTGCCTTAGCGAGGTCCATTTTCAACAATGTGATTCCCTGAGGGCTGTGGATTAGCTGACCTGGGCAGCCTTACCCTGCCGGCCGGCCCTCCCCAGGTGTGCCTGGTTGAGGTCAATATAAACAGCGCTCCAGGCAGCAATAGCCCCTGAAGCTGTGCCTGACTCCATATTCTCTGCCCCGTCAGCAGTCTCGGGGCTGAGCTGGTGGGAGGGAAATAGGGGCCACAGCTTTGTTGGTGGCCTGGTGTGAGTGGGGTTCTGCCCGCCATTCTGCAGGGGTTGCCAGGCTGCCACCTGTAAAGAAGAGGATGTGTCACCCATACCTTCCGCTGGAATTTCTCTCCGGACAGAGGTGAGGAAGGAAAAAAGCAGTGGGGACCGGGACAGGAGGGGTATCTCAGGCAGGATAATGGAAAGCTTCCGGAAGAGCGCACGGGGCCAGGACAACCTTGGCTGACCTGCAGTCACCATGTTGGCCTGCGTGCTGTCGCTGGTGTGGCTCCGCGGCCCTTCCTCTAGGCTTTCAAACCCTTGTACCTATTCAGGTGTTTTACCTGGGAAGGGTGGGAACAGTTCAGCAGCAGCTGGACTGGGGCTCAGCTCACCTTTATTCAGAGATGCCTCGGCACGGTCTCCCAGCTTTGCAATGAGGACGCTCCTTGCGTGGGGGGTGGGTTGCTGGCTGGATGGGTGATGATTCCACACCTCTGACCAATTTCAGAATTGTTTACCGCTGGAGCAAGTGCCCTGATAGGGTTTTCCTCTGTATAACTGGTGGGTTCAGGTATTTTTTCGTTTATGGTTCAACTTAGATTTTATTCCTCTTTTATGTATTTATAGATATAAGCATGGAAATAATTCATTTCTATAAATACATCTGTGTGAGGGAAGAACTTTTTTCTGTTTTATTTTTAGTTTTATTTTTTTAAATTTTTAAATTTAATTTTATTTACTTTTTTATACAGCAGGTTATTATCACTTATGTATTTTATGCATATACATGTATACAGGTCAATCCCAGTCTCCCAACTCATCCCACCACCACCACCCCATGGCTTCCCACACTTGGTGTCCATACGTTTGTTCTCTACCTCTGCGTCTCTCTTTCTTCCCTGCAAACCAGTTCATCTGTATCATTTTTTTAGGTTCCACATATATGCATTAATATACAATATTTGTTTTCCTCTTTCTGACTTACTTCATTCTGTATGACAGTCTAGAGATCCATCGATGTCTCTAAAATTGACCCAGTTTCATTCCTTTTTGTGGCCGAGTAATATTCCATTTTATATATGTACCCCATCTTTATCCATTCATCTGTCTGTGGGCATTTAGGTTGCTTCCATTACCTGGCTATTGTAAATAGTGCTGCAATGAACATTGTGGTGAATGTGCCTTTTTGATTTATGGTTTTCTCTGGGTATATGCCCAGAAGTGGGATTGCTACATCAGATGGTAATTCTATTTCTAGTTTTTTTAAGGAAACTCCATACTGTTCTCCATAGTGACTGTATCAATTTACATTCCCACCAATAGTGGAAGAGGGTTCCTTTTGTCCACACCCTCTCCAGAATTTGTTGTTTGTAGATTTTCTGATGATGCCGATTCTAACAGGTGTGAGGGGATACCTCATTGTAGTTTTGATTTGCATTTCTCTAATAATTAGTGCTCTTGAGCAGCTTTTCATGTGCGTCTTGGCCCTCTCTGTGTCTTCTTTGAAGAAACGTCTCTCTAGATCTTCTGCCCATTTTTGTATTGGGTTTTTTGTTTTTTTAACATTAAGGTGCATGAGCTGTTTATATATATTGGAGATTAAACCTTTGTCCATTGATTCGTTTGCAACTATTTTCGCCCATTCTGAGGGATGCCTTTTTCCATTCCCGTCTTTTTAACCAAAAAAGAAAGAAAGACAAAGAAGCAGAACACTAATGTGCATAAAATATGCCTTTTGAAACGGTCGTTTTGAAATATGGACGTCCTTTGAATTTTTTGGTCGATATGTGACCCCAGGATTTGTTTTCAGGGCAGGTGTCATTTACAGGCCTGCAATGCTTTTGAGTATCAACTGACCATTAGCGCTGGGATTAAAGCTGCTGTTGTGTGAAACGGCCACAAGGTGGCAGCAGTTATCCCTTACCAAATCTGGTTACTAGGGCAACAGAGCCTCAATGGAAGTCGTGTTCTAGATTGGAATTTAGAATGGAATGTGCCAGGAGAAAGCCCCTCAAGTTTGTCTCCCTACTTCTTGTTCGTGTTTTTAATTTAATTTTTTATTTTTTATTACAGCAAGTATGATTACAATGTTTGGCTTATTGTAGGTGTCGAAGATGTGGTTCTTTTACACATATACAGATGTCTGTTCTTCCTGGGATCCTTTACCCATGTACGTTATGGCAGAATGTTGAGTAGTCTTCTCTTGGTATTCCATAGGTCTTTGGTGATTATATATGTCACCTCTGTTTGTATATGTCTGTTAACCCCGATATCGTAATGAAACCAATCCTCACACCTTTCCATTGGTGAACCATAAGCTTGTTTAATGAACCTGTGATTGCACTTCTCAGTGGAAATAACTGCCCTGCTATCTCTTTTAGGCAACACCTATAAGTGATATGATATGATATGTGTCTTTCACTTTCTGACTTACTACAAGTCACGTGATTACCTCTAGACTCATCTACGGTGCTGCAAATGGCATTGTGTCCTTATTTTCCTTGGCTTCTATTCTGCCTTAGCGAGGTCCATTTTCAACAATGTGATTCCCTGAGGGCTGTGGATTAGCTGACCTGGGCAGCCTTACCCTGCCGGCCGGCCCTCCCCAGGTGTGCCTGGTTGAGGTCAATATAAACAGCGCTCCAGGCAGCAATAGCCCCTGAAGCTGTGCCTGACTCCATATTCTCTGCCCCGTCAGGAGTCTCGGGGCTGAGCTGGTGGGAGGGAAATAGGGGCCACAGCTTTGTTGGTGGCCTGGTGTGAGTGGGGTTCTGCTGGCCTTTCTGCAGGAGTTGCCAGGCTGCCACCTGTAAAGAAGAGGATGTGTCACCCATACCTTCCGCTGGAATTTCTCTCCGGACAGAGGTGAGGAAGGAAAAAAGCAGTGGGTACCGTGACCTGAGGGGTATCTCAGGCAGGATAATGGAAAGCTTCCGGAAGAGCGCACGGGGCCAGGACAACCTTGGCTGACCTGCAGTCACCATGTTGGCCTGCGTGCTGTCGCTGGTGTGGCTCCGCGGCCCTTCCTCTAGGCTTTCAAACCCTTGTACATATTCAGGTGTTTTACCTGGGAAGGGTGGGAACAGTTCAGCAGCAGCTGGACTGGGGCTCAGCTCACCTTTATTCAGAGATGCCTCGGCACGGTCTCCCAGCTTTGCAATGAGGACGCTCCTTGCGTGGGGGGTGGGTTGCTGGCTGGATGGGTGATGATTCCACACCTCTGACCAATTTCAGAATTGTTTACCGCTGGAGCAAGTGCCCTGATAGGGTTTTCCTCTGTATAACTGGTGGGTTCAGGTATTTTTTCGTTTATGGTTCAACTTAGATTTTATTCCTCTTTTATGTATTTATAGATATAAGCATGGAAATAATTCATTTATATAAATACATCTGTGTGAAGAGAAGAACTTTTTTCTGTTTTATTTTTAATTTTTATTTTTTAAATTTTTAAATTTAATTTTATTTACTTTTTTATACAGCAGGTTATTATCACTTATGTATTTTATGCATATACATGTATACAGGTCAATCCCAATCTCCCAACTCATCCCACCACCACCACCCCATGGCTTCCCACACTTGGTGTCCATACGTTTGTTCTCTACCTCTGCGTCTCTATTTCTTCCCTGCAAACCAGTTCATCTGTATCATTTTTTTAGGTTCCACATATATGCATTAATATACAATATTTGTTTTCCGCTTTCTGACTTACTTCATTCTCTATGACAGTCTCTAGATCCATCGATGTCTCTACAAATGACCCAGTTTCATTCCTTTTTATGGCCGAGTAATATTCCATTTTATATATGTACCCCATCTTTATCCATTCATCTGTCTGTGGGCATTTAGGTTGCTTCCATTACCTGGCTAATGTAAATAGTGCTGCAATGAACATTGTGGTGAATGTGCATTTTTGATTTATGGTTTTCTCTGGGTATATGCCCAGAAGTGGGATTGCTGGATCAGATGGTAATTCTATTTCTAGTTTTTTTAAGGAAACTCCATACTGTTCTCCATAGTGACTGTATCAATTTACATTCCCACCAATAGTGGAAGAGGGTTCCTTTTGTCCACACCCTCCCCAGAATTTGTTGTTTGTAGATTTTCTGATGATGCCGATTCTAACAGGTGTGAGGGGATACCTCATTGTAGTTTTGATTTGCATTTCTCTAATAATTAGTGCTCTTGAGCAGCTTTTCATGTGCGTCTTGGCCCTCTCTGTGTCTTCTTTGAAGAAACGTCTCTCTAGATCTTCTGCCCATTTTTGTATTGGGTTTTTTGTTTTTTTAACATTAAGGTGCATGAGCTGTTTATATATATTGGAGATTAAACCTTTGTCCATTGATTCGTTTGCAACTATTTTCGCCCATTCTGAGGGATGCCTTTTTCCATTCCAGTCTTTTTAACCAAAAAAGAAAGAAAGACAAAGAAGCAGAACACTAATGTGCATAAAATATGCCTTTTGAAACGGTCGTTTTGAAATATGGACGTCCTTTGAAATTTTTGGTCGATATGTGACCCCAGGATTTGTTTTCAGGGCAGGTGTCATTTACAGGCCTGCAATGATTTTGAGTATCAACTGACCATTAGCGCTGGATTAAAGCTGCTGTTGTGTGAAACGGCCACAAGGTGGCAGCAGTTATCCCTTACCAAATCTGGTTACTAGGGCAACAGAGCCTCAATGGAAGTCGTGTTCTAGATTGGAATTTAGAATGGAATGAGCCAGGAGAAAGCCCCTCAAGTTTGTCTCCCTACTTCTTGTTCGTATTTTTAATTTAATTTTTTATTTTTTATTACAGCAAGTATGATTACAATGTTTGGCTTATTGTAGGTGTCGAAGATGTGGTTCTTTTACACATATACAGATGTCTGTTCTTCCAGGGATCCTGTACCCATGTACGTTATGACAGAATGTTGAGTAGTCTTCTCTTGGTATTCCATAGGTCTTTGGTGATTATATATGTCACCTCTGTTTGTATATGTCTGTTAACCCCGATATCGTAATGAAACCAATCCTCACACCTTTCCATTGGTGAACCATAAGCTTGTTTAATGAACCTGTGATTGCACTTCTCAGTGGAAATAACTGCCCTGCTATCTCTTTTAGGCAACACCTATAAGTGATATGATATGATATGTGTCTTTCACTTTCTGACTTACTACAAGTCACGTGATCACCTCTAGACTCATCTACGGTCCTGCAAAAGGCATTGTGTCCTTATTTTCCTTGGCTTCTATTCTGCCTTAGCGAGGTCCATTTTCAACAATGTGATTCCCTGAGGGTTGTGGATTAGCTGACCTGGGCAGCCTTACCCTGCCGGCCGGCCCTCCCAAGGTGTGCCTGGTTGAGGTCAATATAAACAGCGCTCCAGGCAGCAATAGCCCCTGAAGCTGTGCCTGACTCCATATTCTCTGCCCCGTCAGCAGTCTCGGGGCTGAGCTGGTGGGAGGGAAATAGGGGCCACAGCTTTGTTGGTGGCCTGGTGTGAGTGGGGTTCTGCTGGCCTTTCTGCAGGAGTTGCCAGGCTGCCACCTGTAAAGAAGAGGATGTGTCACCCATACCTTCCGCTGGAATTTCTCTCCGGACAGAGGTGAGGAAGGAAAAAAGCAGTGGGGACCGGGACAGGAGGGGTATCTCAGGCAGGATAATGGAAAGCTTCCGGAAGAGCGCACGGGGCCAGGACAACCTTGGCTGACCTGCAGTCACCATGTTGGCCTGCGTGCTGTCGCTGGTGTGGCTCCGCGGCCCTTCCTCTAGGCTTTCAAACCCTTGTACCTATTCAGGTGTTTTACCTGGGAAGGGTGCGAACAGTTCAGCAGCAGCTGGACTGGGGCTCAGCTCACCTTTATTCAGAGATGCCTCGGCACGGTCTCCCAGCTTTGCAATGAGGACGCTCCTTGCGTGGGGGGTGGGTTGCTGGCTGGATGGGTGATGATTCCACACCTCTGACCAATTTCAGAATTGTTTACCGCTGGAGCAAGTGCCCTGATAGGGTTTTCCTCTGTATAACTGGTGGGTTCAGGTATTTTTTCGTTTATGGTTCAACTTAGATTTTATTCCTCTTTTATGTATTTATAGATATAAGCATGGAAATAATTCATTTCTATAAATACATCTGTGTGAGGGAAGAACTTTTTTCTGTTTTATTTTTAAGTTTTATTTTTTTAAATTTTTAAATTTAATTTTATTTACTTTTTTATACAGCAGGTTATTATCACTTATGTATTTTATGCATATACATGTATACAGGTCAATCCCAATCTCCCAACTCATCCCACCACCACCACCCCATGGCTTCCCACACTTGGTGTCCATACGTTTGTTCTCTACCTCTGCGTCTCTCTTTCTTCCCTGCAAACCAGTTCAACTGTATCATTTTTTTAGGTTCCACATATATGCATTAATATACAATATTTGTTTTCCTCTTTCTGACTTACTTCATTCTGTATAACAGTCTAGAGATCCATCGATGTCTCTAAAATTGACCCAGTTTCATTCCTTTTTATGGCCGAGTAATATTCCATTTTATATATGTACCCCATCTTTATCCATTCATCTGTCTGTGGGCATTTAGGTTGCTTCCATTACCTGGCTATTGTAAATAGTGCTGCAATGAACATCGTGGTGAATGTGCCTTTTTGATTTATGGTTTTCTCTGGGTATATGCCCAGAAGTGGGATTGCTGGATCAGATGGTAATTCTATTTCTAGTTTTTTTAAGGAAACTCCATACTGTTCTCCATAGTGACTGTATCAATTTACATTCCCACCAATAGTGGAAGAGGGTTCCTTTTGTCCACACCCTCCCCAGAATTTGTTGTTTGTAGATTTTCTGATGATGCCGATTCTAACAGGTGTGAGGGGATACCTCATTGTAGTTTTGATTTGCATTTCTCTAATAATTAGTGCTCTTGAGCAGCTTTTCATGTGCGTCTTGGCCCTCTCTGTGTCTTCTTTGAAGAAACGTCTCTTTAGATCTTCTGCCCATTTTTGTATTGGGTTTTTTGTTTTTTTAACATTAAGGTGCATGAGCTGTTTATATATATTGGAGATTAAACCTTTGTCCATTGATTCGTTTGCAACTATTTTCACCCATTCTGAGGGATGCCTTTTTCCATTCCCGTCTTTTTAACCAAAAAAGAAAGAAAGACAAAGAAGCAGAACACTAATGTGCATAAAATATGCCTTTTGAAACGGTCGTTTTGAAATATGGACGTCCTTTGAATTTTTTGGTCGATATGTGACCCCAGGATTTGTTTTCAGGGCAGGTGTCATTTACAGGCCTGCAATGCTTTTGAGTATCAACTGACCATTAGCGCTGGGATTAAAGCTGCTGTTGTGTGAAACGGCCACAAGGTGGCAGCAGTTATCCCTTACCAAATCTGGTAACTAGGGCAACAGAGCCTCAATGGAAGTCGTGTTCTAGATTGGAATTTAGAATGGAATGTGCCAGGAGAAAGCCCCTCAAGTTTGTCTCCCTACTTCTTGTTCGTGTTTTTAATTTAATTTTTTATTTTTTATTACAGCAAGTATGATTACAATGTTTGGCTTATTGTAGGTGTCGAAGATGTGGTTCTTTTACACATATACAGATGTCTGTTCTTCCTGGGATCCTTTACCCATGTACGTTATGGCAGAATGTTGAGTAGTCTTCTCTTGGTATTCCATAGGTCTTTGGTGATTATATATGTCACCTCTGTTTGTATATGTCTGTTAACCCCGATATCGTAATGAAACCAATCCTCACACCTTTCCATTGGTGAACCATAAGCTTGTTTAATGAACCTGTGATTGCACTTCTCAGTGGAAATAACTGCCCTGCTATCTCTTTTAGGCAACACCTATAAGTGATATGATATGATATGTGTCTTTCACTTTCTGACTTACTACAAGTCACGTGATTACCTCTAGACTCATCTACGGTGCTGCAAATGGCATTGTGTCCTTATTTTCCTTGGCTTCTATTCTGCCTTAGCGAGGTCCATTTTCAACAATGTGATTCCCTGAGGGCTGTGGATTAGCTGACCTGGGCAGCCTTACCCTGCCGGCCGGCCCTCCCCAGGTGTGCCTGGTTGAGGTCAATATAAACAGCGCTCCAGGCAGCAATAGCCCCTGAAGCTGTGCCTGACTCCATATTCTCTGCCCCGTCAGGAGTCTCGGGGCTGAGCTGGTGGGAGGGAAATAGGGGCCACAGCTTTGTTGGTGGCCTGGTGTGAGTGGGGTTCTGCTGGGCTTTCTGCAGGAGTTGCCAGGCTGCCACCTGTAAAGAAGAGGATGTGTCACCCATACCTTCCGCTGGAATTTCTCTCCGGACAGAGGTGAGGAAGGAAAAAAGCAGTGGGTACCGTGACCTGAGGGGTATCTCAGGCAGGATAATGGAAAGCTTCCGGAAGAGCGCACGGGGCCAGGACAACCTTGGCTGACCTGCAGTCACCATGTTGGCCTGCGTGCTGTCGCTGGTGTGGCTCCGCGGCCCTTCCTCTAGGCTTTCAAACCCTTGTACATATTCAGGTGTTTTACCTGGGAAGGGTGGGAACAGTTCAGCAGCAGCTGGACTGGGGCTCAGCTCACCTTTATTCAGAGATGCCTCGGCACGGTCTCCCAGCTTTGCAATGAGGACGCTCCTTGCGTGGGGGGTGGGTTGCTGGCTGGATGGGTGATGATTCCACACCTCTGACCAATTTCAGAATTGTTTACCGCTGGAGCAAGTGCCCTGATAGGGTTTTCCTCTGTATAACTGGTGGGTTCAGGTATTTTTTCGTTTATGGTTCAACTTAGATTTTATTCCTCTTTTATGTATTTATAGATATAAGCATGGAAATAATTCATTTATATAAATACATCTGTGTGAAGAGAAGAACTTTTTTCTGTTTTATTTTTAATTTTTATTTTTTAAATTTTTAAATTTAATTTTATTTACTTTTTTATACAGCAGGTTATTATCACTTATGTATTTTATGCATATACATGTATACAGGTCAATCCCAATCTCCCAACTCATCCCACCACCACCACCCCATGGCTTCCCACACTTGGTGTCCATACGTTTGTTCTCTACCTCTGCGTCTCTATTTCTTCCCTGCAAACCAGTTCATCTGTATCATTTTTTTAGGTTCCACATATATGCATTGATATACAATATTTGTTTTCCGCTTTCTGACTTACTTCATTCTCTATGACAGTCTCTAGATCCATCGATGTCTCTACAAATGACCCAGTTTCATTCCTTTTTATGGCCGAGTAATATTCCATTTTATATATGTACCCCATCTTTATCCATTCATCTGTCTGTGGGCATTTAGGTTGCTTCCATTACCTGGCTAATGTAAATAGTGCTGCAATGAACATTGTGGTGAATGTGCATTTTTGATTTATGGTTTTCTCTGGGTATATGCCCAGAAGTGGGATTGCTGGATCAGATGGTAATTCTATTTCTAGTTTTTTTAAGGAAACTCCATACTGTTCTCCATAGTGACTGTATCAATTTACATTCCCACCAATAGTGGAAGAGGGTTCCTTTTGTCCACACCCTCCCCAGAATTTGTTGTTTGTAGATTTTCTGATGATGCCGATTCTAACAGGTGTGAGGGGATACCTCATTGTAGTTTTGATTTGCATTTCTCTAATAATTAGTGCTCTTGAGCAGCTTTTCATGTGCGTCTTGGCCCTCTCTGTGTCTTCTTTGAAGAAACGTCTCTCTAGATCTTCTGCCCATTTTTGTATTGGGTTTTTTGTTTTTTTAACATTAAGGTGCATGAGCTGTTTATATATATTGGAGATTAAACCTTTGTCCATTGATTCGTTTGCAACTATTTTCGCCCATTCTGAGGGATGCCTTTTTCCATTCCCGTCTTTTTAACCAAAAAAGAAAGAAAGACAAAGAAGCAGAACACTAATGTGCATAAAATATGCCTTTTGAAACGGTCGTTTTGAAATATGGACGTCCTTTGAAATTTTTGGTCGATATGTGACCCCAGGATTTGTTTTCAGGGCAGGTGTCATTTACAGGCCTGCAATGATTTTGAGTATCAACTGACCATTAGCGCTGGATTAAAGCTGCTGTTGTGTGAAACGGCCACAAGGTGGCAGCAGTTATCCCTTACCAAATCTGGTTACTAGGGCAACAGAGCCTCAATGGAAGTCGTGTTCTAGATTGGAATTTAGAATGGAATGAGCCAGGAGAAAGCCCCTCAAGTTTGTCTCCCTACTTCTTGTTCGTATTTTTAATTTAATTTTTTATTTTTTATTACAGCAAGTATGATTACAATGTTTGGCTTATTGTAGGTGTCGAAGATGTGGTTCTTTTACACATATACAGATGTCTGTTCTTCCAGGGATCCTGTACCCATGTACGTTATGACAGAATGTTGAGTAGTCTTCTCTTGGTATTCCATAGGTCTTTGGTGATTATATATGTCACCTCTGTTTGTATATGTCTGTTAACCCCGATATCGTAATGAAACCAATCCTCACACCTTTCCATTGGTGAACCATAAGCTTGTTTAATGAACCTGTGATTGCACTTCTCAGTGGAAATAACTGCCCTGCTATCTCTTTTAGGCAACACCTATAAGTGATATGATATGATATGTGTCTTTCACTTTCTGACTTACTACAAGTCACGTGATCACCTCTAGACTCATCTACGGTCCTGCAAAAGGCATTGTGTCCTTATTTTCCTTGGCTTCTATTCTGCCTTAGCGAGGTCCATTTTCAACAATGTGATTCCCTGAGGGTTGTGGATTAGCTGACCTGGGCAGCCTTACCCTGCCGGCCGGCCCTCCCAAGGTGTGCCTGGTTGAGGTCAATATAAACAGCGCTCCAGGCAGCAATAGCCCCTGAAGCTGTGCCTGACTCCGTATTCTCTGCCCCGTCAGCAGTCTCGGGGCTGAGCTGGTGGGAGGGAAATAGGGGCCACAGCTTTGTTGGTGGCCTGGTGTGAGTGGGGTTCTGCTGGCCTTTCTGCAGGAGTTGCCAGGCTGCCACCTGTAAAGAAGAGGATGTGTCACCCATACCTTCCGCTGGAATTTCTCTCCGGACAGAGGTGAGGAAGGAAAAAAGCAGTGGGGACCGGGACAGGAGGGGTATCTCAGGCAGGATAATGGAAAGCTTCCGGAAGAGCGCACGGGGCCAGGACAACCTTGGCTGACCTGCAGTCACCATGTTGGCCTGCGTGCTGTCGCTGGTGTGGCTCCGCGGCCCTTCCTCTAGGCTTTCAAACCCTTGTACCTATTCAGGTGTTTTACCTGGGAAGGGTGCGAACAGTTCAGCAGCAGCTGGACTGGGGCTCAGCTCACCTTTATTCAGAGATGCCTCGGCACGGTCTCCCAGCTTTGCAATGAGGACGCTCCTTGCGTGGGGGGTGGGTTGCTGGCTGGATGGGTGATGATTCCACACCTCTGACCAATTTCAGAATTGTTTACCGCTGGAGCAAGTGCCCTGATAGGGTTTTCCTCTGTATAACTGGTGGGTTCAGGTATTTTTTCGTTTATGGTTCAACTTAGATTTTATTCCTCTTTTATGTATTTATAGATATAAGCATGGAAATAATTCATTTCTATAAATACATCTGTGTGAGGGAAGAACTTTTTTCTGTTTTATTTTTAAGTTTTATTTTTTTAAATTTTTAAATTTAATTTTATTTACTTTTTTATACAGCAGGTTATTATCACTTATGTATTTTATGCATATACATGTATACAGGTCAATCCCAATCTCCCAACTCATCCCACCACCACCACCCCATGGCTTCCCACACTTGGTGTCCATACGTTTGTTCTCTACCTCTGCGTCTCTCTTTCTTCCCTGCAAACCAGTTCAACTGTATCATTTTTTTAGGTTCCACATATATGCATTAATATACAATATTTGTTTTCCTCTTTCTGACTTACTTCATTCTGTATGACAGTCTAGAGATCCATCGATGTCTCTAAAATTGACCCAGTTTCATTCCTTTTTATGGCCGAGTAATATTCCATTTTATATATGTACCCCATCTTTATCCATTCATCTGTCTGTGGGCATTTAGGTTGCTTCCATTACCTGGCTATTGTAAATAGTGCTGCAATGAACATCGTGGTGAATGTGCCTTTTTGATTTATGGTTTTCTCTGGGTATATGCCCAGAAGTGGGATTGCTGGATCAGATGGTAATTCTATTTCTAGTTTTTTTAAGGAAACTCCATACTGTTCTCCATAGTGACTGTATCAATTTACATTCCCACCAATAGTGGAAGAGGGTTCCTTTTGTCCACACCCTCCCCAGAATTTGTTGTTTGTAGATTTTCTGATGATGCCGATTCTAACAGGTGTGAGGGGATACCTCATTGTAGTTTTGATTTGCATTTCTCTAATAATTAGTGCTCTTGAGCAGCTTTTCATGTGCGTCTTGGCCCTCTCTGTGTCTTCTTTGAAGAAACGTCTCTTTAGATCTTCTGCCCATTTTTGTATTGGGTTTTTTGTTTTTTTAACATTAAGGTGCATGAGCTGTTTATATATATTTGAGATTAAACCTTTGTCCATTGATTCGTTTGCAACTATTTTCACCCATTCTGAGGGATGCCTTTTTCCATTCCCGTCTTTTTAACCAAAAAAGAAAGAAAGACAAAGAAGCAGAACACTAATGTGCATAAAATATGCCTTTTGAAACGGTCGTTTTGAAATATGGACGTCCTTTGAATTTTTTGGTCGATATGTGACCCCAGGATTTGTTTTCAGGGCAGGTGTCATTTACAGGCCTGCAATGCTTTTGAGTATCAACTGACCATTAGCGCTGGGATTAAAGCTGCTGTTGTGTGAAACGGCCACAAGGTGGCAGCAGTTATCCCTTACCAAATCTGGTTACTAGGGCAACAGAGCCTCAATGGAAGTCGTGTTCTAGATTGGAATTTAGAATGGAATGTGCCAGGAGAAAGCCCCTCAAGTTTGTCTCCCTACTTCTTGTTCGTGTTTTTAATTTAATTTTTTATTTTTTATTACAGCAAGTATGATTACAATGTTTGGCTTATTGTAGGTGTCGAAGATGTGGTTCTTTTACACATATACAGATGTCTGTTCTTCCTGGGATCCTTTACCCATGTACGTTATGGCAGAATGTTGAGTAGTCTTCTCTTGGTATTCCATAGGTCTTTGGTGATTATATATGTCACCTCTGTTTGTATATGTCTGTTAACCCCGATATCGTAATGAAACCAATCCTCACACCTTTCCATTGGTGAACCATAAGCTTGTTTAATGAACCTGTGATTGCACTTCTCAGTGGAAATAACTGCCCTGCTATCTCTTTTAGGCAACACCTATAAGTGATATGATATGATATGTGTCTTTCACTTTCTGACTTACTACAAGTCACGTGATTACCTCTAGACTCATCTACGGTGCTGCAAATGGCATTGTGTCCTTATTTTCCTTGGCTTCTATTCTGCCTTAGCGAGGTCCATTTTCAACAATGTGATTCCCTGAGGGCTGTGGCTTAGCTGACCTGGGCAGCCTTACCCTGCCGGCCGGCCCTCCCCAGGTGTGCCTGGTTGAGGTCAATATAAACAGCGCTCCAGGCAGCAATAGCCCCTGAAGCTGTGCCTGACTCCATATTCTCTGCCCCGTCAGGAGTCTCGGGGCTGAGCTGGTGGGAGGGAAATAGGGGCCACAGCTTTGTTGGTGGCCTGGTGTGAGTGGGGTTCTGCTGGCCTTTCTGCAGGAGTTGCCAGGCTGCCACCTGTAAAGAAGAGGATGTGTCACCCATACCTTCCGCTGGAATTTCTCTCCGGACAGAGGTGAGGAAGGAAAAAAGCAGTGGGTACCGTGACCTGAGGGGTATCTCAGGCAGGATAATGGAAAGCTTCCGGAAGAGCGCACGGGGCCAGGACAACCTTGGCTGACCTGCAGTCACCATGTTGGCCTGCGTGCTGTCGCTGGTGTGGCTCCGCGGCCCTTCCTCTAGGCTTTCAAACCCTTGTACATATTCAGGTGTTTTACCTGGGAAGGGTGGGAACAGTTCAGCAGCAGCTGGACTGGGGCTCAGCTCACCTTTATTCAGAGATGCCTCGGCACGGTCTCCCAGCTTTGCAATGAGGACGCTCCTTGCGTGGGGGGTGGGTTGCTGGCTGGATGGGTGATGATTCCACACCTCTGACCAATTTCAGAATTGTTTACCGCTGGAGCAAGTGCCCTGATAGGGTTTTCCTCTGTATAACTGGTGGGTTCAGGTATTTTTTCGTTTATGGTTCAACTTAGATTTTATTCCTCTTTTATGTATTTATAGATATAAGCATGGAAATAATTCATTTATATAAATACATCTGTGTGAAGAGAAGAACTTTTTTCTGTTTTATTTTTAATTTTTATTTTTTAAATTTTTAAATTTAATTTTATTTACTTTTTTATACAGCAGGTTATTATCACTTATGTATTTTATGCATATACATGTATACAGGTCAATCCCAATCTCCCAACTCATCCCACCACCACCACCCCATGGCTTCCCACACTTGGTGTCCATACGTTTGTTCTCTACCTCTGCGTCTCTATTTCTTCCCTACAAACCAGTTCATCTGTATCATTTTTTTAGGTTCCACATATATGCATTAATATACAATATTTGTTTTCCGCTTTCTGACTTACTTCATTCTCTATGACAGTCTCTAGATCCATCGATGTCTCTACAAATGACCCAGTTTCATTCCTTTTTATGGCCGAGTAATATTCCATTTTATATATGTACCCCATCTTTATCCATTCATCTGTCTGTGGGCATTTAGGTTGCTTCCATTACCTGGCTAATGTAAATAGTGCTGCAATGAACATTGTGGTGAATGTGCATTTTTGATTTATGGTTTTCTCTGGGTATATGCCCAGAAGTGGGATTGCTGGATCAGATGGTAATTCTATTTCTAGTTTTTTTAAGGAAACTCCATACTGTTCTCCATAGTGACTGTATCAATTTACATTCCCACCAATAGTGGAAGAGGGTTCCTTTTGTCCACACCCTCCCCAGAATTTGTTGTTTGTAGATTTTCTGATGATGCCGATTCTAACAGGTGTGAGGGGATACCTCATTGTAGTTTTGATTTGCATTTCTCTAATAATTAGTGCTCTTGAGCAGCTTTTCATGTGCGTCTTGGCCCTCTCTGTGTCTTCTTTGAAGAAACGTCTCTCTAGATCTTCTGCCCATTTTTGTATTGGGTTTTTTGTTTTTTTAACATTAAGGTGCATGAGCTGTTTATATATATTGGAGATTAAACCTTTGTCCATTGATTCGTTTGCAACTATTTTCGCCCATTCTGAGGGATGCCTTTTTCCATTCCCGTCTTTTTAACCAAAAAAGAAAGAAAGACAAAGAAGCAGAACACTAATGTGCATAAAATATGCCTTTTGAAACGGTCGTTTTGAAATATGGACGTCCTTTGAAATTTTTGGTCGATATGTGACCCCAGGATTTGTTTTCAGGGCAGGTGTCATTTACAGGCCTGCAATGATTTTGAGTATCAACTGACCATTAGCGCTGGATTAAAGCTGCTGTTGTGTGAAACGGCCACAAGGTCGCAGCAGTTATCCCTTACCAAATCTGGTTACTAGGGCAACAGAGCCTCAATGGAAGTCGTGTTCTAGATTGGAATTTAGAATGGAATGAGCCAGGAGAAAGCCCCTCAAGTTTGTCTCCCTACTTCTTGTTCGTATTTTTAATTTAATTTTTTATTTTTTATTACAGCAAGTATGATTACAATGTTTGGCTTATTGTAGGTGTCGAAGATGTGGTTCTTTTACACATATACAGATGTCTGTTCTTCCAGGGATCCTGTACCCATGTACGTTATGACAGAATGTTGAGTAGTCTTCTCTTGGTATTCCATAGGTCTTTGGTGATTATATATGTCACCTCTGTTTGTATATGTCTGTTAACCCCGATATCGTAATGAAACCAATCCTCACACCTTTCCATTGGTGAACCATAAGCTTGTTTAATGAACCTGTGATTGCACTTCTCAGTGGAAATAACTGCCCTGCTATCTCTTTTAGGCAACACCTATAAGTGATATGATATGATATGTGTCTTTCACTTTCTGACTTACTACAAGTCACGTGATCACCTCTAGACTCATCTACGGTCCTGCAAATGGCATTGTGTCCTTATTTTCCTTGGCTTCTATTCTGCCTTAGCGAGGTCCATTTTCAACAATGTGATTCCCTGAGGGTTGTGGATTAGCTGACCTGGGCAGCCTTACCCTGCCGGCCGGCCCTCCCAAGGTGTGCCTGGTTGAGGTCAATATAAACAGCGCTCCAGGCAGCAATAGCCCCTGAAGCTGTGCCTGACTCCGTATTCTCTGCCCCGTCAGCAGTCTCGGGGCTGAGCTGGTGGGAGGGAAATAGGGGCCACAGCTTTGTTGGTGGCCTGGTGTGAGTGGGGTTCTGCTGGCCTTTCTGCAGGAGTTGCCAGGCTGCCACCTGTAAAGAAGAGGATGTGTCACCCATACCTTCCGCTGGAATTTCTCTCCGGACAGAGGTGAGGAAGGAAAAAAGCAGTGGGGACCGGGACAGGAGGGGTATCTCAGGCAGGATAATGGAAAGCTTCCGGAAGAGCGCACGGGGCCAGGACAACCTTGGCTGACCTGCAGTCACCATGTTGGCCTGCGTGCTGTCGCTGGTGTGGCTCCGCGGCCCTTCCTCTAGGCTTTCAAACCCTTGTACCTATTCAGGTGTTTTACCTGGGAAGGGTGCGAACAGTTCAGCAGCAGCTGGACTGGGGCTCAGCTCACCTTTATTCAGAGATGCCTCGGCACGGTCTCCCAGCTTTGCAATGAGGACGCTCCTTGCGTGGGGGGTGGGTTGCTGGCTGGATGGGTGATGATTCCACACCTCTGACCAATTTCAGAATTGTTTACCGCTGGAGCAAGTGCCCTGATAGGGTTTTCCTCTGTATAACTGGTGGGTTCAGGTATTTTTTCGTTTATGGTTCAACTTAGATTTTATTCCTCTTTTATGTATTTATAGATATAAGCATGGAAATAATTCATTTCTATAAATACATCTGTGTGAGGGAAGAACTTTATTCTGTTTTATTTTTAAGTTTTATTTTTTTAAATTTTTAAATTTAATTTTATTTACTTTTTTATACAGCAGGTTATTATCACTTATGTATTTTATGCATATACATGTATACAGGTCAATCCCAATCTCCCAACTCATCCCACCACCACCACCCCATGGCTTCCCACACTTGGTGTCCATACGTTTGTTCTCTACCTCTGCGTCTCTCTTTCTTCCCTGCAAACCAGTTCAACTGTATCATTTTTTTAGGTTCCACATATATGCATTAATATACAATATTTGTTTTCCTCTTTCTGACTTACTTCATTCTGTATGACAGTCTAGAGATCCATCGATGTCTCTAAAATTGACCCAGTTTCATTCCTTTTTATGGCCGAGTAATATTCCATTTTATATATGTACCCCATCTTTATCCATTCATCTGTCTGTGGGCATTTAGGTTGCTTCCATTACCTGGCTATTGTAAATAGTGCTGCAATGAACATCGTGGTGAATGTGCCTTTTTGATTTATGGTTTTCTCTGGGTATATGCCCAGAAGTGGGATTGCTGGATCAGATGGTAATTCTATTTCTAGTTTTTTTAAGGAAACTCCATACTGTTCTCCATAGTGACTGTATCAATTTACATTCCCACCAATAGTGGAAGAGGGTTCCTTTTGTCCACACCCTCCCCAGAATTTGTTGTTTGTAGATTTTATGATGATGCCGATTCTAACAGGTGTGAGGGGATACCTCATTGTAGTTTTGATTTGCATTTCTCTAATAATTAGTGCTCTTGAGCAGCTTTTCATGTGCGTCTTGGCCCTCTCTGTGTCTTCTTTGAAGAAACGTCTCTTTAGATCTTCTGCCCATTTTTGTATTGGGTTTTTTGTTTTTTTAACATTAAGGTGCATGAGCTGTTTATATATATTGGAGATTAAACCTTTGTCCATTGATTCGTTTGCAACTATTTTCACCCATTCTGAGGGATGCCTTTTTCCATTCCCGTCTTTTTAACCAAAAAAGAAAGAAAGACAAAGAAGCAGAACACTAATGTGCATAAAATATGCCTTTTGAAACGGTCGTTTTGAAATATGGACGTCCTTTGAATTTTTTGGTCGATATGTGACCCCAGGATTTGTTTTCAGGGCAGGTGTCATTTACAGGCCTGCAATGCTTTTGAGTATCAACTGACCATTAGCGCTGGGATTAAAGCTGCTGTTGTGTGAAACGGCCACAAGGTGGCAGCAGTTATCCCTTACCAAATCTGGTTACTAGGGCAACAGAGCCTCAATGGAAGTCGTGTTCTAGATTGGAATTTAGAATGGAATGTGCCAGGAGAAAGCCCCTCAAGTTTGTCTCCCTACTTCTTGTTCGTGTTTTTAATTTAATTTTTTATTTTTTATTACAGCAAGTATGATTACAATGTTTGGCTTATTGTAGGTGTCGAAGATGTGGTTCTTTTACACATATACAGATGTCTGTTCTTCCTGGGATCCTTTACCCATGTACGTTATGGCAGAATGTTGAGTAGTCTTCTCTTGGTATTCCATAGGTCTTTGGTGATTATATATGTCACCTCTGTTTGTATATGTCTGTTAACCCCGATATCGTAATGAAACCAATCCTCACACCTTTCCATTGGTGAACCATAAGCTTGTTTAATGAACCTGTGATTGCACTTCTCAGTGGAAATAACTGCCCTGCTATCTCTTTTAGGCAACACCTATAAGTGATATGATATGATATGTGTCTTTCACTTTCTGACTTACTACAAGTCACGTGATTACCTCTAGACTCATCTACGGTGCTGCAAATGGCATTGTGTCCTTATTTTCCTTGGCTTCTATTCTGCCTTAGCGAGGTCCATTTTCAACAATGTGATTCCCTGAGGGCTGTGGCTTAGCTGACCTGGGCAGCCTTACCCTGCCGGCCGGCCCTCCCCAGGTGTGCCTGGTTGAGGTCAATATAAACAGCGCTCCAGGCAGCAATAGCCCCTGAAGCTGTGCCTGACTCCATATTCTCTGCCCCGTCAGGAGTCTCGGGGCTGAGCTGGTGGGAGGGAAATAGGGGCCACAGCTTTGTTGGTGGCCTGGTGTGAGTGGGGTTCTGCTGGCCTTTCTGCAGGAGTTGCCAGGCTGCCACCTGTAAAGAAGAGGATGTGTCACCCATACCTTCCGCTGGAATTTCTCTCCGGACAGAGGTGAGGAAGGAAAAAAGCAGTGGGTACCGTGACCTGAGGGGTATCTCAGGCAGGATAATGGAAAGCTTCCGGAAGAGCGCACGGGGCCAGGACAACCTTGGCTGACCTGCAGTCACCATGTTGGCCTGCGTGCTGTCGCTGGTGTGGCTCCGCGGCCCTTCCTCTAGGCTTTCAAACCCTTGTACATATTCAGGTGTTTTACCTGGGAAGGGTGGGAACAGTTCAGCAGCAGCTGGACTGGGGCTCAGCTCACCTTTATTCAGAGATGCCTCGGCACGGTCTCCCAGCTTTGCAATGAGGACGCTCCTTGCGTGGGGGGTGGGTTGCTGGCTGGATGGGTGATGATTCCACACCTCTGACCAATTTCAGAATTCTTTACCGCTGGAGCAAGTGCCCTGATAGGGTTTTCCTCTGTATAACTGGTGGGTTCAGGTATTTTTTCGTTTATGGTTCAACTTAGATTTTATTCCTCTTTTATGTATTTATAGATATAAGCATGGAAATAATTCATTTATATAAATACATCTGTGTGAAGAGAAGAACTTTTTTCTGTTTTATTTTTAATTTTTATTTTTTAAATTTTTAAATTTAATTTTATTTACTTTTTTATACAGCAGGTTATTATCACTTATGTATTTTATGCATATACATGTATACAGGTCAATCCCAATCTCCCAACTCATCCCACCACCACCACCCCATGGCTTCCCACACTTGGTGTCCATACGTTTGTTCTCTACCTCTGCGTCTCTATTTCTTCCCTGCAAACCAGTTCATCTGTATCATTTTTTTAGGTTCCACATATATGCATTAATATACAATATTTGTTTTCCGCTTTCTGACTTACTTCATTCTGTATGACAGTCTAGAGATCCATCGATGTCTCTACAAATGACCCAGTTTCATTCCTTTTTATGGCCGAGTAATATTCCATTTTATATATGTACCCCATCTTTATCCATTCATCTGTCTGTGGGCATTTAGGTTGCTTCCATTACCTGGCTAATGTAAATAGTGCTGCAATGAACATTGTGGTGAATGTGCATTTTTGATTTATGGTTTTCTCTGGGTATATGCCCAGAAGTGGGATTGCTGGATCAGATGGTAATTCTATTTCTAGTTTTTTTAAGGAAACTCCATACTGTTCTCCATAGTGACTGTATCAATTTACATTCCCACCAATAGTGGAAGAGGGTTCCTTTTGTCCACACCCTCCCCAGAATTTGTTGTTTGTAGATTTTCTGATGATGCCGATTCTAACAGGTGTGAGGGGATACCTCATTGTAGTTTTGATTTGCATTTCTCTAATAATTAGTGCTCTTGAGCAGCTTTTCATGTGCGTCTTGGCCCTCTCTGTGTCTTCTTTGAAGAAACGTCTCTCTAGATCTTCTGCCCATTTTTGTATTGGGTTTTTTGTTTTTTTAACATTAAGGTGCATGAGCTGTTTATATATATTGGAGATTAAACCTTTGTCCATTGATTCGTTTGCAACAATTTTCGCCCATTCTGAGGGATGCCTTTTTCCATTCCCGTCTTTTTAACCAAAAAAGAAAGAAAGACAAAGAAGCAGAACACTAATGTGCATAAAATATGCCTTTTGAAACGGTCGTTTTGAAATATGGACGTCCTTTGAAATTTTTGGTCGATATGTGACCCCAGGATTTGTTTTCAGGGCAGGTGTCATTTACAGGCCTGCAATGATTTTGAGTATCAACTGACCATTAGCGCTGGATTAAAGCTGCTGTTGTGTGAAACGGCCACAAGGTCGCAGCAGTTATCCCTTACCAAATCTGGTTACTAGGGCAACAGAGCCTCAATGGAAGTCGTGTTCTAGATTGGAATTTAGAATGGAATGAGCCAGGAGAAAGCCCCTCAAGTTTGTCTCCCTACTTCTTGTTCGTATTTTTAATTTAATTTTTTATTTTTTATTACAGCAAGTATGATTACAATGTTTGGCTTATTGTAGGTGTCGAAGATGTGGTTCTTTTACACATATACAGATGTCTGTTCTTCCAGGGATCCTGTACCCATGTACGTTATGACAGAATGTTGAGTAGTCTTCTCTTGGTATTCCATAGGTCTTTGGTGATTATATATGTCACCTCTGTTTGTATATGTCTGTTAACCCCGATATCGTAATGAAACCAATCCTCACACCTTTCCATTGGTGAACCATAAGCTTGTTTAATGAACCTGTGATTGCACTTCTCAGTGGAAATAACTGCCCTGCTATCTCTTTTAGGCAACACCTATAAGTGATATGATATGATATGTGTCTTTCACTTTCTGACTTACTACAAGTCACGTGATCACCTCTAGACTCATCTACGGTCCTGCAAATGGCATTGTGTCCTTATTTTCCTTGGCTTCTATTCTGCCTTAGCGAGGTCCATTTTCAACAATGTGATTCCCTGAGGGTTGTGGATTAGCTGACCTGGGCAGCCTTACCCTGCCGGCCGGCCCTCCCAAGGTGTGCCTGGTTGAGGTCAATATAAACAGCGCTCCAGGCAGCAATAGCCCCTGAAGCTGTGCCTGACTCCGTATTCTCTGCCCCGTCAGCAGTCTCGGGGCTGAGCTGGTGGGAGGGAAATAGGGGCCACAGCTTTGTTGGTGGCCTGGTGTGAGTGGGGTTCTGCTGGCCTTTCTGCAGGAGTTGCCAGGCTGCCACCTGTAAAGAAGAGGATGTGTCACCCATACCTTCCGCTGGAATTTCTCTCCGGACAGAGGTGAGGAAGGAAAAAAGCAGTGGGGACCGGGACAGGAGGGGTATCTCAGGCAGGATAATGGAAAGCTTCCGGAAGAGCGCACGGGGCCAGGACAACCTTGGCTGACCTGCAGTCACCATGTTGGCCTGCGTGCTGTCGCTGGTGTGGCTCCGCGGCCCTTCCTCTAGGCTTTCAAACCCTTGTACCTATTCAGGTGTTTTACCTGGGAAGGGTGCGAACAGTTCAGCAGCAGCTGGACTGGGGCTCAGCTCACCTTTATTCAGAGATGCCTCGGCACGGTCTCCCAGCTTTGCAATGAGGACGCTCCTTGCGTGGGGGGTGGGTTGCTGGCTGGATGGGTGATGATTCCACACCTCTGACCAATTTCAGAATTGTTTACCGCTGGAGCAAGTGCCCTGATAGGGTTTTCCTCTGTATAACTGGTGGGTTCAGGTATTTTTTCGTTTATGGTTCAACTTAGATTTTATTCCTCTTTTATGTATTTATAGATATAAGCATGGAAATAATTCATTTCTATAAATACATCTGTGTGAGGGAAGAACTTTTTTCTGTTTTATTTTTAAGTTTTATTTTTTTAAATTTTTAAATTTAATTTTATTTCCTTTTTTATACAGCAGGTTATTATCACTTATGTATTTTATGCATATACATGTATACAGGTCAATCCCAATCTCCCAACTCATCCCACCACCACCACCCCATGGCTTCCCACACTTGGTGTCCATACGTTTGTTCTCTACCTCTGCGTCTCTCTTTCTTCCCTGCAAACCAGTTCAACTGTATCATTTTTTTAGGTTCCACATATATGCATTAATATACAATATTTGTTTTCCGCTTTCTGACTTACTTCATTCTGTATGACAGTCTAGAGATCCATCGATGTCTCTAAAATTGACCCAGTTTCATTCCTTTTTATGGCCGAGTAATATTCCATTTTATATATGTACCCCATCTTTATCCATTCATCTGTCTGTGGGCATTTAGGTTGCTTCCATTACCTGGCTATTGTAAATAGTGCTGCAATGAACATCGTGGTGAATGTGCCTTTTTGATTTATGGTTTTCTCTGGGTATATGCCCAGAAGTGGGATTGCTGGATCAGATGGTAATTCTATTTCTAGTTTTTTTAAGGAAACTCCATACTGTTCTCCATAGTGACTGTATCAATTTACATTCCCACCAATAGTGGAAGAGGGTTCCTTTTGTCCACACCCTCCCCAGAATTTGTTGTTTGTAGATTTTCTGATGATGCCGATTCTAACAGGTGTGAGGGGATACCTCATTGTAGTTTTGATTTGCATTTCTCTAATAATTAGTGCTCTTGAGCAGCTTTTCATGTGCGTCTTGGCCCTCTCTGTGTCTTCTTTGAAGAAACGTCTCTTTAGATCTTCTGCCCATTTTTGTATTGGGTTTTTTGTTTTTTTAACATTAAGGTGCATGAGCTGTTTATATATATTGGAGATTAAACCTTTGTCCATTGATTCGTTTGCAACTATTTTCGCCCATTCTGAGGGATGCCTTTTTCCATTCCCGTCTTTTTAACCAAAAAAGAAAGAAAGACAAAGAAGCAGAACACTAATGTGCATAAAATATGCCTTTTGAAATGGTCGTTTTGAAATATGGACGTCCTTTGAATTTTTTGGTCGATATGTGACCCCAGGATTTGTTTTCAGGGCAGGTGTCATTTACAGGCCTGCAATGCTTTTGAGTATCAACTGACCATTAGCGCTGGGATTAAAGCTGCTGTTGTGTGAAACGGCCACAAGGTGGCAGCAGTTATCCCTTACCAAATCTGGTTACTAGGGCAACAGAGCCTCAATGGAAGTCGTGTTCTAGATTGGAATTTAGAATGGAATGTGCCAGGAGAAAGCCCCTCAAGTTTGTCTCCCTACTTCTTGTTCGTGTTTTTAATTTAATTTTTTATTTTTTATTACAGCAAGTATGATTACAATGTTTGGCTTATTGTAGGTGTCGAAGATGTGGTTCTTTTACACATATACAGATGTCTGTTCTTCCTGGGATCCTTTACCCATGTACGTTATGACAGAATGTTGAGTAGTCTTCTCTTGGTATTCCATACGTCTTTGGTGATTATATATGTCACCTCTGTTTGTATATGTCTGTTAACCCCGATATCGTAATGAAACCAATCCTCACACCTTTCCATTGGTGAACCATAAGCTTGTTTAATGAACCTGTGATTGCACTTCTCAGTGGAAATAACTGCCCTGCTATCTCTTTTAGGCAACACCTATAAGTGATATGATATGATATGTGTCTTTCACTTTCTGACTTACTACAAGTCACGTGATTACCTCTAGACTCATCTACGGTGCTGCAAATGGCATTGTGTCCTTATTTTCCTTGGCTTCTATTCTGCCTTAGCGAGGTCCATTTTCAACAATGTGATTCCCTGAGGGCTGTGGATTAGCTGACCTGGGCAGCCTTACCCTGCCGGCCGGCCCTCCCCAGGTGTGCCTGGTTGAGGTCAATATAAACAGCGCTCCAGGCAGCAATAGCCCCTGAAGCTGTGCCTGACTCCATATTCTCTGCCCCGTCAGCAGTCTCGGGGCTGAGCTGGTGGGAGGGAAATAGGGGCCACAGCTTTGTTGGTGGCCTGGTGTGAGTGGGGTTCTGCTCGCCATTCTGCAGGGGTTGCCAGGCTGCCACCTGTAAAGAAGAGGATGTGTCACCCATACCTTCCGCTGGAATTTCTCTCCGGACAGAGGTGAGGAAGGAAAAAATCAGTGGGTACCGGGACAGGAGGGGTATCTCAGGCAGGATAATGGAAAGTTTCCGGAGGAGCGCACGGGGCCAGGACAACCTTGGCTGACCTGCAGTCACCATGTTGGCCTGCGTGCTGTCGCTGGTGTGGCTCCGCGGCCCTTCCTCTAGGCTTTCAAGCCCTTGTACATATTCAGGTGTTTTACCTGGGAAGGGTGCGAACAGTTCAGCAGCAGCTGGACTGGGGCTCAGCTCACCTTTATTCAGAGATGCCTCGGCACGGTCTCCCAGCTTTGCAATGAGGACGCTCCTTGCGTGGGGGGTGGGTTGCTGGCTGGATGGGTGATGATTCCACACCTCTGACCAATTTCAGAATTGTTTACCGCTGGAGCAAGTGCCCTGATAGGGTTTTCCTCTGTATAACTGGTGGGTTCAGGTATTTTTTCGTTTATGGTTCAACTTAGATTTTATTCCTCTTTTATGTATTTATAGATATAAGCATGGAAATAATTCATTTCTATAAATACATCTGTGTGAGGGAAGAACTTTTTTCTGTTTTATTTTTAAGTTTTATTTTTTTAAATTTTAAATTTAATTTTATTTACTTTTTTATACAGCAGGTTATTATCACTTATGTATTTTATGCATATACATGTATACAGGTCAATCCCAATCTCCCAACTCATCCCACCACCACCACCCCATGGCTTCCCACACTTGGTGTCCATACGTTTGTTCTCTACCTCTGCGTCTCTCTTTCTTCCCTGCAAACCAGTTCATCTGTATCAATTTTTTAGGTTCCACATATATGCATTAATATACAATATTTGTTTTCCTCTTTCTGACTTACTTCATTCTGTATGACAGTCTAGAGATCCATCGATGTCTCTAAAATTGACCCAGTTTCATTCCTTTTTATGGCCGAGTAATATTCCATTTTATATATGTACCCCATCTTTATCCATTCATCTGTCTGTGGGCAGTTAGGTTGCTTCCATTACCTGGCTATTGTAAATAGTGCTGCAATGAACATTGTGGTGAATGTGCCTTTTTGATTTATGGTTTTCTCTGGGTATATGCCCAGAAGTGGGATTGCTGGATCAGATGGTAATTCTATTTCTAGTTTTTTTAAGGAAACTCCATACTGTTCTCCATAGTGACTGTATCAATTTACATTCCCACCAATAGTGGAAGAGGGTTCCTTTTGTCCACACCCTCCCCAGAATTTGTTGTTTGTAGATTTTCTGATGATGCCGATTCTAACAGGTGTGAGGGGATACCTCATTGTAGTTTTGATTTGCATTTCTCTAATAATTAGTGCTCTTGAGCAGCTTTTCATGTGCGTCTTGGCCCTCTCTGTGTCTTCTTTGAAGAAACGTCTCTTTAGATCTTCTGCCCATTTTTGTATTGGGTTTTTTGTTTTTTTAACATTAAGGTGCATGAGCTGTTTATATATATTGGAGATTAAACCTTTGTCCATTGATTCGTTTGCAACTATTTTCGCCCATTCTGAGGGATGCCTTTTTCCATTCCCGTCTTTTTAACCAAAAAAGAAAGAAAGACAAAGAAGCAGAACACTAATGTGCATAAAATATGCCTTTTGAAACGGTCGTTTTGAAATATGGACGTCCTTTGAATTTTTTGGTCGATATGTGACCCCAGGATTTGTTTTCAGGGCAGGTGTCATTTACAGGCCTGCAATGCTTTTGAGTATCAACTGACCATTAGCGCTGGATTAAAGCTGCTGTTGTGTGAAACGGCCACAATGTGGCAGCAGTTATCCCTTACCAAATCTGGTTACTAGGGCAACAGAGCCTCAATGGAAGTCGTGTTCTAGATTGGAATTTAGAATGGAATGTGCCAGGAGAAAGCCCCTCAAGTTTGTCTCCCTACTTCTTGTTCGTATTTTTAATTTAATTTTTTATTTTTTATTACAGCAAGTATGATTACAATGTTTGGGTTATTGTAGGTGTCGAAGATGTGGTTCTTTTACACATATACAGATGTCTGTTCTTCCTGGGATCCTTTACCCATGTACGTTATGACAGAATGTTGAGTAGTCTTCTCTTGGTATTCCATAGGTCTTTGGTGATTATATATGTCACATCTGTTTGTATATGTCTGTTCACCCCGATATCGTAATGAAACCAATCCTCACACCTTTCCATTGGTGAACCATAAGCATGTTTAATGAACCTGTGATTGCACTTCTCAGTGGAAATAACTGCCCTGCTATCTATTTTAGGCAACACCTATAAGTGATATGATATGATATGTGTCTTTCACTTTCTGACTTACTACCAGTCACGTGATTACCTCTAGACTCATCTACGGTGCTGCAAATGGCATTGTGTCCTTATTTTCCTTGGCTTCTATTCTGCCTTAGCGAGGTCCATTTTCTACAATGTGATTCCCTGAGGGCTGTGGATTAGCTGACCTGGGCAGCCTTACCCTGCCGGCCGGCCCTCCCCAGGTGTGCCTGGTTGAGGTCAATATAAACAGCACTCCAGGCAGCAATAGCCCCTGAAGCTGTGCCTGACTCCATATTCTCTGCCCCGTCAGCAGTCTCGGGGCTGAGCTGGTGCGAGGGAAATAGGGGCCACAGCTTTGTTGGTGGCCTGGTGTGAATGGGGTTCTGCTGGCCTTTCTGCAGGAGTTGCCAGGCTGCCACCTGTAAAGAAGAGGATGTGTCACCCATACCTTCCGCTGGAATTTCTCTCCGGACAGAGGTGAGGAAGGAAAAAAGCAGTGGGGACCGGGACAGGAGGGGTATCTCAGGCAGGATAATGGAAAGCTTCCGGAAGAGCGCACGGGGCCAGGACAACCTTGGCTGACCTGCAGTCACCATGTTGGCCTGCGTGCTGTCGCTGGTGTGGCTCTGCGGCCCTTCCTCTAGGATTTCAAACCCTTGTACCTATTCAGGTGTTTTACCTGGGAAGGGTGCGAACAGTTCAGCAGCAGCTGGACTGGGGCTCAGCTCACCTTTATTCAGAGATGCCTCGGCACGGTCTCCCAGCTTTGCAATGAGGACGCTCCTTGCGTGGGGGGTGGGTTGCTGGCTGGATGGGTGATGATTCCACACCTCTGACCAATTTCAGAATTCTTTACCGCTGGAGCAAGTGCCCTGATAGGGTTTTCCTCTGTATAACTGGTGGGTTCAGGTATTTTTTCGTTTATGGTTCAACTTAGATTTTATTCCTCTTTTATGTATTTATAGATATAAGCATGGAAATAATTCATTTCTATAAATACATCTGTGTGAAGGGAAGAACTTTTTTCTGTTTTATTTTTAAGTTTTATTTTTTTAAATTTTTAAATTTAATTTTATTTACTTTTTTATACAGCAGGTTATTATCACTTATGTATTTTATGCATATACATGTATACAGGTCAATCCCAGTCTCCCAACTCATCCCACGACCACCACCCCATGGCTTCCCACACTTGGTGTCCATACGTTTGTTCTCTACCTCTGCGTCTCTATTTCTTCCCTGCAAACCAGTTCATCTGTATCATTTTTTTAGGTTCCACATATATGCATTAATATACAATATTTGTTTTCCGCTTTCTGACTTACTTCATTCTGTATGACAGTCTCTAGATCCATCGATGTCTCTACAAATGACCCAGTTTCATTCCGTTTTATGGCCGAGTAATATTCCATTTTATATATGTACCCCATCTTTATCCATTCATCTGTCTGTGGGCATTTAGGTTGCTTCCATTACCTGGCTATTGTAAATAGTGCTGCAATGAACATTGTGGTGAATGTGCCTTTTTGATTTATGGTTTTCTCTGGGTATATGCCCAGAAGTGGGATTGCTGGATCAGATGGTAATTCTATTTCTAGTTTTTTTAAGGAAACTCCATACTGTTCTCCATAGTGACTGTATCAATTTACATTCCCACCAGTAGTGGAAGAGGGTTCCTTTTGTCCACACCCTCCCCAGAATTTGTTGTTTGTAGATTTTCTGATGATGCCGATTCTAACAGGTGTGAGGGGATACCTCATTGTAGTTTTGATTTGCATTTCTCTAATAATTAGTGCTCTTGAGCAGCTTTTCATGTGCGTCTTGGCCCTCTCTGTGTCTTCTTTGAAGAAACGTCTCTCTAGATCTTCTGCCTATTTTTGTATTGGGTTTTTTGTTTTTTTAACATTAAGGTGCATGAGCTGTTTATATATATTGGAGATTAAACCTTTGTCCATTGATTCGTTTGCAACTATTTTCGCCCATTCTGAGGGATGCCTTTTTCCATTCCCGTCTTTTTAACCAAAAAAGAAAGAAAGACAAAGAAGCAGAACACTAATGTGCATAAAATATGCCTTTTGAAATGGTCGTTTTGAAATATGGACGTCCTTTGAAATTTTTGGTCGATATGTGACCCCAGGATTTGTTTTCAGGGCAGGTGTCATTTACAGGCCTGCAATGATTTTGAGTATCAACTGACCATTAGCGCTGGATTAAAGCTGCTGTTGTGTGAAACGGCCACAAGGTGGCAGCAGTTATCCCTTACCAAATCTGGTTACTAGGGCAACAGAGCCTCAATGGAAGTCGTGTTCTAGATTGGAATTTAGAATGGAATGTGCCAGGAGAAAGCCCCTCAAGTTTGTCTCCCTACTTCTTGTTCGTATTTTTAATTTAATTTTTTATTTTTTATTACAGCAAGTATGATTACAATGTTTGGCTTATTGTAGGTGTCGAAGATGTGGTTCTTTTACACATATACAGATGTCTGTTCTTCCAGGGATCCTTTACCCATGTACGTTATGACAGAATGTTGAGTAGTCTTCTCTTGGTATTCCATAGGTCTTTGGTGATTACATATGTCACCTCTGTTTGTATATGTCTGTTAACCCCGATATCGTAATGAAACCAATCCTCACACCTTTCCATTGGTGAACCATAAGCTAGTTTAATGAACCTGTGATTGCACTTCTCAGTGGAAATAACTGCCCTGCTATCTCTTTTAGGCAACACCTATAAGTGATATGATATGATATGTGTCTTTCACTTTCTGACTTACTACAAGTCACGTGATTACCTCTAGACTCATCTACGGTCCTGCAAATGGCATTGTGTCCTTATTTTCCTTGGCTTCTATTCTGCCTTAGCGAGGTCCATTTTCAACAATGTGATTCCTTGAGGGTTGTGGATTAGCTGACCTGGGCAGCCTTACCCTGCCGGCCGGCCCTCCCAAGGTGTGCCTGGTTGAGGTCAATATAAACAGCGCTCCAGGCAGCAATAGCCCCTGAAGCTGTGCCTGACTCCGTATTCTCTGCCCCGTCAGCAGTCTCGGGGCTGAGCTGGTGGGAGGGAAATAGGGGCCACAGCTTTGTTGGTGGCCTGGTGTGAGTGGGGTTCTGCTGGCCTTTCTGCAGGAGTTGCCAGGCTGCCACCTGTAAAGAAGAGGATGTGTCACCCATACCTTCCGCTGGAATTTCTCTCCGGACAGAGGTGAGGAAGGAAAAAAGCAGTGGGGACCGGGACAGGAGGGGTATCTCAGGCAGGATAATGGAAAGCTTCCGGAAGAGCGCACGGGGCCAGGACAACCTTGGCTGACCTGCAGTCACCATGTTGGCCTGCGTGCTGTCGCTGGTGTGGCTCCGCGGCCCTTCCTCTAGGCTTTCAAACCCTTGTACCTATTCAGGTGTTTTACCTGGGAAGGGTGCGAACAGTTCAGCAGCAGCTGGACTGGGGCTCAGCTCACCTTTATTCAGAGATGCCTCGGCACGGTCTCCCAGCTTTGCAATGAGGACGCTCCTTGCGTGGGGGGTGGGTTGCTGGCTGGATGGGTGATGATTCCACACCTCTGACCAATTTCAGAATTGTTTACCGCTGGAGCAAGTGCCCTGATAGGGTTTTCCTCTGTATAACTGGTGGGTTCAGGTATTTTTTCGTTTATGGTTCAACTTAGATTTTATTCCTCTTTTATGTATTTATAGATATAAGCATGGAAATAATTCATTTCTATAAATACATCTGTGTGAGGGAAGAACATTTTTCTGTTTTATTTTTAAGTTTTATTTTTTTAAATTTTAAATTTAATTTTATTTACTTTTTTATACAGCAGGTTATTATCACTTATGTATTTTATGCATATACATGTATACAGGTCAATCCCAATCTCCCAACTCATCCCACCACCACCACCCCATGGCTTCCCACACTTGGTGTCCATACGTTTGTTCTCTACCTCTGCGTCTCTCTTTCTTCCCTGCAAACCAGTTCATCTGTATCATTTTTTTAGGTTCCACATATATGCATTAATATACAATATTTGTTTTCCTCTTTCTGACTTACTTCATTCTGTATGACAGTCTAGAGATCCATCGATGTCTCTAAAATTGACCCAGTTTCATTCCTTTTTATGGCCGAGTAATATTCCATTTTATATATGTACCCCATCTTTATCCATTCATCTGTCTGTGGGCATTTAGGTTGCTTCCATTACCTGGCTATTGTAAATAGTGCTGCAATGAACATTGTGGTGAATGTGCCTTTTTGATTTATGGTTTTCTCTGGGTATATGCCCAGAAGTGGGATTGCTGGATCAGATGGTAATTCTATTTCTAGTTTTTTTAAGGAAACTCCATACTGTTCTCCATAGTGACTGTATCAATTTACATTCCCACCAATAGTGGAAGAGGGTTCCTTTTGTCCACACCCTCCCCAGAATTTGTTGTTTGTAGATTTTCTGATGATGCCGATTCTAACAGGTGTGAGGGGATACCTCATTGTAGTTTTGATTTGCATTTCTCTAATAATTAGTGCTCTTGAGCAGCTTTTCATGTGCGTCTTGGCCCTCTCTGTGTCTTCTTTGAAGAAACGTCTCTTTAGATCTTCTGCCCATTTTTGTATTGGGTTTTTTGTTTTTTTAACATTAAGGTGCATGAGCTGTTTATATATATTGGAGATTAAACCTTTGTCCATTGATTCGTTTGCAACTATTTTCGCCCATTCTGAGGGATGCCTTTTTCCATTCCCGTCTTTTTAACCAAAAAAGAAAGAAAGACAAAGAAGCAGAACACTAATGTGCATAAAATATGCCTTTTGAAACGGTCGTTTTGAAATATGGACGTCCTTTGAATTTTTTGGTCGATATGTGACCCCAGGATTTGTTTTCAGGGCAGGTGTCATTTACAGGCCTGCAATGCTTTTGAGTATCAACTGACCATTAGCGCTGGGATTAAAGCTGCTGTTGTGTGAAACGGCCACAAGGTGGCAGCAGTTATCCCTTACCAAATCTGGTTACTAGGGCAACAGAGCCTCAATGGAAGTCGTGTTCTAGATTGGAATTTAGAATGGAATGTGCCAGGAGAAAGCCCCTCAAGTTTGTCTCCCTACTTCTTGTTCGTGTTTTTAATTTAATTTTTTATTTTTTATTACAGCAAGTATGATTACAATGTTTGGCTTATTGTAGGTGTCGAAGATGTGGTTCTTTTACACATATACAGATGTCTGTTCTTCCTGGGATCCTTTACCCATGTACGTTATGACAGAATGTTGAGTAGTCTTCTCTTGGTATTCCATAGGTCTTTGGTGATTATATATGTCACCTCTGTTTGTATATGTCTGTTAACCCCGATATCGTAATGAAACCAATCCTCACACCTTTCCATTGGTGAACCATAAGCTTGTTTAATGAACCTGTGATTGCACTTCTCAGTGGAAATAACTGCCCTGCTATCTCTTTTAGGCAACACCTATAAGTGATATGATATGATATGTGTCTTTCACTTTCTGACTTACTACAAGTCACGTGATTACCTCTAGACTCATCTACGGTGCTGCAAATGGCATTGTGTCCTTATTTTCCTTGGCTTCTATTCTGCCTTAGCGAGGTCCATTTTCAACAATGTGATTCCCTGAGGGCTGTGGATTAGCTGACCTGGGCAGCCTTACCCTGCCGGCCGGCCCTCCCCAGGTGTGCCTGGTTGAGGTCAATATAAACAGCACTCCAGGCAGCAATAGCCCCTGAAGCTGTGCCTGACTCCATATTCTCTGCCCCGTCAGCAGTCTCGGGGCTGAGCTGGTGGGAGGGAAATAGGGGCCACAGCTTTGTTGGTGGCCTGGTGTGAATGGGGTTCTGCTGGCCTTTCTGCAGGAGTTGCCAGGCTGCCACCTGTAAAGAAGAGGATGTGTCACCCATACCTTCCGCTGGAATTTCTCTCCGGACAGAGGTGAGGAAGGAAAAAAGCAGTGGGTACCGGGACAGGAGGGGTATCTCAGGCAGGATAATGGAAAGCTTCCGGAAGAGCGCACGGGGCCAGGACAACCTTGGCTGACCTGCAGTCACCATGTTGGCCTGCGTGCTGTCGCTGGTGTGGCTCTGCGGCCCTTCCTCTAGGATTTCAAACCCTTGTACCTATTCAGGTGTTTTACCTGGGAAGGGTGCGAACAGTTCAGCAGCAGCTGGACTGGGGCTCAGCTCACCTTTATTCAGAGATGCCTCGGCACGGTCTCCCAGCTTTGCAATGAGGACGCTCCTTGCGTGGGGGGTGGGTTGCTGGCTGGATGGGTGATGATTCCACACCTCTGACCAATTTCAGAATTCTTTACCGCTGGAGCAAGTGCCCTGATAGGGTTTTCCTCTGTATAACTGGTGGGTTCAGGTATTTTTTCGTTTATGGTTCAACTTAGATTTTATTCCTCTTTTATGTATTTATAGATATAAGCATGGAAATAATTCATTTCTATAAATACATCTGTGTGAAGGGAAGAACTTTTTTCTGTTTTATTTTTAAGTTTTATTTTTTTAAATTTTTAAATTTAATTTTATTTACTTTTTTATACAGCAGGTTATTATCACTTATGTATTTTATGCATATACATGTATACAGGTCAATCCCAGTCTCCCAACTCATCCCACGACCACCACCCCATGGCTTCCCACACTTGGTGTCCATACGTTTGTTCTCTACCTCTGCGTCTCTATTTCTTCCCTGCAAACCAGTTCATCTGTATCATTTTTTTAGGTTCCACATATATGCATTAATATACAATATTTGTTTTCCGCTTTCTGACTTACTTCATTCTGTATGACAGTCTCTAGATCCATCGATGTCTCTACAAATGACCCAGTTTCATTCCGTTTTATGGCCGAGTAATATTCCATTTTATATATGTACCCCATCTTTATCCATTCATCTGTCTGTGGGCATTTAGGTTGCTTCCATTACCTGGCTATTGTAAATAGTGCTGCAATGAACATTGTGGTGAATGTGCCTTTTTGATTTATGGTTTTCTCTGGGTATATGCCCAGAAGTGGGATTGCTGGATCAGATGGTAATTCTATTTCTAGTTTTTTTAAGGAAACTCCATACTGTTCTCCATAGTGACTGTATCAATTTACATTCCCACCAGTAGTGGAAGAGGGTTCCTTTTGTCCACACCCTCCCCAGAATTTGTTGTTTGTAGATTTTCTGATGATGCCGATTCTAACAGGTGTGAGGGGATACCTCATTGTAGTTTTGATTTGCATTTCTCTAATAATTAGTGCTCTTGAGCAGCTTTTCATGTGCGTCTTGGCCCTCTCTGTGTCTTCTTTGAAGAAACGTCTCTCTAGATCTTCTGCCTATTTTTGTATTGGGTTTTTTGTTTTTTTAACATTAAGGTGCATGAGCTGTTTATATATATTGGAGATTAAACCTTTGTCCATTGATTCGTTTGCAACTATTTTCGCCCATTCTGAGGGATGCCTTTTTCCATTCCCGTCTTTTTAACCAAAAAAGAAAGAAAGACAAAGAAGCAGAACACTAATGTGCATAAAATATGCCTTTTGAAATGGTCGTTTTGAAATATGGACGTCCTTTGAAATTTTTGGTCGATATGTGACCCCAGGATTTGTTTTCAGGGCAGGTGTCATTTACAGGCCTGCAATGATTTTGAGTATCAACTGACCATTAGCGCTGGATTAAAGCTGCTGTTGTGTGAAACGGCCACAAGGTGGCAGCAGTTATCCCTTACCAAATCTGGTTACTAGGGCAACAGAGCCTCAATGGAAGTCGTGTTCTAGATTGGAATTTAGAATGGAATGTGCCAGGAGAAAGCCCCTCAAGTTTGTCTCCCTACTTCTTGTTCGTATTTTTAATTTAATTTTTTATTTTTTATTACAGCAAGTATGATTACAATGTTTGGCTTATTGTAGGTGTCGAAGATGTGGTTCTTTTACACATATACAGATGTCTGTTCTTCCAGGGATCCTTTACCCATGTACGTTATGACAGAATGTTGAGTAGTCTTCTCTTGGTATTCCATAGGTCTTTGGTGATTACATATGTCACCTCTGTTTGTATATGTCTGTTAACCCCGATATCGTAATGAAACCAATCCTCACACCTTTCCATTGGTGAACCATAAGCTAGTTTAATGAACCTGTGATTGCACTTCTCAGTGGAAATAACTGCCCTGCTATCTCTTTTAGGCAACACCTATAAGTGATATGATATGATATGTGTCTTTCACTTTCTGACTTACTACAAGTCACGTGATTACCTCTAGACTCATCTACGGTCCTGCAAATGGCATTGTGTCCTTATTTTCCTTGGCTTCTATTCTGCCTTAGCGAGGTCCATTTTCAACAATGTGATTCCTTGAGGGTTGTGGATTAGCTGACCTGGGCAGCCTTACCCTGCCGGCCGGCCCTCCCAAGGTGTGCCTGGTTGAGGTCAATATAAACAGCGCTCCAGGCAGCAATAGCCCCTGAAGCTGTGCCTGACTCCGTATTCTCTGCCCCGTCAGCAGTCTCGGGGCTGAGCTGGTGGGAGGGAAATAGGGGCCACAGCTTTGTTGGTGGCCTGGTGTGAGTGGGGTTCTGCTGGCCTTTCTGCAGGAGTTGCCAGGCTGCCACCTGTAAAGAAGAGGATGTGTCACCCATACCTTCCGCTGGAATTTCTCTCCGGACAGAGGTGAGGAAGGAAAAAAGCAGTGGGGACCGGGACAGGAGGGGTATCTCAGGCAGGATAATGGAAAGCTTCCGGAAGAGCGCACGGGGCCAGGACAACCTTGGCTGACCTGCAGTCACCATGTTGGCCTGCGTGCTGTCGCTGGTGTGGCTCCGCGGCCCTTCCTCTAGGCTTTCAAACCCTTGTACCTATTCAGGTGTTTTACCTGGGAAGGGTGCGAACAGTTCAGCAGCAGCTGGACTGGGGCTCAGCTCACCTTTATTCAGAGATGCCTCGGCACGGTCTCCCAGCTTTGCAATGAGGACGCTCCTTGCGTGGGGGGTGGGTTGCTGGCTGGATGGGTGATGATTCCACACCTCTGACCAATTTCAGAATTGTTTACCGCTGGAGCAAGTGCCCTGATAGGGTTTTCCTCTGTATAACTGGTGGGTTCAGGTATTTTTTCGTTTATGGTTCAACTTAGATTTTATTCCTCTTTTATGTATTTATAGATATAAGCATGGAAATAATTCATTTCTATAAATACATCTGTGTGAGGGAAGAACTTTTTTCTGTTTTATTTTTAAGTTTTATTTTTTTAAATTTTAAATTTAATTTTATTTACTTTTTTATACAGCAGGTTATTATCACTTATGTATTTTATGCATATACATGTATACAGGTCAATCCCAATCTCCCAACTCATCCCACCACCACCACCCCATGGCTTCCCACACTTGGTGTCCATACGTTTGTTCTCTACCTCTGCGTCTCTCTTTCTTCCCTGCAAACCAGTTCATCTGTATCATTTTTTTAGGTTCCACATATATGCATTAATATACAATATTTGTTTTCCTCTTTCTGACTTACTTCATTCTGTATGACAGTCTAGAGATCCATCGATGTCTCTAAAATTGACCCAGTTTCATTCCTTTTTATGGCCGAGTAATATTCCATTTTATATATGTACCCCATCTTTATCCATTCATCTGTCTGTGGGCATTTAGGTTGCTTCCATTACCTGGCTATTGTAAATAGTGCTGCAATGAACATTGTGGTGAATGTGCCTTTTTGATTTATGGTTTTCTCTGGGTATATGCCCAGAAGTGGGATTGCTGGATCAGATGGTAATTCTATTTCTAGTTTTTTTAAGGAAACTCCATACTGTTCTCCATAGTGACTGTATCAATTTACATTCCCACCAATAGTGGAAGAGGGTTCCTTTTGTCCACACCCTCCCCAGAATTTGTTGTTTGTAGATTTTCTGATGATGCCGATTCTAACAGGTGTGAGGGGATACCTCATTGTAGTTTTGATTTGCATTTCTCTAATAATTAGTGCTCTTGAGCAGCTTTTCATGTGCGTCTTGGCCCTCTCTGTGTCTTCTTTGAAGAAACGTCTCTTTAGATCTTCTGCCCATTTTTGTATTGGGTTTTTTGTTTTTTAACATTAAGGTGCATGAGCTGTTTATATATATTGGAGATTAAACCTTTGTCCATTGATTCGTTTGCAACTATTTTCGCCCATTCTGAGGGATGCCTTTTTCCATTCCCGTCTTTTTAACCAAAAAAGAAAGAAAGACAAAGAAGCAGAACACTAATGTGCATAAAATATGCCTTTTGAAACGGTCGTTTTGAAATATGGACGTCCTTTGAATTTTTTGGTCGATATGTGACCCCAGGATTTGTTTTCAGGGCAGGTGTCATTTACAGGCCTGCAATGCTTTTGAGTATCAACTGACCATTAGCGCTGGGATTAAAGCTGCTGTTGTGTGAAACGGCCACAAGGTGGCAGCAGTTATCCCTTACCAAATCTGGTTACTAGGGCAACAGAGCCTCAATGGAAGTCGTGTTCTAGATTGGAATTTAGAATGGAATGTGCCAGGAGAAAGCCCCTCAAGTTTGTCTCCCTACTTCTTGTTCGTGTTTTTAATTTAATTTTTTATTTTTTATTACAGCAAGTATGATTACAATGTTTGGCTTATTGTAGGTGTCGAAGATGTGGTTCTTTTACACATATACAGATGTCTGTTCTTCCTGGGATCCTTTACCCATGTACGTTATGACAGAATGTTGAGTAGTCTTCTCTTGGTATTCCATAGGTCTTTGGTGATTATATATGTCACCTCTGTTTGTATATGTCTGTTAACCCCGATATCGTAATGAAACCAATCCTCACACCTTTCCATTGGTGAACCATAAGCTTGTTTAATGAACCTGTGATTGCACTTCTCAGTGGAAATAACTGCCCTGCTATCTCTTTTAGGCAACACCTATAAGTGATATGATATGATATGTGTCTTTCACTTTCTGACTTACTACAAGTCACGTGATTACCTCTAGACTCATCTACGGTGCTGCAAATGGCATTGTGTCCTTATTTTCCTTGGCTTCTATTCTGCCTTAGCGAGGTCCATTTTCAACAATGTGATTCCCTGAGGGCTGTGGATTAGCTGACCTGGGCAGCCTTACCCTGCCGGCCGGCCCTCCCCAGGTGTGCCTGGTTGAGGTCAATATAAGCAGCGCTCCAGGCAGCAATAGCCCCTGAAGCTGTGCCTGACTCCATATTCTCTGCCCCGTCAGCAGTCTCGGGGCTGAGCTGGTGGGAGGGAAATAGGGGCCACAGCTTTGTTGGTGGCCTGGTGTGAGTGGGGTTCTGCTCGCCATTCTGCAGGGGTTGCCAGGCTGCCACCTGTAAAGAAGATGATGTGTCACCCATACCTTCCGCTGGAATTTCTCTCCGGACAGAGGTGAGGAAGGAAAAAAGCAGTGGGTACCGTGACATGAGGGGTATCTCAGGCAGGATAATGGAAAGCTTCCGGAAGAGCGCACGGGGACAGGACAACCTTGGCTGACCTGCAGTCACCATGTTGGCCTGCGTGCTGTCGCTGGTGTGGCTCCGCGGCCCTTCCTCTAGGCTTTCAAGCCCTTGTACATATTCAGGTGTTTTACCTGGGAAGGGTGGGAACAGTTCAGCAGCAGCTGGACTGGGGCTCAGCTCACCTTTATTCAGAGATGCCTCGGCACGGTCTCCCAGCTTTGCAATGAGGACGCTCCTTGCGTGGTGGGTGGGTTGCTGGCTGGATGGGTGATGATTCCACACCTCTGACCAATTTCAGAATTCTTTACCGCTGGAGCAAGTGCCCTGATAGGGTTTTCCTCTGTATAACTGGTGGGTTCAGGTATTTTTTCGTTTATGGTTCAACTTAGATTTTATTCCTCTTTTATGTATTTATAGATATAAGCATGGAAATAATTCATTTCTATAAATACATCTGTGTGAAGAGAAGAACTTTTTTCTGATTTATTTTTAATTTTTATTTTTTAAATTTTTTAATTTAATTTTATTTACTTTTTTATACAGCAGGTTATTATCACTTATGTATTTTATGCATATACATGTATACAGGTCAATCCCAATCTCCCAACTCATCCCACCACCACCACCCCATGGCTTCCCACACTTGGTGTCCATACGTTTGTTCTCTACCTCTGCGTCTCTATTTCTTCCCTGCAAACCAGTTCATCTGTATCATTTTTTTAGGTTCCACATATATGCATTAATATACAATATTTGTTTTCCGCTTTCTGACTTACTTCATTCTGTATGACAGTCTAGAGATCCATCGATGTCTCTACAAATGACCCAGTTTCATTCCATTTTATGGCCGAGTAATATTCCATTTTATATATGTACCCCATCTTTATCCATTCATCTGTCTGTGGGCATTTAGGTTGCTTCCATTACCTGGCTATTGTAAATACTGCTGCAATGAACATTGTGGTGAATGTGCCTTTTTGATTTATGGTTTTCTCTGGGTATATGCCCAGAAGTGGGATTGCTGGATCAGATGGTAATTCTATTTCTAGTTTTTTTAAGGAAACTCCATACTGTTCTCCATAGTGACTGTATCAATTTACATTCCCACCAATAGTGGAAGAGGGTTCCTTTTGTCCACACCCTCCCCAGAATTTGTTGTTTGTAGATTTTCTGATGATGCCGATTCTAACAGGTGTGAGGGGATACCTCATTGTAGTTTTGATTTGCATTTCTCTAATAATTAGTGCTCTTGAGCAGCTTTTCATGTGCGTCTTGGCCCTCTCTGTGTCTTCTTTGAAGAAACGTCTCTTTAGATCTTCTGCCCATTTTTGTATTGGGTTTTTTGTTTTTTTAACATTAAGGTGCATGAGCTGTTTATATATATTGGAGATTAAACCTTTGTCCATTGATTCGTTTGCAACTATTTTCACCCATTCTGAGGGATGCCTTTTTCCATTCCCTTCTTTTTAACCAAAAAAGAAAGAAAGACAAAGAAGCAGAACACTAATGTGCATAAAATATGCCTTTTGAAACGGTCGTTTTGAAATATGGACGTCCTTTGAATTTTTTGGTCGATATGTGACCCCAGGATTTGTTTTCAGGGCAGGTGTCATTTACAGGCCTGCTATGCTTTTGAGTATCAACTGACCATTAGCGCTGGGATTAAAGCTGCTGTTGTGTGAAACGGCCACAAGGTGGCAGCAGTTATCCCTTACCAAATCTGGTTACTAGGGCAACAGAGCCTCAATGGAAGTCGTGTTCTAGATTGGAATTTAGAATGGAATGTGCCAGGAGAAAGCCCCTCAAGTTTGTCTCCCTACTTCTTGTTCGTGTTTTTAATTTAATTTTTTATTTTTTATTACAGCAAGTATGATTACAATGTTTGGCTTATTGTAGGTGTCGAAGATGTGGTTCTTTTACACATATACAGATGTCTGTTCTTCCAGGGATCTTGTACCCATGTACGTTATGACAGAATGTTGAGTAGTCTTCTCTTGGTATTCCATAGGTCTTTGGTGATTATATATGTCACCTCTGTTTGTATATGTCTGTTAACCCCGATATCGTAATGAAACCAATCCTCACACCTTTCCATTGGTGAACCATAAGCTTGTTTAATGAACCTGTGATTGCACTTCTCAGTGGAAATAACTGCCCTGCTATCTCTTTTAGGCAACACCTATAAGTGATATGATATGATATGTGTCTTTCACTTTCTGACTTACTACAAGTCACGTGATTACCTCTAGACTCATCTACGGTGCTGCAAATGGCATTGTGTCCTTATTTTCCTTGGCTTCTATTCTGCCTTAGCGAGGTCCATTTTCAACAATGTGATTCCCTGAGGGCTGTGGATTAGCTGACCTGGGCAGCCTTACCCTGCCGGCCGGCCCTCCCCAGGTGTGCCTGGTTGAGGTCAATATAAACAGCGCTCCAGGCAGCAATAGCCCCTGAAGCTGTGCCTGACTCCATATTCTCTGCCCCGTCAGCAGTCTCGGGGCTGAGCTGGTGCGAGGGAAATAGGGGCCACAGCTTTGTTGGTGGCCTGGTGTGAGTGGGGTTCTGCTCGCCATTCTGCAGGGGTTGCCAGGCTGCCACCTGTAAAGAAGAGGATGTGTCACCCATACCTTCCGCTGGAATTTCTCTCCGGACAGAGGTGAGGAAGGAAAAAAGCAGTGGGTACCGGGACATGAGGGGTATCTCAGGCAGGATAATGGAAAGCTTCCGGAAGAGCGCACGGGGCCAGGACAACCTTGGCTGACCTGCAGTCACCATGTTGGCCTGCGTGCTGTCGCTGGTGTGGCTCCGCGGCCCTTCCTCTAGGCTTTCAAGCCCTTGTACATATTCAGGTGTTTTACCTGGGAAGGGTGGGAACAGTTCAGCAGCAGCTGGACTGGGGCTCAGCTCACCTTTATTCAGAGATGCCTCGGCACGGTCTCCCAGCTTTGCAATGAGGACGCTCCTTGCGTGGGGGGTGGGTTGCTGGCTGGATGGGTGATGATTCCACACCTCTGACCAATTTCAGAATTGTTTACCGCTGGAGCAAGTGCCCTGATAGGGTTTTCCTCTGTATAACTGGTGGGTTCAGGTATTTTTTCGTTTATGGTTCAACTTAGATTTTATTCCTCTTTTATGTATTTATAGATATAAGCATGGAAATAATTCATTTCTATAAGTACATCTGTGTGAAGAGAAGAACTTTTTTCTGTTTTATTTTTAATTTTTATTTTTTAAATTTTTAAATTTAATTTTATTTACTTTTTTATACAGCAGGTTATTATCACTTATGTATTTTATGCATGTACATGTATACAGGTCAACCCCAATCTCCCAACTCATCCCACCACCACCACCCCATGGCTTCCCACACTTGGTGTCCATACGTTTGTTCTCTACCTCTGCGTCTCTCTTTCTTCCCTGCAAACCAGTTCATCTGTATCATTTTTTTAGGTTCCACATATATGCATTAATATACAATATTTGTTTTCCGCTTTCTGACTTACTTCATTCTGTATGACAGTCTAGAGATCCATCGATGTCTCTACAAATGATCCAGTTTCATTCCTTTTTATGGCCGAGTAATATTCCATTTTATATATGTACCCCATCTTTATCCATTCATCTGTCTGTGGGCATTTAGGTTGCTTCCATTACCTGGCTAATGTAAATAGTGCTGCAATGAACATTGTGGTGAATGTGCATTTTTGATTTATGGTTTTCTCTGGGTATATGCCCAGAAGTGGGATTGCTGGATCAGATGGTAATTCTATTTCTAGTTTTTTTAAGGAAACTCCATACTGTTCTCCATAGTGACTGTATCAATTTACATTCCCACCAATAGTGGAAGAGGGTTCCTTTTGTCCACACCCTCCCCAGAATTTGTTGTTTGTAGATTTTCTGATGATGCCGATTCTAACAGGTGTGAGGGGATACCTCATTGTAGTTTTGATTTGCATTTCTCTAATAATTAGTGCTCTTGAGCAGCTTTTCATGTGCGTCTTGGCCCTCTCTGTGTCTTCTTTGAAGAAACGTCTCTCTAGATCTTCTGCCCATTTTTGTATTGGGTTTTTTGTTTTTTTAACATTAAGGTGCATGAGCTGTTTATATATATTGGAGATTAAACCTTTGTCCATTGATTCGTTTGCAACTATTTTCGCCCATTCTGAGGGATGCCTTTTTCCATTCCCGTCTTTTTAACCAAAAAAGAAAGAAAGACAAAGAAGCAGAACACTAATGTGCATAAAATATGCCTTTTGAAAGGGTCGTTTTGAAATATGGACGTCCTTTGAAATTTTTGGTCGATATGTGACCCCAGGATTTGTTTTCAGGGCAGGTGTCATTTACAGGCCTGCAATGATTTTGAGTATCAACTGACCATTAGCGCTGGATTAAAGCTGCTGTTGTGTGAAACGGCCACAAGGTGGCAGCAGTTATCCCTTACCAAATCTGGTTACTAGGGCAACAGAGCCTCAATGGAAGTCGTGTTCTAGATTGGAATTTAGAATGGAATGAGCCAGGAGAAAGCCCCTCAAGTTTGTCTCCCTACTTCTTGTTCGTATTTTTAATTTAATTTTTTATTTTTTATTACAGCAAGTATGATTACAATGTTTGGCTTATTGTAGGTGTCGAAGATGTGGTTCTTTTACACATATACAGATGTCTGTTCTTCCAGGGATCCTGTACCCATGTACGTTATGACAGAATGTTGAGTAGTCTTCTCTTGGTATTCCATAGGTCTTTGGTGATTATATATGTCACCTCTGTTTGTATATGTCTGTTAACCCCGATATCGTAATGAAACCAATCCTCACACCTTTCCATTGGTGAACCATAAGCTTGTTTAATGAACCTGTGATTGCACTTCTCAGTGGAAATAACTGCCCTGCTATCTCTTTTAGGCAACACCTATAAGTGATATGATATGATATGTGTCTTTCACTTTCTGACTTACTACAAGTCACGTGATCACCTCTAGACTCATCTACGGTCCTGCAAATGGCATTGTGTCCTTATTTTCCTTGGCTTCTATTCTGCCTTAGCGAGGTCCATTTTCAACAATGTGATTCCCTGAGGGTTGTGGATTAGCTGACCTGGGCAGCCTTACCCTGCCGGCCGGCCCTCCCAAGGTGTGCCTGGTTGAGGTCAATATAAACAGCGCTCCAGGCAGCAATAGCCCCTGAAGCTGTGCCTGACTCCGTATTCTCTGCCCCGTCAGCAGTCTCGGGGCTGAGCTGGTGGGAGGGAAATAGGGGCCACAGCTTTGTTGGTGGCCTGGTGTGAGTGGGGTTCTGCTGGCCTTTCTGCAGGAGTTGCCAGGCTGCCACCTGTAAAGAAGAGGATGTGTCACCCATACCTTCCGCTGGAATTTCTCTCCGGACAGAGGTGAGGAAGGAAAAAAGCAGTGGGGACCGGGACAGGAGGGGTATCTCAGGCAGGATAATGGAAAGCTTCCGGAAGAGCGCACGGGGCCAGGACAACCTTGGCTGACCTGCAGTCACCATGTTGGCCTGCGTGCTGTCGCTGGTGTGGCTCCGCGGCCCTTCCTCTAGGCTTTCAAACCCTTGTACCTATTCAGGTGTTTTACCTGGGAAGGGTGCGAACAGTTCAGCAGCAGCTGGACTGGGGCTCAGCTCACCTTTATTCAGAGATGCCTCGGCACGGTCTCCCAGCTTTGCAATGAGGACGCTCCTTGCGTGGGGGGTGGGTTGCTGGCTGGATGGGTGATGATTCCACACCTCTGACCAATTTCAGAATTGTTTACCGCTGGAGCAAGTGCCCTGATAGGGTTTTCCTCTGTATAACTGGTGGGTTCAGGTATTTTTTCGTTTATGGTTCAACTTAGATTTTATTCCTCTTTTATGTATTTATAGATATAAGCATGGAAATAATTCATTTCTATAAATACATCTGTGTGAGGGAAGAACTTTTTTCTGTTTTATTTTTAAGTTTTATTTTTTAAAATTTTTAAATTTAATTTTATTTACTTTTTTATACAGCAGGTTATTATCACTTATGTATTTTATGCATATACATGTATACAGGTCAATCCCAATCTCCCAACTCATCCCACCACCACCACCCCATGGCTTCCCACACTTGGTGTCCATACGTTTGTTCTCTACCTCTGCGTCTCTCTTTCTTCCCTGCAAACCAGTTCATCTGTATCATTTTTTTAGGTTCCACATATATGCATTAATATACAATATTTGTTTTCCTCTTTCTGACTTACTTCATTCTGTATGACAGTCTAGAGATCCATCGATGTCTCTAAAATTGACCCAGTTTCATTCCTTTTTATGGCCGAGTAATATTCCATTTTATATATGTACCCCATCTTTATCTATTCATCTGTCTGTGGGCATTTAGGTTGCTTCCATTACCTGGCTATTGTAAATAGTGCTGCAATGAACATTGTGGTGAATGTGCCTTTTTGATTTATGGTTTTCTCTGGGTATATGCCCAGAAGTGGGATTGCTGGATCAGATGGTAATTCTATTTCTAGTTTTTTTAAGGAAACTCCATACTGTTCTCCATAGTGACTGTATCAATTTACATTCCCACCAATAGTGGAAGAGGGTTCCTTTTGTCCACACCCTCCCCAGAATTTGTTGTTTGTAGATTTTCTGATGATGCCGATTCTAACAGGTGTGAGGGGATACCTCATTGTAGTTTTGATTTGCATTTCTCTAATAATTAGTGCTCTTGAGCAGCTTTTCATGTGCGTCTTGGCCCTCTCTGTGTCTTCTTTGAAGAAACGTCTCTTTAGATCTTCTGCCCATTTTTGTATTGGGTTTTTTGTTTTTTTAACATTAAGGTGCATGAGCTGTTTATATATATTGGAGATTAAACCTTTGTCCATTGATTCGTTTGCAACTATTTTCGCCCATTCTGAGGGATGCCTTTTTCCATTCCCGTCTTTTTAACCAAAAAAGAAAGAAAGACAAAGAAGCAGAACACTAATGTGCATAAAATATGCCTTTTGAAACGGTCGTTTTGAAATATGGACGTCCTTTGAATTTTTTGGTCGATATGTGACCCCAGGATTTGTTTTCAGGGCAGGTGTCATTTACAGGCCTGCAATGCTTTTGAGTATCAACTGACCATTAGCGCTGGGATTAAAGCTGCTGTTGTGTGAAACGGCCACAAGGTGGCAGCAGTTATCCCTTACCAAATCTGGTTACTAGGGCAACAGAGCCTCAATGGAAGTCGTGTTCTAGATTGGAATTTAGAATGGAATGTGCCAGGAGAAAGCCCCTCAAGTTTGTCTCCCTACTTCTTGTTCGTGTTTTTAATTTAATTTTTTATTTTTTATTACAGCAAGTATGATTACAATGTTTGGCTTATTGTAGGTGTCGAAGATGTGGTTCTTTTACACATATACAGATGTCTGTTCTTCCTGGGATCCTTTACCCATGTACGTTATGACAGAATGTTGAGTAGTCTTCTCTTGGTATTCCATAGGTCTTTGGTGATTATATATGTCACCTCTGTTTGTATATGTCTGTTAACCCCGATATCGTAATGAAACCAATCCTCACACCTTTCCATTGGTGAACCATAAGCTTGTTTAATGAACCTGTGATTGCACTTCTCAGTGGAAATAACTGCCCTGCTATCTCTTTTAGGCAACACCTATAAGTGATATGATATGATATGTGTCTTTCACTTTCTGACTTACTACAAGTCACGTGATTACCTCTAGACTCATCTACGGTGCTGCAAATGGCATTGTGTCCTTATTTTCCTTGGCTTCTATTCTGCCTTAGCGAGGTCCATTTTCAACAATGTGATTCCCTGAGGGCTGTGGATTAGCTGACCTGGGCAGCCTTACCCTGCCGGCCGGCCCTCCCAAGGTGTGCCTGGTTGAGGTCAATATAAACAGCGCTCCAGGCAGCAATAGCCCCTGAAGCTGTGCCTGACTCCATATTCTCTGCCCCGTCAGCAGTCTCGGGGCTGAGCTGGTGGGAGGGAAATAGGGGCCACAGCTTTGTTGGTGGCCTGGTGTGAGTGGGGTTCTGCTCGCCATTCTGCAGGGGTTGCCAGGCTGCCACATGTAAAGAAGAGGATGTGTCACCCATACCTTCCGCTGGAATTTCTCTCCGGACAGAGGTGAGGAAGGAAAAAAGCAGTGGGGACCGGGACAGGAGGGGTATCTCAGGCAGGATAATGGAAAGCTTCCGGAAGAGCGCACGGGGCCAGGACAACCTTGGCTGACCTGCAGTCACCATGTTGGCCTGCGTGCTGTCGCTGGTGTGGCTCCGCGGCCCTTCCTCTAGGCTTTCAAGCCCTTGTACATATTCAGGTGTTTTACCTGGGAAGGGTGGGAACAGTTCAGCAGCAGCTGGACTGGGGCTCAGCTCACCTTTATTCAGAGATGCCTCGGCACGGTCTCCCAGCTTTGCAATGAGGACGCTCCTTGCGTGGTGGGTGGGTTGCTGGCTGGATGGGTGATGATTCCACACCTCTGACCAATTTCAGAATTGTTTACCGCTGGAGCAAGTGCCCTGATAGGGTTTTCCTCTGTATAACTGGTGGGTTCAGGTATTTTTTCGTTTATGGTTCAACTTAGATTTTATTCCTCTTTTATGTATTTATAGATATAAGCATGGAAATAATTCATTTCTATAAATACATCTGTGTGAAGGGAAGAACTTTTTTCTTTTTTTATTTTTAATTTTTATTTTTTTAAATTTTTAAATTTAATTTTATTTACTTTTTTATACAGCAGGTTATTATCACTTATGTATTTTATGCATATACATGTATACAGGTCTATCCCAGTCTCCCAACTCATCCCACCACCACCACCCCATGGCTTCCCACCCTTGGTGTCCATACGTTTGTTCTCTACCTCTGCGTCTCTATTTCTTCCCTGCAAACCAGTTCATCTGTATCATTTTTTTAGGTTCCACATATATGCATTAATATACAATATTTGTTTTCCGCTTTCTGACTTACTTCATTCTGTATGACAGTCTCTAGATCCATCGATGTCTCTACAAATGACCCAGTTTCATTCCTTTTTATGGCCGAGTAATATTCCATTTTATATATGTACCCCATCTTTATCCATTCATCTGTCTGTGGGCATTTAGGTTGCTTCCATTACCTGGTTATTGTAAATAGTGCTGCAATGAACATTGTGGTGAATGTGCCTTTTTGATTTATGGTTTTCTCTGGGTATATGCCCAGAAGTGGGATTGCTGGATCAGATGGTAATTCTATTTCTAGTTTTTTTAAGGAAACTCCATACTGTTCTCCATAGTGACTGTATCAATTTACATTCCCACCAGTAGTGGAAGAGGGTTCCTTTTGTCCACACCCTCCCCAGAATTTGTTGTTTGTAGATTTTCTGATGATGCCGATTCTAACAGGTGTGAGGGGATACCTCATTGTAGTTTTGATTTGCATTTCTCTAATAATTAGTGCTCTTGAGCAGCTTTTCATGTGCGTCTTGGCCCTCTCTGTGTCTTCTTTGAAGAAACGTCTCTCTAGATCTTCTGCCTATTTTTGTATTGGGTTTTTTGTTTTTTTAACATTAAGGTGCATGAGCTGTTTATATATATTGGAGATTAAACCTTTGTCCATTGATTCGTTTGCAACTATTTTCGCCCATTCTGAGGGATGCCTTTTTCCATTCCCGTCTTTTTAACCAAAAAAGAAAGAAAGACAAAGAAGCAGAACACTAATGTGCATAAAATATGCCTTTTGAAACGGTCGTTTTGCAATATGGACGTCCTTTGAAATTTTTGGTCGATATGTGACCCCAGGATTTGTTTTCAGGGCAGGTGTCATTTACAGGCCTGCAATGATTTTGAGTATCAACTGACCATTAGCGCTGGATTAAAGCTGCTGTTGTGTGAAACGGCCACAAGGTGGCAGCAGTTATCCCTTACCAAATCTGGTTACTAGGGCAACAGAGCCTCAATGGAAGTCGTGTTCTAGATAGGAATTTAGAATGGAATGAGCCAGGAGAAAGCCCCTCAAGTTTGTCTCCCTACTTCTTGTTCGTATTTTTAATTTAATTTTTTATTTTTTATTACAGCAAGTATGATTACAATGTTTGGCTTATTGTAGGTGTCGAAGATGTGGTTCTTTTACACATATACAGATGTCTGTTCTTCCAGGGATCTTGTACCCATGTACGTTATGACAGAATGTTGAGTAGTCTTCTCTTGGTATTCCATAGGTCTTTGGTGATTATATATGTCACCTCTGTTTGTATATGTCTGTTAACCCCGATATCGTAATGAAACCAATCCTCACACCTTTCCATTGGTGAACCATAAGCTTGTTTAATGAACCTGTGATTGCACTTCTCAGTGGAAATAACTGCCCTGCTATCTCTTTTAGGCAACACCTATAAGTGATATGATATGATATGTGTCTTTCACTTTCTGACTTACTACAAGTCACGTGATTACCTCTAGACTCATCTACGGTGCTGCAAATGGCATTGTGTCCTTATTTTCCTTGGCTTCTATTCTGCCTTAGCGAGGTCCATTTTCAACAATGTGATTCCCTGAGGGCTGTGGATTAGCTGACCTGGGAGCCTTACCCTGCCGGCCGGCCCTCCCCAGGTGTGCCTGGTTGAGGTCAATATAAACAGCGCTCCAGGCAGCAATAGCCCCTGAAGCTGTGCCTGACTCCATATTCTCTGCCCCGTCAGCAGTCTCGGGGCTGAGCTGGTGGGAGGGAAATAGGGGCCACAGCTTTGTTGGTGGCCTGGTGTGAGTGGGGTTCTGCCCGCCATTCTGCAGGGGTTGCCAGGCTGCCACATGTAAAGAAGAGGATGTGTCACCCATACCTTCCGCTGGAATTTCTCTCCGGACAGAGGTGAGGAAGGAAAAAAGCAGTGGGGACCGGGACAGGAGGGGTATCTCAGGCAGGATAATGGAAAGCTTCCGGAAGAGCGCACGGGGCCAGGACAACCTTGGCTGACCTGCAGTCACCATGTTGGCCTGCGTGCTGTCGCTGGTGTGGCTCCGCGGCCCTTCCTCTAGGCTTTCAAACCCTTGTACCTATTCAGGTGTTTTACCTGGGAAGGGTGCGAACAGTTCAGCAGCAGCTGGACTGGGGCTCAGCTCACCTTTATTCAGAGATGCCTCGGCACGGTCTCCCAGCTTTGCAATGAGGACGCTCCTTGCGTGGGGGGTGGGTTGCTGGCTGGATGGGTGATGATTCCACACCTCTGACCAATTTCAGAATTGTTTACCGCTGGAGCAAGTGCCCTGATAGGGTTTTCCTCTGTATAACTGGTGGGTTCAGGTATTTTTTCGTTTATGGTTCAACTTAGATTTTATTCCTCTTTTATGTATTTATAGATATAAGCATGGAAATAATTCATTTCTATAAATACATCTGTGTGAGGGAAGAACTTTTTTCTGTTTTATTTTTAGTTTTATTTTGTTAAATTTTTAAATTTAATTTTATTTACTTTTTTATACAGCAGGTTATTATCACTTATGTATTTTATGCATATACATGTATACAGGTCAATCCCAATCTCCCAACTCATCCCACCACCACCACCCCATGGCTTCCCACACTTGGTGTCCATACGTTTGTTCTCTACCTCTGCGTCTCTCTTTCTTCCCTGCAAACCAGTTCATCTGTATCACTTTTTTAGGTTCCACATATATGCATTAATATACAATATTTGTTTTCCTCTTTCTGACTTACTTCATTCTGTATGACAGTCTAGAGATCCATCGATATCTCTAAAATTGACCCAGTTTCATTCCTTTTTATGGCCGAGTAATATTCCATTTTATATATGTACCCCATCTTTATCCATTCATCTGTCTGTGGGCATTTAGGTTGCTTCCATTACCTGGCTATTGTAAATAGTGCTGCAATGAACATTGTGGTGAATGTGCCTTTTTGATTTATGGTTTTCTCTGGGTATATGCCCAGAAGTGGGATTGCTGGATCAGATGGTAATTCTATTTCTAGTTTTTTTAAGGAAACTCCATACTGTTCTCCATAGTGACTGTATCAATTTACATTCCCACCAATAGTGGAAGAGGGTTCCTTTTGTCCACACCCTCCCCAGAATTTGTTGTTTGTAGATTTTCTGATGATGCCGATTCTAACAGGTGTGAGGGGATACCTCATTGTAGTTTTGATTTGCATTTCTCTAATAATTAGTGCTCTTGAGCAGCTTTTCATGTGCGTCTTGGCCCTCTCTGTGTCTTCTTTGAAGAAACGTCTCTTTAGATCTTCTGCCCATTTTTGTATTGGGTTTTTTGTTTTTTTAACATTAAGGTGCATGAGCTGTTTATATATATTGGAGATTAAACCTTTGTCCATTGATTCGTTTGCAACTATTTTCGCCCATTCTGAGGGATGCCTTTTTCCATTCCCGTCTTTTTAACCAAAAAAGAAAGAAAGACAAAGAAGCAGAACACTAATGTGCATAAAATATGCCTTTTGAAACGGTCGTTTTGAAATATGGACGTCCTTTGAATTTTTTGGTCGATATGTGACCCCAGGATTTGTTTTCAGGGCAGGTGTCATTTACAGGCCTGCAATGCTTTTGAGTATCAACTGACCATTAGCGCTGGGATTAAAGCTGCCGTTGTGTGAAACGGCCACAAGGTGGCAGCAGCTATCCCTTACCAAATCTGGTTACTAGGGCAACAGAGCCTCAATGGAAGTCGTGTTCTAGATTGGAATTTAGAATGGAATGTGCCAGGAGAAAGCCCCTCAAGTTTGTCTCCCTACTTCTTGTTCGTGTTTTTAATTTAATTTTTTATTTTTTATTACAGCAAGTATGATTACAATGTTTGGCTTATTTTAGGTGTCGAAGATGTGGTTCTTTTACACATATACAGATGTCTGTTCTTCCTGGGATCCTTTACCCATGTACGTTATGACAGAATGTTGAGTAGTCTTCTCTTGGTATTCCATAGGTCTTTGGTGATTATATATGTCACCTCTGTTTGTATATGTCTGTTAACCCCGATATCGTAATGAAACCAATCCTCACACCTTTCCATTGGTGAACCATAAGCTTGTTTAATGAACCTGTGATTGCACTTCTCAGTGGAAATAACTGCCCTGCTATCTCTTTTAGGCAACACCTATAAGTGATATGATATGATATGTGTCTTTCACTTTCTGACTTACTACAAGTCACGTGATTACCTCTAGACTCATCTACGGTGCTGCAAATGGCATTGTGTCCTTATTTTCCTTGGCTTCTATTCTGCCTTAGCGAGGTCCATTTTCAACAATGTGATTCCCTGAGGGCTGTGGATTAGCTGACCTGGGCAGCCTTACCCTGCCGGCCGGCCCTCCCCAGGTGTGCCTGGTTGAGGTCAATATAAACAGCGCTCCAGGCAGCAATAGCCCCTGAAGCTGTGCCTGACTCCATATTCTCTGCCCCGTCAGCAGTCTCGGGGCTGAGCTGGTGCGAGGGAAATAGGGGCCACAGCTTTGTTGGTGGCCTGGTGTGAGTGGGGTTCTGCTCGCCATTCTGCAGGGGTTGCCAGGCTGCCACCTGTAAAGAAGAGGATGTGTCACCCATACCTTCCGCTGGAATTTCTCTCCGGACAGAGGTGAGGAAGGAAAAAAGCAGTGGGTACCGGGACATGAGGGGTATCTCAGGCAGGATAATGGAAAGCTTCCGGAAGAGCGCACGGGGCCAGGACAACCTTGGCTGACCTGCAGTCACCATGTTGGCCTGCGTGCTGTCGCTGGTGTGGCTCCGCGGCCCTTCCTCTAGGCTTTCAAGCCCTTGTACATATTCAGGTGTTTTACCTGGGAAGGGTGGGAACAGTTCAGCAGCAGCTGGACTGGGGCTCAGCTCACCTTTATTCAGAGATGCCTCGGCACGGTCTCCCAGCTTTGCAATGAGGACGCTCCTTGCGTGGGGGGTGGGTTGCTGGCTGGATGGGTGATGATTCCACACCTCTGACCAATTTCAGAATTGTTTACCGCTGGAGCAAGTGCCCTGATAGGGTTTTCCTCTGTATAACTGGTGGGTTCAGGTATTTTTTCGTTTATGGTTCAACTTAGATTTTATTCCTCTTTTATGTATTTATAGATATAAGCATGGAAATAATTCATTTCTATAAATACATCTGTGTGAAGAGAAGAACTTTTTTCTGTTTTATTTTTAATTTTTATTTTTTAAATTTTTAAATTTAATTTTATTTACTTTTTTATACAGCAGGTTATTATCACTTATGTATTTTATGCATGTACATGTATACAGATCAATCCCCATCTCCCAACTCATCCCACCACCACCACCCCATGGCTTCCCACACTTGGTGTCCATACGTTTGTTCTCTACCTCTGCGTCTCTCTTTCTTCCCTGCAAACCAGTTCATCTGTATCATTTTTTTAGGTTCCACATATATGCATTAATATACAATATTTGTTTTCCGCTTTCTGACTTACTTCATTCTGTATGACAGTCTAGAGATCCATCGATGTCTCTACAAATGATCCAGTTTCATTCCTTTTTATGGCCGAGTAATATTCCATTTTATATATGTACCCCATCTTTATCCATTCATCTGTCTGTGGGCATTTAGGTTGCTTCCATTACCTGGCTAATGTAAATAGTGCTGCAATGAACATTGTGGTGAATGTGCATTTTTGATTTATGGTTTTCTCTGGGTATATGCCCAGAAGTGGGATTGCTGGATCAGATGGTAATTCTATTTCTAGTTTTTTTAAGGAAACTCCATACTGTTCTCCATAGTGACTGTATCAATTTACATTCCCACCAATAGTGGAAGAGGGTTCCTTTTGTCCACACCCTCCCCAGAATTTGTTGTTTGTAGATTTTCTGATGATGCCGATTCTAACAGGTGTGAGGGGATACCTCATTGTAGTTTTGATTTGCATTTCTCTAATAATTAGTGCTCTTGAGCAGCTTTTCATGTGCGTCTTGGCCCTCTCTGTGTCTTCTTTGAAGAAACGTCTCTCTAGATCTTCTGCCCATTTTTGTATTGGGTTTTTTGTTTTTTTAACATTAAGGTGCATGAGCTGTTTATATATATTGGAGATTAAACCTTTGTCCATTGATTCGTTTGCAACTATTTTCGCCCATTCTGAGGGATGCCTTTTTCCATTCCCGTCTTTTTAACCAAAAAAGAAAGAAAGACAAAGAAGCAGAACACTAATGTGCATAAAATATGCCTTTTGAAAGGGTCGTTTTGAAATATGGACGTCCTTTGAAATTTTTGGTCGATATGTGACCCCAGGATTTGTTTTCAGGGCAGGTGTCATTTACAGGCCTGCAATGATTTTGAGTATCAACTGACCATTAGCGCTGGATTAAAGCTGCTGTTGTGTGAAACGGCCACAAGGTGGCAGCAGTTATCCCTTACCAAATCTGGTTACTAGGGCAACAGAGCCTCAATGGAAGTCGTGTTCTAGATTGGAATTTAGAATGGAATGAGCCAGGAGAAAGCCCCTCAAGTTTGTCTCCCTACTTCTTGTTCGTATTTTTAATTTAATTTTTTATTTTTTATTACAGCAAGTATGATTACAATGTTTGGCTTATTGTAGGTGTCGAAGATGTGGTTCTTTTACACATATACAGATGTCTGTTCTTCCAGGGATCCTGTACCCATGTACGTTATGACAGAATGTTGAGTAGTCTTCTCTTGGTATTCCATAGGTCTTTGGTGATTATATATGTCACCTCTGTTTGTATATGTCTGTTAACCCCGATATCGTAATGAAACCAATCCTCACACCTTTCCATTGGTGAACCATAAGCTTGTTTAATGAACCTGTGATTGCACTTCTCAGTGGAAATAACTGCCCTGCTATCTCTTTTAGGCAACACCTATAAGTGATATGATATGATATGTGTCTTTCACTTTCTGACTTACTACAAGTCACGTGATCACCTCTAGACTCATCTACGGTGCTGCAAATGGCATTGTGTCCTTATTTTCCTTGGCTTCTATTCTGCCTTAGCGAGGTCCATTTTCAACAATGTGATTCCCTGAGGGTTGTGGATTAGCTGACCTGGGCAGCCTTACCCTGCCGGCCGGCCCTCCCAAGGTGTGCCTTGTTGAGGTCAATATAAACAGCGCTCCAGGCAGCAATAGCCCCTGAAGCTGTGCCTGACTCCGTATTCTCTGCCCCGTCAGCAGTCTCGGGGCTGAGCTGGTGGGAGGGAAATAGGGGCCACAGCTTTGTTGGTGGCCTGGTGTGAGTGGGGTTCTGCTGGCCTTTCTGCAGGAGTTGCCAGGCTGCCACCTGTAAAGAAGAGGATGTGTCACCCATACCTTCCGCTGGAATTTCTCTCCGGACAGAGGTGAGGAAGGAAAAAAGCAGTGGGGACCGGGACAGGAGGGGTATCTCAGGCAGGATAATGGAAAGCTTCCGGAAGAGCGCACGGGGCCAGGACAACCTTGGCTGACCTGCAGTCACCATGTTGGCCTGCGTGCTGTCGCTGGTGTGGCTCCGCGGCCCTTCCTCTAGGCTTTCAAACCCTTGTACCTATTCAGGTGTTTTACCTGGGAAGGGTGCGAACAGTTCAGCAGCAGCTGGACTGGGGCTCAGCTCACCTTTATTCAGAGATGCCTCGGCACGGTCTCCCAGCTTTGCAATGAGGACGCTCCTTGCGTGGGGGGTGGGTTGCTGGCTGGATGGGTGATGATTCCACACCTCTGACCAATTTCAGAATTGTTTACCGCTGGAGCAAGTGCCCTGATAGGGTTTTCCTCTGTATAACTGGTGGGTTCAGGTATTTTTTCGTTTATGGTTCAACTTAGATTTTATTCCTCTTTTATGTATTTATAGATATAAGCATGGAAATAATTCATTTCTATAAATACATCTGTGTGAGGGAAGAACTTTTTTCTGTTTTATTTTTAAGTTTTATTTTTTTAAATTTAATTTTATTTACTTTTTTATACAGCAGGTTATTATCACTTATGTATTTTATGCATATACATGTATACAGGTCAATCCCAATCTCCCAACTCATCCCACCACCACCACCCCATGGCTTCCCACACTTGGTGTCCATACGTTTGTTCTCTACCTCTGCGTCTCTCTTTCTTCCCTGCAAACCAGTTCATCTGTATCATTTTTTTAGGTTCCACATATATGCATTAATATACAATATTTGTTTTCCTCTTTCTGACTTACTTCATTCTGTATGACAGTCTAGAGATCCATCGATGTCTCTAAAATTGACCCAGTTTCATTCCTTTTTATGGCCGAGTAATATTCCATTTTATATATGTACCCCATCTTTATCCATTCATCTGTCTGTGGGCATTTAGGTTGCTTCCATTACCTGGCTATTGTAAATAGTGCTGCAATGAACATTGTGGTGAATGTGCCTTTTTGATTTATGGTTTTCTCTGGGTATATGCCCAGAAGTGGGATTGCTGGATCAGATGGTAATTCTATTTCTAGTTTTTTTAAGGAAACTCCATACTGTTCTCCATAGTGACTGTATCAATTTACATTCCCACCAATAGTGGAAGAGGGTTCCTTTTGTCCACACCCTCCCCAGAATTTGTTGTTTGTAGATTTTCTGATGATGCCGATTCTAACAGGTGTGAGGGGATACCTCATTGTAGTTTTGATTTGCATTTCTCTAATAATTAGTGCTCTTGAGCAGCTTTTCATGTGCGTCTTGGCCCTCTCTGTGTCTTCTTTGAAGAAACGTCTCTTTAGATCTTCTGCCCATTTTTGTATTGGGTTTTTTGTTTTTTTAACATTAAGGTGCATGAGCTGTTTATATATATTGGAGATTAAACCTTTGTCCATTGATTCGTTTGCAACTATTTTCGCCCATTCTGAGGGATGCCTTTTTCCATTCCCGTCTTTTTAACCAAAAAAGAAAGAAAGACAAAGAAGCAGAACACTAATGTGCATAAAATATGCCTTTTGAAACGGTCGTTTTGAAATATGGACGTCCTTTGAATTTTTTGGTCGATATGTGACCCCAGGATTTGTTTTCAGGGCAGGTGTCATTTACAGGCCTGCAATGCTTTTGAGTATCAACTGACCATTAGCGCTGGGATTAAAGCTGCTGTTGTGTGAAACGGCCACAAGGTGGCAGCAGTTATCCCTTACCAAATCTGGTTACTAGGGCAACAGAGCCTCAATGGAAGTCGTGTTCTAGATTGGAATTTAGAATGGAATGTGCCAGGAGAAAGCCCCTCAAGTTTGTCTCCCTACTTCTTGTTCGTGTTTTTAATTTAATTTTTTATTTTTTATTACAGCAAGTATGATTACAATGTTTGGCTTATTGTAGGTGTCGAAGATGTGGTTCTTTTACACATATACAGATGTCTGTTCTTCCTGGGATCCGTTACCCATGTACGTTATGACAGAATGTTGAGTAGTCTTCTCTTGGTATTCCATAGGTCTTTGGTGATTATATATGTCACCTCTGTTTGTATATGTCTGTTAACCCCGATATCGTAATGAAACCAATCCTCACACCTTTCCATTGGTGAACCATAAGCTTGTTTAATGAACCTGTGATTGCACTTCTCAGTGGAAATAACTGCCCTGCTATCTCTTTTAGGCAACACCTATAAGTGATATGATATGATATGTGTCTTTCACTTTCTGACTTACTACAAGTCACGTGATTACCTCTAGACTCATCTACGGTGCTGCAAATGGCATTGTGTCCTTATTTTCCTTGGCTTCTATTCTGCCTTAGCGAGGTCCATTTTCAACAATGTGATTCCCTGAGGGCTGTGGATTAGCTGACCTGGGCAGCCTTACCCTGCCGGCCGGCCCTCCCCAGGTGTGCCTGGTTGAGGTCAATATAAACAGCGCTCCAGGCAGCAATAGCCCCTGAAGCTGTGCCTGACTCCATATTCTCTGCCCCGTCAGCAGTCTCGGGGCTGAGCTGGTGGGAGGGAAATAGGGGCCACAGCTTTGTTGGTGGCCTGGTGTGAGTGGGGTTCTGCTCGCCATTCTGCAGGAGTTGCCAGGCTGCCACATGTAAAGAAGAGGATGTGTCACCCATACCTTCCGCTGGAATTTCTCTCCGGACAGAGGTGAGGAAGGAAAAAAGCAGTGGGGACCGGGACAGGAGGGGTATCTCAGGCAGGATAATGGAAAGCTTCCGGAAGAGCGCACGGGGCCAGGACAACCTTGGCTGACCTGCAGTCAACATGTTGGCCTGCGTGCTGTCGCTGGTGTGGCTCCGCGGCCCTTCCTCTAGGCTTTCAAACCCTTGTACATATTCAGGTGTTTTACCTGGGAAGGGTGCGAACAGTTCAGCAGCAGCTGGACTGGGGCTCAGCTCACCTTTATTCAGAGATGCCTCGGCACGGTCTCCCAGCTTTGCAATGAGGACGCTCCTTGCGTGGGGGGTGGGTTGCTGGCTGGATGGGTGATGATTCCACACCTCTGACCAATTTCAGAATTGTTTACCGCTGGAGCAAGTGCCCTGATAGGGTTTTCCTCTGTATAACTGGTGGGTTCAGGTATTTTTTCGTTTATGGTTCAACTTAGATTTTATTCCTCTTTTATGTATTTATAGATATAAGCATGGAAATAATTCATTTCTATAAATACATCTGTGTGAGGGAAGAACTTTTTTCTGTTTTATTTTTAAGTTTTATTTTTTTAAATTTTTGAATTTAATTTTATTTACTTTTTTATACAGCAGGTTATTATCACTTATGTATTTTATGCATATACATGTATACAGGTCAATCCCAATCTCCCAACTCATCCCACCACCACCACCCCATGGCTTCCCACACTTGGTGTCCATACGTTTGTTCTCTACCTCTGCGTCTCTCTTTCTTCCCTGCAAACCAGTTCATCTGTATCATTTTTTTAGGTTCCACATATATGCATTAATATACAATATTTGTTTTCCTCTTTCTGACTTACTTCATTCTGTATGACAGTCTAGAGATCCATCGATGTCTCTAAAATTGACCCAGTTTCATTCCTTTTTATGGCCGAGTAATATTCCATTTTATATATGTACCCCATCTTTATCCATTCATCTGTCTGTGGGCATTTAGGTTGCTTCCATTACCTGGCTATTGTAAATAGTGCTGCAATGAACATTGTGGTGAATGTGCCTTTTTGATTTATGGTTTTCTCTGGGTATATGCCCAGAAGTGGGATTGCTGGATCAGATGGTAATTCTATTTCTAGTTTTTTTAAGGAAACTCCATACTGTTCTCCATAGTGACTGTATCAATTTACATTCCCACCAATAGTGGAAGAGGGTTCCTTTTGTCCACACCCTCCCCAGAATTTGTTGTTTGTAGATTTTCTGATGATGCCGATTCTAACAGGTGTGAGGGGATACCTCATTGTAGTTTTGATTTGCATTTCTCTAATAATTAGTGCTCTTGAGCAGCTTTTCATGTGCGTCTTGGCCCTCTCTGTGTCTTCTTTGAAGAAACGTCTCTTTAGATCTTCTGCCCATTTTTGTATTGGGTTTTTTGTTTTTTTAACATTAAGGTGCATGAGCTGTTTATATATATTGGAGATTAAACCTTTGTCCATTGATTCGTTTGCAACTATTTTCGCCCATTCTGAGGGATGCATTTTTCCATTCCCGTCTTTTTAACCAAAAAAGAAAGAAAGACAAAGAAGCAGAACACTAATGTGCATAAAATATGCCTTTTGAAACGGTCGTTTTGAAATATGGACGTCCTTTGAATTTTTTGGTCGATATGTGACCCCAGGATTTGTTTTCAGGGCAGGTGTCATTTACAGGCCTGCAATGCTTTTGAGTATCAACTGACCATTAGCGCTGGGATTAAAGCTGCTGTTGTGTGAAACGGCCACAAGGTGGCAGCAGTTATCCCTTACCAAATCTGGTTACTAGGGCAACAGAGCCTCAATGGAAGTCGTGTTCTAGATTGGAATTTAGAATGGAATGTGCCAGGAGAAAGCCCCTCAAGTTTGTCTCCCTACTTCTTGTTCGTGTTTTTAATTTAATTTTTTATTTTTTATTACAGCAAGTATGATTACAATGTTTGGCTTATTGTAGGTGTCGAAGATGTGGTTCTTTTACACATATACAGATGTCTGTTCTTCCTGGGATCCGTTACCCATGTACGTTATGACAGAATGTTGAGTAGTCTTCTCTTGGTATTCCATAGGTCTTTGGTGATTATATATGTCACCTCTGTTTGTATATGTCTGTTAACCCCGATATCGTAATGAAACCAATCCTCACACCTTTCCATTGGTGAACCATAAGCTTGTTTAATGAACCTGTGATTGCACTTCTCAGTGGAAATAACTGCCCTGCTATCTCTTTTAGGCAACACCTATAAGTGATATGATATGATATGTGTCTTTCACTTTCTGACTTACTACAAGTCACGTGATTACCTCTAGACTCATCTACGGTGCTGCAAATGGCATTGTGTCCTTATTTTCCTTGGCTTCTATTCTGCCTTAGCGAGGTCCATTTTCAACAATGTGATTCCCTGAGGGCTGTGGATTAGCTGACCTGGGCAGCCTTACCCTGCCGGCCGGCCCTCCCCAGGTGTGCCTGGTTGAGGTCAATATAAACAGCGCTCCAGGCAGCAATAGCCCCTGAAGCTGTGCCTGACTCCATATTCTCTGCCCCGTCAGCAGTCTCGGGGCTGAGCTGGTGGGAGGGAAATAGGGGCCACAGCTTTGTTGGTGGCCTGGTGTGAGTGGGGTTCTGCTCGCCATTCTGCAGGAGTTGCCAGGCTGCCACCTGTAAAGAAGAGGATGTGTCACCCATACCTTCCGCTGGAATTTCTCTCCGGACAGAGGTGAGGAAGGAAAAAAGCAGTGGGGACCGGGACAGGAGGGGTATCTCAGGCAGGATAATGGAAAGCTTCCGGAAGAGCGCACGGGGCCAGGACAACCTTGGCTGACCTGCAGTCAACATGTTGGCCTGCGTGCTGTCGCTGGTGTGGCTCCGCGGCCCTTCCTCTAGGCTTTCAAACCCTTGTACATATTCAGGTGTTTTACCTGGGAAGGGTGCGAACAGTTCAGCAGCAGCTGGACTGGGGCTCAGCTCACCTTTATTCAGAGATGCCTCGGCACGGTCTCCCAGCTTTGCAATGAGGACGCTCCTTGCGTGGGGGGTGGGTTGCTGGCTGGATGGGTGATGATTCCACACCTCTGACCAATTTCAGAATTGTTTACCGCTGGAGCAAGTGCCCTGATAGGGTTTTCCTCTGTATAACTGGTGGGTTCAGGTATTTTTTCGTTTATGGTTCAACTTAGATTTTATTCCTCTTTTATGTATTTATAGATATAAGCATGGAAATAATTCATTTCTATAAATACATCTGTGTGAGGGAAGAACTTTTTTCTGTTTTATTTTTAAGTTTTATTTTTTTAAATTTTTGAATTTAATTTTATTTACTTTTTTATACAGCAGGTTATTATCACTTATGTATTTTATGCATATACATGTATACAGGTCAATCCCAATCTCCCAACTCATCCCACCACCACCACCCCATGGCTTCCCACACTTGGTGTCCATACGTTTGTTCTCTACCTCTGCGTCTCTCTTTCTTCCCTGCAAACCAGTTCATCTGTATCATTTTTTTAGGTTCCACATATATGCATTAATATACAATATTTGTTTTCCTCTTTCTGACTTACTTCATTCTGTATGACAGTCTAGAGATCCATCGATGTCTCTAAAATTGACCCAGTTTCATTCCTTTTTATGGCCGAGTAATATTCCATTTTATATATGTACCCCATCTTTATCCATTCATCTGTCTGTGGGCATTTAGGTTGCTTCCATTACCTGGCTATTGTAAATAGTGCTGCAATGAACATTGTGGTGAATGTGCCTTTTTGATTTATGGTTTTCTCTGGGTATATGCCCAGAAGTGGGATTGCTGGATCAGATGGTAATTCTATTTCTAGTTTTTTTAAGGAAACTCCATACTGTTCTCCATAGTGACTGTATCAATTTACATTCCCACCAATAGTGGAAGAGGGTTCCTTTTGTCCACACCCTCCCCAGAATTTGTTGTTTGTAGATTTTCTGATGATGCCGATTCTAACAGGTGTGAGGGGATACCTCATTGTAGTTTTGATTTGCATTTCTCTAATAATTAGTGCTCTTGAGCAGCTTTTCATGTGCGTCTTGGCCCTCTCTGTGTCTTCTTTGAAGAAACGTCTCTTTAGATCTTCTGCCCATTTTTGTATTGGGTTTTTTGTTTTTTTAACATTAAGGTGCATGAGCTGTTTATATATATTGGAGATTAAACCTTTGTCCATTGATTCGTTTGCAACTATTTTCGCCCATTCTGAGGGATGCCTTTTTCCATTCCCGTCTTTTTAACCAAAAAAGAAAGAAAGACAAAGAAGCAGAACACTAATGTGCATAAAATATGCCTTTTGAAACGGTCGTTTTGAAATATGGACGTCCTTTGAATTTTTTGGTCGATATGTGACCCCAGGATTTGTTTTCAGGGCAGGTGTCATTTACAGGCCTGCAATGCTTTTGAGTATCAACTGACCATTAGCGCTGGGATTAAAGCTGCTGTTGTGTGAAACGGCCACAAGGTGGCAGCAGTTATCCCTTACCAAATCTGGTTACTAGGGCAACAGAGCCTCAATGGAAGTCGTGTTCTAGATTGGAATTTAGAATGGAATGTGCCAGGAGAAAGCCCCTCAAGTTTGTCTCCCTACTTCTTGTTCGTGTTTTTAATTTAATTTTTTATTTTTTATTACAGCAAGTATGATTACAATGTTTGGCTTATTGTAGGTGTCGAAGATGTGGTTCTTTTACACATATACAGATGTCTGTTCTTCCTGGGATCCGTTACCCATGTACGTTATGACAGAATGTTGAGTAGTCTTCTCTTGGTATTCCATAGGTCTTTGGTGATTATATATGTCACCTCTGTTTGTATATGTCTGTTAACCCCGATATCGTAATGAAACCAATCCTCACACCTTTCCATTGGTGAACCATAAGCTTGTTTAATGAACCTGTGATTGCACTTCTCAGTGGAAATAACTGCCCTGCTATCTCTTTTAGGCAACACCTATAAGTGATATGATATGATATGTGTCTTTCACTTTCTGACTTACTACAAGTCACGTGATTACCTCTAGACTCATCTACGGTGCTACAAATGGCATTGTGTCCTTATTTTCCTTGGCTTCTATTCTGCCTTAGCGAGGTCCATTTTCAACAATGTGATTCCCTGAGGGCTGTGGATTAGCTGACCTGGGCAGCCTTACCCTGCCGGCCGGCCCTCCCCAGGTGTGCCTGGTTGAGGTCAATATAAACAGCGCTCCAGGCAGCAATAGCCCCTGAAGCTGTGCCTGACTCCATATTCTCTGCCCCGTCAGCAGTCTCGGGGCTGAGCTGGTGGGAGGGAAATAGGGGCCACAGCTTTGTTGGTGGCCTGGTGTGAGTGGGGTTCTGCTCGCCATTCTGCAGGTGTTGCCAGGCTGCCACCTGTAAAGAAGAGGATGTGTCACCCATACCTTCCGCTGGAATTTCTCTCCGGACAGAGGTGAGGAAGGAAAAAAGCAGTGGGGACCGGGACAGGAGGGGTATCTCAGGCAGGATAATGGAAAGCTTCCGGAAGAGCGCACGGGGCCAGGACAACCTTGGCTGACCTGCAGTCAACATGTTGGCCTGCGTGCTGTCGCTGGTGTGGCTCCGCGGCCCTTCCTCTAGGCTTTCAAACCCTTGTACATATTCAGGTGTTTTACCTGGGAAGGGTGCGAACAGTTCAGCAGCAGCTGGACTGGGGCTCAGCTCACCTTTATTCAGAGATGCCTCGGCACGGTCTCCCAGCTTTGCAATGAGGACGCTCCTTGCGTGGGGGGTGGGTTGCTGGCTGGATGGGTGATGATTCCACACCTCTGACCAATTTCAGAATTGTTTACCGCTGGAGCAAGTGCCCTGATAGGGTTTTCCTCTGTATAACTGGTGGGTTCAGGTATTTTTTCGTTTATGGTTCAACTTAGATTTTATTCCTCTTTTATGTATTTATAGATATAAGCATGGAAATAATTCATTTCTATAAATACATCTGTGTGAGGGAAGAACTTTTTTCTGTTTTATTTTTAAGTTTTATTTTTTTAAATTTTTGAATTTAATTTTATTTACTTTTTTATACAGCAGTTTATTATCACTTATGTATTTTATGCATATACATGTATACAGGTCAATCCCAATCTCCCAACTCATCCCACCACCACCACCCCATGGCTTCCCACACTTGGTGTCCATACGTTTGTTCTCTACCTCTGCGTCTCTCTTTCTTCCCTGCAAACCAGTTCATCTGTATCATTTTTTTAGGTTCCACATATATGCATTAATATACAATATTTGTTTTCCTCTTTCTGACTTACTTCATTCTGTATGACAGTCTAGAGATCCATCGATGTCTCTAAAATTGACCCAGTTTCATTCCTTTTTATGGCCGAGTAATATTCCATTTTATATATGTACCCCATCTTTATCCATTCATCTGTCTGTGGGCATTTAGGTTGCTTCCATTACCTGGCTATTGTAAATAGTGCTGCAATGAACATTGTGGTGAATGTGCCTTTTTGATTTATGGTTTTCTCTGGGTATATGCCCAGAAGTGGGATTGCTGGATCAGATGGTAATTCTATTTCTAGTTTTTTTAAGGAAACTCCATACTGTTCTCCATAGTGACTGTATCAATTTACATTCCCACCAATAGTGGAAGAGGGTTCCTTTTGTCCACACCCTCCCCAGAATTTGTTGTTTGTAGATTTTCTGATGATGCCGATTCTAACAGGTGTGAGGGGATACCTCATTGTAGTTTTGATTTGCATTTCTCTAATAATTAGTGCTCTTGAGCAGCTTTTCATGTGCGTCTTGGCCCTCTCTGTGTCTTCTTTGAAGAAACGTCTCTCTAGATCTTCTGCCCATTTTTGTATTGGGTTTTTTGTTTTTTTAACATTAAGGTGCATGAGCTGTTTATATATATTGGAGATTAAACCTTTGTCCATTGATTCGTTTGCAACTATTTTCGCCCATTCTGAGGGATGCCTTTTTCCATTCCCGTCTTTTTAACCAAAAAAGAAAGAAAGACAAAGAAGCAGAACACTAATGTGCATAAAATATGCCTTTTGAAAGGGTCGTTTTGAAATATGGACGTCCTTTGAAATTTTTGGTCGATATGTGACCCCAGGATTTGTTTTCAGGGCAGGTGTCATTTACAGGCCTGCAATGCTTTTGAGTATCAACTGACCATTAGCGCTGGGATTAAAGCTGCTGTTGTGTGAAACGGCCACAAGGTGGCAGCAGTTATCCCTTACCAAATCTGGTTACTAGGGCAACAGAGCCTCAATGGAAGTCGTGTTCTAGATTGGAATTTAGAATGGAATGAGCCAGGAGAAAGCCCCTCAAGTTTGTCTCCCTACTTCTTGTTCGTATTTTTAATTTAATTTTTTATTTTTTATTACAGCAAGTATGATTACAATGTTTGGCTTATTGTAGGTGTCGAAGATGTGGTTCTTTTACACATATACAGATGTCTGTTCTTCCAGGGATCCTGTACCCATGTACGTTATGACAGAATGTTGCGTAGTCTTCTCTTGGTATTCCATAGGTCTTTGGTGATTATATATGTCACCTCTGTTTGTATATGTCTGTTAACCCCGATATCGTAATGAAACCAATCCTCACACCTTTCCATTGGTGAACCATAAGCTTGTTTAATGAACCTGTGATTGCACTTCTCAGTGGAAATAACTGCCCTGCTATCTCTTTTAGGCAACACCTATAAGTGATATGATATGATATGTGTCTTTCACTTTCTGACTTACTACAAGTCACGTGATCACCTCTAGACTCATCTACGGTCCTGCAAATGGCATTGTGTCCTTATTTTCCTTGGCTTCTATTCTGCCTTAGCGAGGTCCATTTTCAACAATGTGATTCCCTGAGGGTTGTGGATTAGCTGACCTGGGCAGCCTTACCCTGCCGGCCGGCCCTCCCAAGGTGTGCCTGGTTGAGGTCAATATAAACAGCGCTCCAGGCAGCAATAGCCCCTGAAGCTGTGCCTGACTCCGTATTCTCTGCCCCGTCAGCAGTCTCGGGGCTGAGCTGGTGGGAGGGAAATAGGGGCCACAGCTTTGTTTGTGGCCTGGTGTGAGTGGGGTTCTGCTGGCCTTTCTGCAGGAGTTGCCAGGCTGCCACCTGTAAAGAAGAGGATGTGTCACCCATACCTTCCGCTGGAATTTCTCTCCGGACAGAGGTGAGGAAGGAAAAAAGCAGTGGGGACCGGGACAGGAGGGGTATCTCAGGCAGGATAATGGAAAGCTTCCGGAAGAGCGCACGGGGCCAGGACAACCTTGGCTGACCTGCAGTCACCATGTTGGCCTGCGTGCTGTCGCTGGTGTGGCTCCGCGGCCCTTCCTCTAGGCTTTCAAACCCTTGTACCTATTCAGGTGTTTTACCTGGGAAGGGTGCGAACAGTTCAGCAGCAGCTGGACTGGGGCTCAGCTCACCTTTATTCAGAGATGCCTCGGCACGGTCTCCCAGCTTTGCAATGAGGACGCTCCTTGCGTGGGGGGTGGGTTGCTGGCTGGATGGGTGATGATTCCACACCTCTGACCAATTTCAGAATTGTTTACCGCTGGAGCAAGTGCCCTGATAGGGTTTTCCTCTGTATAACTGGTGGGTTCAGGTATTTTTTCGTTTATGGTTCAACTTAGATTTTATTCCTCTTTTATGTATTTATAGATATAAGCATGGAAATAATTCATTTCTATAAATACATCTGTGTGAGGGAAGAACTTTTTTCTGTTTTATTTTTAAGTTTTATTTTTTTAAATTTTTAAATTTAATTTTATTTACTTTTTTATACAGCAGGTTATTATCACTTATGTATTTTATGCATATACATGTATACAGGTCAATCCCAATCTCCCAACTCATCCCACCACCACCACCCCATGGCTTCCCACACTTGGTGTCCATACGTTTGTTCTCTACCTCTGCGTCTCTCTTTCTTCCCTGCAAACCAGTTCATCTGTATCATTTTTTTAGGTTCCACATATATGCATTAATATACAATATTTGTTTTCCTCTTTCTGACTTACTTCATTCTGTATGACAGTCTAGAGATCCATCGATGTCTCTAAAATTGACCCAGTTTCATTCCTTTTTATGGCCGAGTAATATTCCATTTTATATATGTACCCCATCTTTATCCATTCATCTGTCTGTGGGCATTTAGGTTGCTTCCATTACCTGGCTATTGTAAATAGTGCTGCAATGAACATTGTGGTGAATGTGCCTTTTTGATTTATGGTTTTCTCTGGGTATATGCCCAGAAGTGGGATTGCTGGATCAGATGGTAATTCTATTTCTAGTTTTTTTAAGGAAACTCCATACTGTTCTCCATAGTGACTGTATCAATTTACATTCCCACCAATAGTGGAAGAGGGTTCCTTTTGTCCACACCCTCCCCAGAATTTGTTGTTTGTAGATTTTCTGATGATGCCGATTCTAACAGGTGTGAGGGGATACCTCATTGTAGTTTTGATTTGCATTTCTCTAATAATTAGTGCTCTTGAGCAGCTTTTCATGTGCGTCTTGGCCCTCTCTGTGTCTTCTTTGAAGAAACGTCTCTTTAGATCTTCTGCCCATTTTTGTATTGGGTTTTTTGTTTTTTTAACATTAAGGTGCATGAGCTGTTTATATATATTGGAGATTAAACCTTTGTCCATTGATTCGTTTGCAACTATTTTCGCCCATTCTGAGGGATGCCTTTTTCCATTCCCGTCTTTTTAACCAAAAAAGAAAGAAAGACAAAGAAGCAGAACACTAATGTGCATAAAATATGCCTTTTGAAACGGTCGTTTTGAAATATGGACGTCCTTTGAATTTTTTGGTCGATATGTGACCCCAGGATTTGTTTTCAGGGCAGGTGTCATTTACAGGCCTGCAATGCTTTTGAGTATCAACTGACCATTAGCGCTGGGATTAAAGCTGCTGTTGTGTGAAACGGCCACAAGGTGGCAGCAGTTATCCCTTACCAAATCTGGTTACTAGGGCAACAGAGCCTCAATGGAAGTCGTGTTCTAGATTGGAATTTAGAATGGAATGTGCCAGGAGAAAGCCCCTCAAGTTTGTCTCCCTACTTCTTGTTCGTGTTTTTAATTTAATTTTTTATTTTTTATTACAGCAAGTATGATTACAATGTTTGGCTTATTGTAGGTGTCGAAGATGTGGTTCTTTTACACATATACAGATGTCTGTTCTTCCTGGGATCCTTTACCCATGTACGTTATGACAGAATGTTGAGTAGTCTTCTCTTGGTATTCCATAGGTCTTTGGTGATTATATATGTCACCTCTGTTTGTATATGTCTGTTAACCCCGATATCGTAATGAAACCAATCCTCACACCTTTCCATTGGTGAACCATAAGCTTGTTTAATGAACCTGTGATTGCACTTCTCAGTGGAAATAACTGCCCTGCTATCTCTTTTAGGCAACACCTATAAGTGATATGATATGATATGTATCTTTCACTTTCTGACTTACTACAAGTCACGTGATTACCTCTAGACTCATCTACGGTGCTGCAAATGGCATTGTGTCCTTATTTTCCTTGGCTTCTATTCTGCCTTAGCGAGGTCCATTTTCAACAATGTGATTCCCTGAGGGCTGTGGATTAGCTGACCTGGGCAGCCTTACCCTGCCGGCCGGCCCTCCCAAGGTGTGCCTGGTTGAGGTCAATATAAACAGCGCTCCAGGCAGCAATAGCCCCTGAAGCTGTGCCTGACTCCATATTCTCTGCCCCGTCAGCAGTCTCGGGGCTGAGCTGGTGGGAGGGAAATAGGGGCCACAGCTTTGTTGGTGGCCTGGTGTGAGTGGGGTTCTGCTCGCCATTCTGCAGGGGTTGCCAGGCTGCCACATGTAAAGAAGAGGATGTGTCACCCATACCTTCCGCTGGAATTTCTCTCCGGACAGAGGTGAGGAAGGAAAAAAGCAGTGGGGACCGGGACAGGAGGGGTATCTCAGGCAGGATAATGGAAAGCTTCCGGAAGAGCGCACGGGGCCAGGACAACCTTGGCTGACCTGCAGTCACCATGTTGGCCTGCGTGCTGTCGCTGGTGTGGCTCCGCGGCCCTTCCTCTAGGCTTTCAAGCCCTTGTACATATTCAGGTGTTTTACCTGGGAAGGGTGGGAACAGTTCAGCAGCAGCTGGACTGGGGCTCAGCTCACCTTTATTCAGAGATGCCTCGGCACGGTCTCCCAGCTTTGCAATGAGGACGCTCCTTGCGTGGGGGGTGGGTTGCTGGCTGGATGGGTGATGATTCCACACCTCTGACCAATTTCAGAATTGTTTACCGCTGGAGCAAGTGCCCTGATTGTGTTTTCCTCTGTATAACTGGTGGGTTCAGGTATTTTTTCGTTTATGGTTCAACTTAGATTTTATTCCTCTTTTATGTATTTATAGATATAAGCATGGAAATAATTCATTTCTATAAATACATCTGTGTGAAGGGAAGAACTTTTTTCTGTTTTATTTTTAATTTTTATTTTTTTAAATTTTTAAATTTAATTTTATTTACTTTTTTATACAGCAGGTTATTATCACTTATGTATTTTATGCATATACATATATACAGGTCTATCCCAGTCTCCCAACTCATCCCACCACCACCACCCCATCGCTTCCCACACTTGGTGTCCATACGTTTGTTCTCTACCTCTGCGTCTCTATTTCTTCCCTGCAAACCAGTTCATCTGTATCATTTTTTTAGGTTCCACATATATGCATTAATATACAATATTTGTTTTCCGCTTTCTGACTTACTTCATTCTGTATGACAGTCTCTAGATCCATCGATGTCTCTACAAATGACCCAGTTTCATTCCTTTTTATGGCCGAGTAATATTCCATTTTATATATGTACCCCATCTTTATCCATTCATCTGTCTGTGGGCATTTAGGTTGCTTCCATTACCTGGCTATTGTAAATAGTGCTGCAGTGAACATTGTGGTGAATGTGCCTTTTTGATTTATGGTTTTCTCTGGGTATATGCCCAGAAGTGGGATTGCTGGATCAGATGGTAATTCTATTTCTAGTTTTTTTAAGGAAACTCCATACTGTTCTCCATAGTGACTGTATCAATTTACATTCCCACCAGTAGTGGAAGAGGGTTCCTTTTGTCCACACCCTCCCCAGAATTTGTTGTTTGTAGATTTTCTGATGATGCCGATTCTAACAGGTGTGAGGGGATACCTCATTGTAGTTTTGATTTGCATTTCTCTAATAATTAGTGCTCTTGAGCAGCTTTTCATGTGCGTCTTGGCCCTCTCTGTGTCTTCTTTGAAGAAACTTCTCTCTAGATCTTCTGCCTATTTTTGTATTGGGTTTTTTGTTTTTTTAACATTAAGGTGCATGAGCTGTTTATATATATTGGAGATTAAACCTTTGTCCATTGATTCGTTTGCAACTATTTTCGCCCATTCTGAGGGATGCCTTTTTCCATTCCCGTCTTTTTAACCAAAAAAGAAAGAAAGACAAAGAAGCAGAACACTAATGTGCATAAAATATGCCTTTTGAAACGGTCGTTTTGAAATATGGACGTCCTTTGAAATTTTTGGTCGATATGTGACCCCAGGATTTGTTTTCAGGGCAGGTGTCATTTACAGGCCTGCAATGATTTTGAGTATCAACTGACCATTAGCGCTGGGATTAAAGCTGCTGTTGTGTGAAACGGCCACAAGGTGGCAGCAGTTATCCCTTACCAAATCTGGTTACTAGGGCAACAGAGCCTCAATGGAAGTCGTGTTCTAGATTGGAATTTAGAAAGGAATGAGCCAGGAGAAAGCCCCTCAAGTTTGTCTCCCTACTTCTTGTTCGTATTTTTAATTTAATTTTTTATTTTTTATTACAGCAAGTATGATTACAATGTTTGGCTTATTGTAGGTGTCGAAGATGTGGTTCTTTTACACATATACAGATGTCTGTTCTTCCAGGGATCCTGTACCCATGTACGTTATGCCAGAATGTTGAGTAGTCTTCTCTTGGTATTCCATAGGTCTTTGGTGATTATATATGTCACCTCTGTTTGTATATGTCTGTTAACCCCGATATCGTAATGAAACCAATCCTCACACCTTTCCATTGGTGAACCATAAGCTTGTTTAATGAACCTGTGATTGCACTTCTCAGTGGAAATAACTGCCCTGCTATCTCTTTTAGGCAACACCTATAAGTGATATGATATGATATGTGTCTTTCACTTTCTGACTTACTACAAGTCACGTGATTACCTCTAGACTCATCTACGGTGCTGCAAATGGCATTGTGTCCTTATTTTCCTTGGCTTCTATTCTGCCTTAGCGAGGTCCATTTTCAACAATGTGATTCCCTGAGGGCTGTGGATTAGCTGACCTGGGCAGCCTTACCCTGCCGGCCGGCCCTCCCCAGGTGTGCCTGGTTGAGGTCAATATAAGCAGCGCTCCAGGCAGCAATAGCCCCTGAAGCTGTGCCTGACTCCATATTCTCTGCCCCGTCAGCAGTCTCGGGGCTGAGCTGGTGGGAGGGAAATAGGGGCCACAGCTTTGTTGGTGGCCTGGTGTGAGTGGGGTTCTGCTCGCCATTCTGCAGGGGTTGCCAGGCTGCCACCTGTAAAGAAGAGGATGTGTCACCCATACCTTCCGCTGGAATTTCTCTCCGGACAGAGGTGAGGAAGGAAAAAAGCAGTGGGTACCGTGACATGAGGGGTATCTCAGGCAGGATAATGGAAAGCTTCCGGAAGAGCGCACGGGGCCAGGACAACCTTGGCTGACCTGCAGTCACCATGTTGGCCTGCGTGCTGTCGCTGGTGTGGCTCCGCGGCCCTTCCTCTAGGCTTTCAAGCCCTTGTACATATTCAGGTGTTTTACCTGGGAAGGGTGGGAACAGTTCAGCAGCAGCTGGACTGGGGCTCAGCTCACCTTTATTCAGAGATGCCTCGGCACGGTCTCCCAGCTTTGCAATGAGGACGCTCCTTGCGTGGTGGGTGGGTTGCTGGCTGGATGGGTGATGATTCCACACCTCTGACCAATTTCAGAATTGTTTACCGCTGGAGCAAGTGCCCTGATAGGGTTTTCCTCTGTATAACTGGTGGGTTCAGGTATTTTTTCGTTTATGGTTCAACTTAGATTTTATTCCTCTTTTATGTATTTATAGATATAAGCATGGAAATAATTCATTTCTATAAATACATCTGTGTGAAGAGAAGAACTTTTTTCTGATTTATTTTTAATTTTTATTTTTTAAATTTTTTAATTTAATTTTATTTACTTTTTTATACAGCAGGTTATTATCACTTATGTATTTTATGCATATACATGTATACAGGTCAATCCCAATCTCCCAACTCATCCCACCACCACCACCCCATGGCTTCCCACACTTGGTGTCCATACGTTTGTTCTCTACCTCTGCGTCTCTCTTTCTTCCCTGCAAACCAGTTCATCTGTATCATTTTTTTAGGTTCCACATATATGCATTAATATACAATATTTGTTTTCCGCTTTCTGACTTACTTCATTCTGTATGACAGTCTAGAGATCCATCGATGTCTCTACAAATGACCCAGTTTCATTCCATTTTATGGCCGAGTAATATTCCATTTTATATATGTACCCCATCTTTATCCATTCATCTGTCTGTGGGCATTTAGGTTGCTTCCATTACCTGGCTATTGTAAATAGTGCTGCAATAAACATTGTGGTGAATGTGCCTTTTTGATTTATGGTTTTCTCTGGGTATATGCCCAGAAGTGGGATTGCTGGATCAGATGGTAATTCTATTTCTAGTTTTTTTAAGGAAACTCCATACTGTTCTCCATAGTGACTGTATCAATTTACATTCCCACCAATAGTGGAAGAGGGTTCCTTTTGTCCACACCCTCCCCAGAATTTGTTGTTTGTAGATTTTCTGATGATGCCGATTCTAACAGGTGTGAGGGGATACCTCATTGTAGTTTTGATTTGCATTTCTCTAATAATTAGTGCTCTTGAGCAGCTTTTCATGTGCGTCTTGGCCCTCTCTGTGTCTTCTTTGAAGAAACGTCTCTCTAGATCTTCTGCCCATTTTTGTATTGGGTTTTTTGTTTTTTTAACATTAAGGTGCATGAGCTGTTTATATATATTGGAGATTAAACCTTTGTCCATTGATTCGTTTGCAACTATTTTCGCCCATTCTGAGGGATGCCTTTTTCCATTCCCGTCTTTTTAACCAAAAAAGAAAGAAAGACAAAGAAGCAGAACACTAATGTGCATAAAATATGCCTTTTGAAATGGTCGTTTTGAAATATGGACGTCCTTTGAAATTTTTGGTCGATATGTGACCCCAGGATTTGTTTTCAGGGCAGGTGTCATTTACAGGCCTGCAATGATTTTGAGTATCAACTGACCATTAGCGCTGGATTAAAGCTGCTGTTGTGTGAAACGGCCACAAGGTGGCAGCAGTTATCCCTTACCAAATCTGGTTACTAGGGCAACAGAGCCTCAATGGAAGTCGTGTTCTAGATTGGAATTTAGAATGGAATGTGCCAGGAGAAAGCCCCTCAAGTTTGTCTCCCTACTTCTTGTTCGTGTTTTTAATTTAATTTTTTATTTTTTATTACAGCAAGTATGATTACAATGTTTGGCTTATTGTAGGTGTCGAAGATGTGGTTCTTTTACACATATACAGATGTCTGTTCTTCCAGGGATCCTGTACCCATGTACGTTATGACAGAATGTTGAGTAGTCTTCTCTTGGTATTCCATAGGTCTTTGGTGATTATATATGTCACCTCTGTTTGTATATGTCTGTTAACCCCGATATCGTAATGAAACCAATCCTCACACCTTTCCATTGGTGAACCATAAGCTAGTTTAATGAACCTGTGATTGCACTTCTCAGTGGAAATAACTGCCCTGCTATCTCTTTTAGGCAACACCTATAAGTGATATGATATGATATGTGTCTTTCACTTTCTGACTTACTACAAGTCACGTGATTACCTCTAGACTCATCTACGGTCCTGCAAGTGGCATTGTGTCCTTATTTTCCTTGGCTTCTATTCTGCCTTAGCGAGGTCCATTTTCAACAATGTGATTCCCTGAGGGTTGTGGATTAGCTGACCTGGGCAGCCTTACCCTGCCGGCCGGCCCTCCCAAGGTGTGCCTGGTTGAGGTCAATATAAGCAGCGCTCCAGGCAGCAATAGCCCCTGAAGCTGTGCCTGACTCCATATTCTCTGCCCCGTCAGCAGTCTCGGGGCTGAGCTGGTGGGAGGGAAATAGGGGCCACAGCTTTGTTGGTGGCCTGGTGTGAGTGGGGTTCTGCTCGCCATTCTGCAGGGGTTGCCAGGCTGCCACCTGTAAAGAAGAGGATGTGTCACCCATACCTTCCGCTGGAATTTCTCTCCGGACAGAGGTGAGGAAGGAAAAAAGCAGTGGGTACCGTGACAGGAGGGGTATCTCAGGCAGGATAATGGAAAGCTTCCGGAAGAGCGCACGGGGCCAGGACAACCTTGGCTGACCTGCAGTCACCATGTTGGCCTGCGTGCTGTCGCTGGTGTGGCTCCGCGGCCCTTCCTCTAGGCTTTCAAGCCCTTGTACATATTCAGGTGTTTTACCTGGGAAGGGTGGGAACAGTTCAGCAGCAGCTGGACTGGGGCTCAGCTCACCTTTATTCAGAGATGCCTCGGCACGGTCTCCCAGCTTTGCAATGAGGACGCTCCTTGCGTGGTGGGTGGGTTGCTGGCTGGATGGGTGATGATTCCACACCTCTGACCAATTTCAGAATTGTTTACCGCTGGAGCAAGTGCCCTGATAGGGTTTTCCTCTGTATAACTGGTGGGTTCAGGTATTTTTTCGTTTATGGTTCAACTTAGATTTTATTCCTCTTTTATGTATTTATAGATATAAGCATGGAAATAATTCATTTCTATAAATACATCTGTGTGAAGAGAAGAACTTTTTTCTGATTTATTTTTAATTTTTATTTTTTAAATTTTTTAATTTAATTTTATTTACTTTTTTATACAGCAGGTTATTATCACTTATGTATTTTATGCATATACATGTATACAGGTCAATCCCAATCTCCCAACTCATCCCACCACCACCACCCCATGGCTTCCCACACTTGGTGTCCATACGTTTGTTCTCTACCTCTGCGTCTCTATTTCTTCCCTGCAAACCAGTTCATCTGTATCATTTTTTTAGGTTCCACATATATGCATTAATATACAATATTTGTTTTCCGCTTTCTGACTTACTTCATTCTGTATGACAGTCTCTAGATCCATCGATGTCTCTACAAATGACCCAGTTTCATTCCTTTTTATGGCCGAGTAATATTCCATTTTATATATGTACCCCATCTTTATCCATTCATCTGTCTGTGGGCATTTAGGTTGCTTCCATTACCTGGCTATTGTAAATAGTGCTGCAATGAACATTGTGGTGAATGTGCCTTTTTGATTTATGGTTTTCTCTGGGTATATGCCCAGAAGTGGGATTGCTGGATCAGATGGTAATTCTATTTCTAGTTTTTTTAAGGAAACTCCATACTGTTCTCCATAGTGACTGTATCAATTTACATTCCCACCAATAGTGGAAGAGGGTTCCTTTTGTCCACACCCTCCCCAGAATTTGTTGTTTGTAGATTTTCTGATGATGCCGATTCTAACAGGTGTGAGGGGATACCTCATTGTAGTTTTGATTTGCATTTCTCTAATAATTAGTGCTCTTGAGCAGCTTTTCATGTGCGTCTTGGCCCACTCTGTGTCTTCTTTGAAGAAACGTCTCTTTAGATCTTCTGCCCATTTTTGTATTGGGTTTTTTGTTTTTTTAACATTAAGGTGCATGAGCTGTTTATATATATTGGAGATTAAACCTTTGTCCATTGATTCGTTTGCAACTATTTTCGCCCATTCTGAGGGATGCCTTTTTCCATTCCCGTCTTTTTAACCAAAAAAGAAAGAAAGACAAAGAAGCAGAACACTAATGTGCATAAAATATGCCTTTTGAAACGGTCGTTTTGAAATATGGACGTCCTTTGAATTTTTTGGTCGATATGTGACCCCAGGATTTGTTTTCAGGGCAGGTGTCATTTACAGGCCTGCAATGCTTTTGAGTATCAACTGACCATTAGCGCTGGGATTAAAGCTGCTGTTGTGTGAAACGGCCACAAGGTGGCAGCAGTTATCCCTTACCAAATCTGGTTACTAGGGCAACAGAGCCTCAATGGAAGTCGTGTTCTAGATTGGAATTTAGAATGGAATGTGCCAGGAGAAAGCCCCTCAAGTTTGTCTCCCTACTTCTTGTTCGTGTTTTTAATTTAATTTTTTATTTTTTATTACAGCAAGTATGATTACAATGTTTGGCTTATTGTAGGTGTCGAAGATGTGGTTCTTTTACACATATACAGATGTCTGTTCTTCCTGGGATCCTTTACCCATGTACGTTATGACAGAATGTTGAGTAGTCTTCTCTTGGTATTCCATAGGTCTTTGGTGATTATATATGTCACCTCTGTTTGTATATGTCTGTTAACCCCGATATCGTAATGAAACCAATCCTCACACCTTTCCATTGGTGAACCATAAGCTTGTTTAATGAACCTGTGATTGCACTTCTCAGTGGAAATAACTGCCCTGCTATCTCTTTTAGGCAACACCTATAAGTGATATGATATGATATGTGTCTTTCACTTTCTGACTTACTACAAGTCACGTGATTACCTCTAGACTCATCTACGGTGCTGCAAATGGCATTGTGTCCTTATTTTCCTTGGCTTCTATTCTGCCTTAGCGAGGTCCATTTTCAACAATGTGATTCCCTGAGGGTTGTGGATTAGCTGACCTGGGCAGCCTTACCCTGCCGGCCGGCCCTCCCCAGGTGTGCCTGGTTGAGGTCAATATAAACAGCGCTCCAGGCAGCAATAGCCCCTGAAGCTGTGCCTGACTCCGTATTCTCTGCCCCGTCAGCAGTCTCGGGGCTGAGCTGGTGGGAGGGAAATAGGGGCCACAGCTTTGTTGGTGGCCTGGTGTGAGTGGGGTTCTGCTGGCCTTTCTGCAGGAGTTGCCAGGCTGCCACCTGTAAAGAAGAGGATGTGTCACCCATACCTTCCGCTGGAATTTCTCTCCGGACAGAGGTGAGGAAGGAAAAAATCAGTGGGTACCGGGACAGGAGGGGTATCTCAGGCAGGATAATGGAAAGCTTCCGGAAGAGCGCACGGGGCCAGGACAACCTTGGCTGACCTGCAGTCACCATGTTGGCCTGCGTGCTGTCGCTGGTGTGGCTCCGCGGCCCTACCTCTAGGCTTTCACGCCCTTGTACATATTCAGGTGTTTTACCTGGGAAGGGTGGGAACAGTTCAGCAGCAGCTGGACTGGGGCTCAGCTCACCTTTATTCAGAGATGCCTCGGCACGGTCTCCCAGCTTTGCAATGAGGACGCTCCTTGCGTGGGGGTTGGGTTGCTGGCTGGATGGGTGATGATTCCACACCTCTGACCAATTTCAGAATTGTTTACCGCTGGAGCAAGTGCCCTGATAGGGTTTTCCTCTGTATAACTGGTGGGTTCAGGTATTTTTTCGTTTATGGTTCAACTTAGATTTTATTCCTCTTTTATGTATTTATAGATATAAGCATGGAAATAATTCATTTCTATAAATACATCTGTGTGAGGGAAGAACTTTTTTCTGTTTTATTTTTAAGTTTTATTTTTTTAAATTTTTAAATTTAATTTTATTTACTTTTTTATACAGCAGGTTATTATCACTTATGTATTTTATGCATATACATGTATACAGGTCAATCCCAATCTCCCAACTCATCCCACCACCACCACCCCATGGCTTCCCACACTTGGTGTCCATACGTTTGTTCTCTACCTCTGCGTCTCTCTTTCTTCCCTGCAAACCAGTTCATCTGTATCATTTTTTTAGGTTCCACATATATGCATTAATATACAATATTTGTTTTCCTCTTTCTGACTTACTTCATTCTGTATGACAGTCTAGAGATCCATCGATGTCTCTAAAATTGACCCAGTTTCATTCCTTTTTATGGCCGAGTAATATTCCATTTTATATATGTACCCCATCTTTATCCATTCATCTGTCTGTGGGCATTTAGGTTGCTTCCATTACCTGGCTATTGTAAATAGTGCTGCAATGAACATTGTGGTGAATGTGCCTTTTTGATTTATGGTTTTCTCTGGGTATATGCCCAGAAGTGGGATTGTTGGATCAGATGGTAATTCTATTTCTAGTTTTTTTAAGGAAACTCCATACTGTTCTCCATAGTGACTGTATCAATTTACATTCCCACCAATAGTGGAAGAGGGTTCCTTTTGTCCACACCCTCCCCAGAATTTGTTGTTTGTAGATTTTCTGATGATGCCGATTCTAACAGGTGTGAGGGGATACCTCATTGTAGTTTTGATTTGCATTTCTCTAATAATTAGTGCTCTTGAGCAGCTTTTCATGTGCGTCTTGGCCCTCTCTGTGTCTTCTTTGAAGAAACGTCTCTTTAGATCTTCTGCCCATTTTTGTATTGGGTTTTTTGTTTTTTTAACATTAAGGTGCATGAGCTGTTTATATATATTGGAGATTAAACCTTTGTCCATTGATTCGTTTGCAACTATTTTCGCCCATTCTGAGGGATGCCTTTTTCCATTCCCGTCTTTTTAACCAAAAAAGAAAGAAAGACAAAGAAGCAGAACACTAATGTGCATAAAATATGCCTTTTGAAACGGTCGTTTTGAAATATGGACGTCCTTTGAATTTTTTGGTCGATATGTGACCCCAGGATTTGTTTTCAGGGCAGGTGTCATTTACAGGCCTGCAATGCTTTTGAGTATCAACTGACCATTAGCGCTGGGATTAAAGCTGCTGTTGTGTGAAACGGCCACAAGGTGGCAGCAGTTATCCCTTACCAAATCTGGTTACTAGGGCAACAGAGCCTCAATGGAAGTCGTGTTCTAGATTGGAATTTAGAATGGAATGAGCCAGGAGAAAGCCCCTCAAGTTTGTCTCCCTACTTCTTGTTCGTATTTTTAATTTAATTTTTTATTTTTTATTACAGCAAGTATGATTACAATGTTTGGCTTATTGTAGGTGTCGAAGATGTGGTTCTTTTACACATATACAGATGTCTGTTCTTCCAGGGATCCTGTACCCATGTACGTTATGCCAGAATGTTGAGTAGTCTTCTCTTGGTATTCCATAGGTCTTTGGTGATTATATATGTCACCTCTGTTTGTATATGTCTGTTAACCCCGATATCGTAATGAAACCAATCCTCACACCTTTCCATTGGTGAACCATAAGCTTGTTTAATGAACCTGTGATTGCACTTCTCAGTGGAAATAACTGCCCTGCTATCTCTTTTAGGCAACACCTATAAGTGATATGATATGATATGTGTCTTTCACTTTCTGACTTACTACAAGTCACGTGATTACCTCTAGACTCATCTACGGTGCTGCAAATGGCATTGTGTCCTTATTTTCCTTGGCTTCTATTCTGCCTTAGCGAGGTCCATTTTCAACAATGTGATTCCCTGAGGGCTGTGGATTAGCTGACCTGGGCAGCCTTACCCTGCCGGCCGGCCCTCCCCAGGTGTGCCTGGTTGAGGTCAATATAAGCAGCGCTCCAGGCAGCAATAGCCCCTGAAGCTGTGCCTGACTCCATATTCTCTGCCCCGTCAGCAGTCTCGGGGCTGAGCTGGTGGGAGGGAAATAGGGGCCACAGCTTTGTTGGTGGCCTGGTGTGAGTGGGGTTCTGCTCGCCATTCTGCAGGGGTTGCCAGGCTGCCACCTGTAAAGAAGAGGATGTGTCACCCATACCTTCCGCTGGAATTTCTCTCCGGACAGAGGTGAGGAAGGAAAAAAGCAGTGGGTACCGTGACATGAGGGGTATCTCAGGCAGGATAATGGAAAGCTTCCGGAAGAGCGCACGGGGCCAGGACAACCTTGGCTGACCTGCAGTCACCATGTTGGCCTGCGTGCTGTCGCTGGTGTGGCTCCGCGGCCCTTCCTCTAGGCTTTCAAGCCCTTGTACATATTCAGGTGTTTTACCTGGGAAGGGTGGGAACAGTTCAGCAGCAGCTGGACTGGGGCTCAGCTCACCTTTATTCAGAGATGCCTCGGCACGGTCTCCCAGCTTTGCAATGAGGACGCTCCTTGCGTGGTGGGTGGGTTGCTGGCTGGATGGGTGATGATTCCACACCTCTGACCAATTTCAGAATTGTTTACCGCTGGAGCAAGTGCCCTGATAGGGTTTTCCTCTGTATAACTGGTGGGTTCAGGTATTTTTTCGTTTATGGTTCAACTTAGATTTTATTCCTCTTTTATGTATTTATAGATATAAGCATGGAAATAATTCATTTCTATAAATACATCTGTGTGAAGAGAAGAACTTTTTTCTGATTTATTTTTAATTTTTATTTTTTAAATTTTTTAATTTAATTTTATTTACTTTTTTATACAGCAGGTTATTATCACTTATGTATTTTATGCATATACATGTATACAGGTCAATCCCAATCTCCCAACTCATCCCACCACCACCACCCCATGGCTTCCCACACTTGGTGTCCATACGTTTGTTCTCTACCTCTGCGTCTCTCTTTCTTCCCTGCAAACCAGTTCATCTGTATCATTTTTTTAGGTTCCACATATATGCATTAATATACAATATTTGTTTTCCGCTTTCTGACTTACTTCATTCTGTATGACAGTCTAGAGATCCATCGATGTCTCTACAAATGACCCAGTTTCATTCCATTTTATGGCCGAGTAATATTCCATTTTATATATGTACCCCATCTTTATCCATTCATCTGTCTGTGGGCATTTAGGTTGCTTCCATTACCTGGCTATTGTAAATAGTGCTGCAATGAACATTGTGGTGAATGTGCCTTTTTGATTTATGGTTTTCTCTGGGTATATGCCCAGAAGTGGGATTGCTGGATCAGATGGTAATTCTATTTCTAGTTTTTTTAAGGAAACTCCATACTGTTCTCCATAGTGACTGTATCAATTTACATTCCCACCAATAGTGGAAGAGGGTTCCTTTTGTCCACACCCTCCCCAGAATTTGTTGTTTGTAGATTTTCTGATGATGCCGATTCTAACAGGTGTGAGGGGATACCTCATTGTAGTTTTGATTTGCATTTCTCTAATAATTAGTGCTCTTGAGCAGCTTTTCATGTGCGTCTTGGCCCTCTCTGTGTCTTCTTTGAAGAAACGTCTCTCTAGATCTTCTGCCCATTTTTGTATTGGGTTTTTTGTTTTTTTAACATTAAGGTGCATGAGCTGTTTATATATATTGGAGATTAAACCTTTGTCCATTGATTCGTTTGCAACTATTTTCGCCCATTCTGAGGGATGCCTTTTTCCATTCCCGTCTTTTTAACCAAAAAAGAAAGAAAGACAAAGAAGCAGAACACTAATGTGCATAAAATATGCCTTTTGAAATGGTCGTTTTGAAATATGGACGTCCTTTGAAATTTTTGGTCGATATGTGACCCCAGGATTTGTTTTCAGGGCAGGTGTCATTTACAGGCCTGCAATGATTTTGAGTATCAACTGACCATTAGCGCTGGATTAAAGCTGCTGTTGTGTGAAACGGCCACAAGGTGGCAGCAGTTATCCCTTACCAAATCTGGTTACTAGGGCAACAGAGCCTCAATGGAAGTCGTGTTCTAGATTGGAATTTAGAATGGAATGTGCCAGGAGAAAGCCCCTCAAGTTTGTCTCCCTACTTCTTGTTCGTGTTTTTAATTTAATTTTTTATTTTTTATTACAGCAAGTATGATTACAATGTTTGGCTTATTGTAGGTGTCGAAGATGTGGTTCTTTTACACATATACAGATGTCTGTTCTTCCAGGGATCCTGTACCCATGTACGTTATGACAGAATGTTGAGTAGTCTTCTCTTGGTATTCCATAGGTCTTTGGTGATTATATATGTCACCTCTGTTTGTATATGTCTGTTAACCCCGATATCGTAATGAAACCAATCCTCACACCTTTCCATTGGTGAACCATAAGCTAGTTTAATGAACCTGTGATTGCACTTCTCAGTGGAAATAACTGCCCTGCTATCTCTTTTAGGCAACACCTATAAGTGATATGATATGATATGTGTCTTTCACTTTCTGACTTACTACAAGTCACGTGATTACCTCTAGACTCATCTACGGTCCTGCAAGTGGCATTGTGTCCTTATTTTCCTTGGCTTCTATTCTGCCTTAGCGAGGTCCATTTTCAACAATGTGATTCCCTGAGGGTTGTGGATTAGCTGACCTGGGCAGCCTTACCCTGCCGGCCGGCCCTCCCAAGGTGTGCCTGGTTGAGGTCAATATAAGCAGCGCTCCAGGCAGCAATAGCCCCTGAAGCTGTGCCTGACTCCATATTCTCTGCCCCGTCAGCAGTCTCGGGGCTGAGCTGGTGGGAGGGAAATAGGGGCCACAGCTTTGTTGGTGGCCTGGTGTGAGTGGGGTTCTGCTCGCCATTCTGCAGGGGTTGCCAGGCTGCCACCTGTAAAGAAGAGGATGTGTCACCCATACCTTCCGCTGGAATTTCTCTCCGGACAGAGGTGAGGAAGGAAAAAAGCAGTGGGTACCGTGACAGGAGGGGTATCTCAGGCAGGATAATGGAAAGCTTCCGGAAGAGCGCACGGGGCCAGGACAACCTTGGCTGACCTGCAGTCACCATGTTGGCCTGCGTGCTGTCGCTGGTGTGGCTCCGCGGCCCTTCCTCTAGGCTTTCAAGCCCTTGTACATATTCAGGTGTTTTACCTGGGAAGGGTGGGAACAGTTCAGCAGCAGCTGGACTGGGGCTCAGCTCACCTTTATTCAGAGATGCCTCGGCACGGTCTCCCAGCTTTGCAATGAGGACGCTCCTTGCGTGGTGGGTGGGTTGCTGGCTGGATGGGTGATGATTCCACACCTCTGACCAATTTCAGAATTGTTTACCGCTGGAGCAAGTGCCCTGATAGGGTTTTCCTCTGTATAACTGGTGGGTTCAGGTATTTTTTCGTTTATGGTTCAACTTAGATTTTATTCCTCTTTTATGTATTTATAGATATAAGCATGGAAATAATTCATTTCTATAAATACATCTGTGTGAAGAGAAGAACTTTTTTCTGATTTATTTTTAATTTTTATTTTTTAAATTTTTTAATTTAATTTTATTTACTTTTTTATACAGCAGGTTATTATCACTTATGTATTTTATGCATATACATGTATACAGGTCAATCCCAATCTCCCAACTCATCCCACCACCACCACCCCATGGCTTCCCACACTTGGTGTCCATACGTTTGTTCTCTACCTCTGCGTCTCTATTTCTTCCCTGCAAACCAGTTCATCTGTATCATTTTTTTAGGTTCCACATATATGCATTAATATACAATATTTGTTTTCCGCTTTCTGACTTACTTCATTCTGTATGACAGTCTCTAGATCCATCAATGTCTCTACAAATGACCCAGTTTCATTCCTTTTTATGGCCGAGTAATATTCCATTTTATATATGTACCCCATCTTTATCCATTCATCTGTCTGTGGGCATTTAGGTTGCTTCCATTACCTGGCTATTGTAAATAGTGCTGCAATGAACATCGTGGTGAATGTGCCTTTTTGATTTATGGTTTTCTCTGGGTATATGCCCAGAAGTGGGATTGCTGGATCAGATGGTAATTCTATTTCTAGTTTTTTTAAGGAAACTCCATACTGTTCTCCATAGTGACTGTATCAATTTACATTCCCACCAATAGTGGAAGAGGGTTCCTTTTGTCCACACCCTCCCCAGAATTTGTTGTTTGTAGATTTTCTGATGATGCCGATTCTAACAGGTGTGAGGGGATACCTCATTGTAGTTTTGATTTGCATTTCTCTAATAATTAGTGCTCTTGAGCAGCTTTTCATGTGCGTCTTGGCCCTCTCTGTGTCTTCTTTGAAGAAACGTCTCTTTAGATCTTCTGCCCATTTTTGTATTGGGTTTTTTGTTTTTTTAACATTAAGGTGCATGAGCTGTTTATATATATTGGAGATTAAACCTTTGTCCATTGATTCGTTTGCAACTATTTTCGCCCATTCTGAGGGATGCCTTTTTCCATTCCCGTCTTTTTAACCAAAAAAGAAAGAAAGACAAAGAAGCAGAACACTAATGTGCATAAAATATGCCTTTTGAAACGGTCGTTTTGAAATATGGACGTCCTTTGAATTTTTTGGTCGATATGTGACCCCAGGATTTGTTTTCAGGGCAGGTGTCATTTACAGGCCTGCAATGCTTTTGAGTATCAACTGACCATTAGCGCTGGGATTAAAGCTGCTGTTGTGTGAAACGGCCACAAGGTGGCAGCAGTTATCCCTTACCAAATCTGGTTACTAGGGCAACAGAGCCTCAATGGAAGTCGTGTTCTAGATTGGAATTTAGAATGGAATGTGCCAGGAGAAAGCCCCTCAAGTTTGTCTCCCTACTTCTTGTTCGTGTTTTTAATTTAATTTTTTATTTTTTATTACAGCAAGTATGATTACAATGTTTGGCTTATTGTAGGTGTCGAAGATGTGGTTCTTTTACACATATACAGATGTCTGTTCTTCCTGGGATCCTTTACCCATGTACGTTATGACAGAATGTTGAGTAGTCTTCTCTTGGTATTCCATAGGTCTTTGGTGATTATATATGTCACCTCTGTTTGTATATGTCTGTTAACCCCGATATCGTAATGAAACCAATCCTCACACCTTTCCATTGGTGAACCATAAGCTTGTTTAATGAACCTGTGATTGCACTTCTCAGTGGAAATAACTGCCCTGCTATCTCTTTTAGGCAACACCTATAAGTGATATGATATGATATGTGTCTTTCACTTTCTGACTTACTACAAGTCACGTGATTACCTCTAGACTCATCTACGGTGCTGCAAATGGCATTGTGTCCTTATTTTCCTTGGCTTCTATTCTGCCTTAGCGAGGTCCATTTTCAACAATGTGATTCCCTGAGGGTTGTGGATTAGCTGACCTGGGCAGCCTTACCCTGCCGGCCGGCCCTCCCCAGGTGTGCCTGGTTGAGGTCAATATAAACAGCGCTCCAGGCAGCAATAGCCCCTGAAGCTGTGCCTGACTCCGTATTCTCTGCCCCGTCAGCAGTCTCGGGGCTGAGCTGGTGGGAGGGAAATAGGGGCCACAGCTTTGTTGGTGGCCTGGTGTGAGTGGGGTTCTGCTGGCCTTTCTGCAGGAGTTGCCAGGCTGCCACCTGTAAAGAAGAGGATGTGTCACCCATACCTTCCGCTGGAATTTCTCTCCGGACAGAGGTGAGGAAGGAAAAAATCAGTGGGTACCGGGACAGGAGGGGTATCTCAGGCAGGATAATGGAAAGCTTCCGGAAGAGCGCACGGGGCCAGGACAACCTTGGCTGACCTGCAGTCACCATGTTGGCCTGCGTGCTGTCGCTGGTGTGGCTCCGCGGCCCTACCTCTAGGCTTTCACGCCCTTGTACATATTCAGGTGTTTTACCTGGGAAGGGTGGGAACAGTTCAGCAGCAGCTGGACTGGGGCTCAGCTCACCTTTATTCAGAGATGCCTCGGCACGGTCTCCCAGCTTTGCAATGAGGACGCTCCTTGCGTGGGGGGTGGGTTGCTGGCTGGATGGGTGATGATTCCACACCTCTGACCAATTTCAGAATTGTTTACCGCTGGAGCAAGTGCCCTGATAGGGTTTTCCTCTGTATAACTGGTGGGTTCAGGTATTTTTTCGTTTATGGTTCAACTTAGATTTTATTCCTCTTTTATGTATTTATAGATATAAGCATGGAAATAATTCATTTCTATAAATACATCTGTGTGAGGGAAGAACTTTTTTCTGTTTTATTTTTAAGTTTTATTTTTTTAAATTTTTAAATTTAATTTTATTTACTTTTTTATACAGCAGGTTATTATCACTTATGTATTTTATGCATATACATGTATACAGGTCAATCCCAATCTCCCAACTCATCCCACCACCACCACCCCATGGCTTCCCACACTTGGTGTCCATACGTTTGTTCTCTACCTCTGCGTCTCTCTTTCTTCCCTGCAAACCAGTTCATCTGTATCATTTTTTTAGGTTCCACATATATGCATTAATATACAATATTTGTTTTCCTCTTTCTGACTTACTTCATTCTGTATGACAGTCTAGAGATCCATCGATGTCTCTAAAATTGACCCAGTTTCATTCCTTTTTATGGCCGAGTAATATTCCATTTTATATATGTACCCCATCTTTATCCATTCATCTGTCTGTGGGCATTTAGGTTGCTTCCATTACCTGGCTATTGTAAATAGTGCTGCAATGAACATTGTGGTGAATGTGCCTTTTTGATTTATGGTTTTCTCTGGGTATATGCCCAGAAGTGGGATTGTTGGATCAGATGGTAATTCTATTTCTAGTTTTTTTAAGGAAACTCCATACTGTTCTCCATAGTGACTGTATCAATTTACATTCCCACCAATAGTGGAAGAGGGTTCCTTTTGTCCACACCCTCCCCAGAATTTGTTGTTTGTAGATTTTCTGATGATGCCGATTCTAACAGGTGTGAGGGGATACCTCATTGTAGTTTTGATTTGCATTTCTCTAATAATTAGTGCTCTTGAGCAGCTTTTCATGTGCGTCTTGGCCCTCTCTGTGTCTTCTTTGAAGAAACGTCTCTTTAGATCTTCTGCCCATTTTTGTATTGGGTTTTTTGTTTTTTTAACATTAAGGTGCATGAGCTGTTTATATATATTGGAGATTAAACCTTTGTCCATTGATTCGTTTGCAACTATTTTCGCCCATTCTGAGGGATGCCTTTTTCCATTCCCGTCTTTTTAACCAAAAAAGAAAGAAAGACAAAGAAGCAGAACACTAATGTGCATAAAATATGCCTTTTGAAACGGTCGTTTTGAAATATGGACGTCCTTTGAATTTTTTGGTCGATATGTGACCCCAGGATTTGTTTTCAGGGCAGGTGTCATTTACAGGCCTGCAATGCTTTTGAGTATCAACTGACCATTAGCGCTGGGATTAAAGCTGCTGTTGTGTGAAACGGCCACAAGGTGGCAGCAGTTATCCCTTACCAAATCTGGTTACTAGGGCAACAGAGCCTCAATGGAAGTCGTGTTCTAGATTGGAATTTAGAATGGAATGTGCCAGGAGAAAGCCCCTCAAGTTTGTCTCCCTACTTCTTGTTCGTGTTTTTAATTTAATTTTTTATTTTTTATTACAGCAAGTATGATTACAATGTTTGGCTTATTGTAGGTGTCGAAGATGTGGTTCTTTTACACATATACAGATGTCTGTTCTTCCTGGGATCCTTTACCCATGTACGTTATGACAGAATGTTGAGTAGTCTTCTCTTGGTATTCCATAGGTCTTTGGTGATTATATATGTCACCTCTGTTTGTATATGTCTGTTAACCCCGATATCGTAATGAAACCAATCCTCACACCTTTCCATTGGTGAACCATAAGCTTGTTTAATGAACCTGTGATTGCACTTCTCAGTGGAAATAACTGCCCTGCTATCTCTTTTAGGCAACACCTATAAGTGATATGATATGATATGTGTCTTTCACTTTCTGACTTACTACAAGTCACGTGATTACCTCTAGACTCATCTACGGTGCTGCAAATGGCATTGTGTCCTTATTTTCCTTGGCTTCTATTCTGCCTTAGCGAGGTCCATTTTCAACAATGTGATTCCCTGAGGGTTGTGGATTAGCTGACCTGGGCAGCCTTACCCTGCCGGCCGGCCCTCCCCAGGTGTGCCTGGTTGAGGTCAATATAAACAGCGCTCCAGGCAGCAATAGCCCCTGAAGCTGTGCCTGACTCCGTATTCTCTGCCCCGTCAGCAGTCTCGGGGCTGAGCTGGTGGGAGGGAAATAGGGGCCACAGCTTTGTTGGTGGCCTGGTGTGAGTGGGGTTCTGCTGGCCTTTCTGCAGGAGTTGCCAGGCTGCCACCTGTAAAGAAGAGGATGTGTCACCCATACCTTCCGCTGGAATTTCTCTCCGGACAGAGGTGAGGAAGGAAAAAATCAGTGGGTACCGGGACAGGAGGGGTATCTCAGGCAGGATAATGGAAAGCTTCCGGAAGAGCGCACGGGGCCAGGACAACCTTGGCTGACCTGCAGTCACCATGTTGGCCTGCGTGCTGTCGCTGGTGTGGCTCCGCGGCCCTACCTCTAGGCTTTCACGCCCTTGTACATATTCAGGTGTTTTACCTGGGAAGGGTGGGAACAGTTCAGCAGCAGCTGGACTGGGGCTCAGCTCACCTTTATTCAGAGATGCCTCGGCACGGTCTCCCAGCTTTGCAATGAGGACGCTCCTTGCGTGGGGGGTGGGTTGCTGGCTGGATGGGTGATGATTCCACACCTCTGACCAATTTCAGAATTGTTTACCGCTGGAGCAAGTGCCCTGATAGGGTTTTCCTCTGTATAACTGGTGGGTTCAGGTATTTTTTCGTTTATGGTTCAACTTAGATTTTATTCCTCTTTTATGTATTTATAGATATAAGCATGGAAATAATTCATTTCTATAAATACATCTGTGTGAGGGAAGAACTTTTTTCTGTTTTATTTTTAAGTTTTATTTTTTTAAATTTTTAAATTTAATTTTATTTACTTTTTTATACAGCAGGTTATTATCACTTATGTATTTTATGCATATACATGTATACAGGTCAATCCCAATCTCCCAACTCATCCCACCACCACCACCCCATGGCTTCCCACACTTGGTGTCCATACGTTTGTTCTCTACCTCTGCGTCTCTCTTTCTTCCCTGCAAACCAGTTCATCTGTATCATTTTTTTAGGTTCCACATATATGCATTAATATACAATATTTGTTTTCCTCTTTCTGACTTACTTCATTCTGTATGACAGTCTAGAGATCCATCGATGTCTCTAAAATTGACCCAGTTTCATTCCTTTTTATGGCCGAGTAATATTCCATTTTATATATGTACCCCATCTTTATCCATTCATCTGTCTGTGGGCATTTAGGTTGCTTCCATTACCTGGCTATTGTAAATAGTGCTGCAATGAACATTGTGGTGAATGTGCCTTTTTGATTTATGGTTTTCTCTGGGTATATGCCCAGAAGTGGGATTGTTGGATCAGATGGTAATTCTATTTCTAGTTTTTTTAAGGAAACTCCATACTGTTCTCCATAGTGACTGTATCAATTTACATTCCCACCAATAGTGGAAGAGGGTTCCTTTTGTCCACACCCTCCCCAGAATTTGTTGTTTGTAGATTTTCTGATGATGCCGATTCTAACAGGTGTGAGGGGATACCTCATTGTAGTTTTGATTTGCATTTCTCTAATAATTAGTGCTCTTGAGCAGCTTTTCATGTGCGTCTTGGCCCACTCTGTGTCTTCTTTGAAGAAACGTCTCTTTAGATCTTCTGCCCATTTTTGTATTGGGTTTTTTGTTTTTTTAACATTAAGGTGCATGAGCTGTTTATATATATTGGAGATTAAACCTTTGTCCATTGATTCGTTTGCAACTATTTTCGCCCATTCTGAGGGATGCCTTTTTCCATTCCCGTCTTTTTAACCAAAAAAGAAAGAAAGACAAAGAAGCAGAACACTAATGTGCATAAAATATGCCTTTTGAAACGGTCGTTTTGAAATATGGACGTCCTTTGAATTTTTTGGTCGATATGTGACCCCAGGATTTGTTTTCAGGGCAGGTGTCATTTACAGGCCTGCAATGCTTTTGAGTATCAACTGACCATTAGCGCTGGGATTAAAGCTGCTGTTGTGTGAAACGGCCACAAGGTGGCAGCAGTTATCCCTTACCAAATCTGGTTACTAGGGCAACAGAGCCTCAATGGAAGTCGTGTTCTAGATTGGAATTTAGAATGGAATGTGCCAGGAGAAAGCCCCTCAAGTTTGTCTCCCTACTTCTTGTTCGTGTTTTTAATTTAATTTTTTATTTTTTATTACAGCAAGTATGATTACAATGTTTGGCTTATTGTAGGTGTCGAAGATGTGGTTCTTTTACACATATACAGATGTCTGTTCTTCCTGGGATCCTTTACCCATGTACGTTATGACAGAATGTTGAGTAGTCTTCTCTTGGTATTCCATAGGTCTTTGGTGATTATATATGTCACCTCTGTTTGTATATGTCTGTTAACCCCGATATCGTAATGAAACCAATCCTCACACCTTTCCATTGGTGAACCATAAGCTTGTTTAATGAACCTGTGATTGCACTTCTCAGTGGAAATAACTGCCCTGCTATCTCTTTTAGGCAACACCTATAAGTGATATGATATGATATGTGTCTTTCACTTTCTGACTTACTACAAGTCACGTGATTACCTCTAGACTCATCTACGGTGCTGCAAATGGCATTGTGTCCTTATTTTCCTTGGCTTCTATTCTGCCTTAGCGAGGTCCATTTTCAACAATGTGATTCCCTGAGGGTTGTGGATTAGCTGACCTGGGCAGCCTTACCCTGCCGGCCGGCCCTCCCCAGGTGTGCCTGGTTGAGGTCAATATAAACAGCGCTCCAGGCAGCAATAGCCCCTGAAGCTGTGCTTGACTCCGTATTCTCTGCCCCGTCAGCAGTCTCGGGGCTGAGCTGGTGGGAGGGAAATAGGGGCCACAGCTTTGTTGGTGGCCTGGTGTGAGTGGGGTTCTGCTGGCCTTTCTGCAGGAGTTGCCAGGCTGCCACCTGTAAAGAAGAGGATGTGTCACCCATACCTTCCGCTGGAATTTCTCTCCGGACAGAGGTGAGGAAGGAAAAAATCAGTGGGTACCGGGACAGGAGGGGTATCTCAGGCAGGATAATGGAAAGCTTCCGGAAGAGCGCACGGGGCCAGGACAACCTTGGCTGACCTGCAGTCACCATGTTGGCCTGCGTGCTGTCGCTGGTGTGGCTCCGCGGCCCTACCTCTAGGCTTTCACGCCCTTGTACATATTCAGGTGTTTTACCTGGGAAGGGTGGGAACAGTTCAGCAGCAGCTGGACTGGGGCTCAGCTCACCTTTATTCAGAGATGCCTCGGCACGGTCTCCCAGCTTTGCAATGAGGACGCTCCTTGCGTGGGGGGTGGGTTGCTGGCTGGATGGGTGATGATTCCACACCTCTGACCAATTTCAGAATTGTTTACCGCTGGAGCAAGTGCCCTGATAGGGTTTTCCTCTGTATAACTGGTGGGTTCAGGTATTTTTTCGTTTATGGTTCAACTTAGATTTTATTCCTCTTTTATGTATTTATAGATATAAGCATGGAAATAATTCATTTCTATAAATACATCTGTGTGAAGGGAAGAACTTTTTTCTGTTTTATTTTTAAGTTTTATTTTTTTAAATTTTAAGTTTAATTTTATTTACTTTTTTATACAGCAGGTTATTATCACTTATGTATTTTATGCATATACACATATACAGGTCAATCCCAATCTCCCAACTCATCCCACCACCACCACCCCATGGCTTCCCACACTTGGTGTCCATACGTTTGTTCTCTACCTCTGCGTCTCTATTTCTTCCCTGCAAACCAGTTCATCTGTATCATTTTTTTAGGTTCCACATATATGCATTAATATACAATATTTGTTTTCCGCTTTCTGACTTACTTCATTCTGTATGACAGTCTCTAGATCCATCGATGTCTCTACAAATGACCCAGTTTCATTCCTTTTTATGGCCGAGTAATATTCCATTTTATATATGTACCCCATCTTTATCCATTCATCTGTCTGTGGGCATTTAGGTTGCTTCCATTACCTGGCTATTGTAAATAGTGCTGCAATGAACATTGTGGTGAATGTGCCTTTTTGATTTATGGTTTTCTCTGGGTATATGCCCAGAAGTGGGATTGCTGGATCAGATGGTAATTCTATTTCTAGTTTTTTTAAGGAAACTCCATACTGTTCTCCATAGTGACTGTATCAATTTACATTCCCACCAATAGTGGAAGAGGGTTCCTTTTGTCCACACCCTCCCCAGAATTTGTTGTTTGTAGATTTTCTGATGATGCCGATTCTAACAGGTGTGAGGGGATACCTCATTGTAGTTTTGATTTGCATTTCTCTAATAATTAGTGCTCTTGAGCAGCTTTTCATGTGCGTCTTGGCCCACTCTGTGTCTTCTTTGAAGAAACGTCTCTTTAGATCTTCTGCCCATTTTTGTATTGGGTTTTTTGTTTTTTTAACATTAAGGTGCATGAGCTGTTTATATATATTGGAGATTAAACCTTTGTCCATTGATTCGTTTGCAACTATTTTCGCCCATTCTGAGGGATGCCTTTTTCCATTCCCGTCTTTTTAACCAAAAAAGAAAGAAAGACAAAGAAGCAGAACACTAATGTGCATAAAATATGCCTTTTGAAACGGTCGTTTTGAAATATGGACGTCCTTTGAATTTTTTGGTCGATATGTGACCCCAGGATTTGTTTTCAGGGCAGGTGTCATTTACAGGCCTGCAATGCTTTTGAGTATCAACTGACCATTAGCGCTGGGATTAAAGCTGCTGTTGTGTGAAACGGCCACAAGGTGGCAGCAGTTATCCCTTACCAAATCTGGTTACTAGGGCAACAGAGCCTCAATGGAAGTCGTGTTCTAGATTGGAATTTAGAATGGAATGTGCCAGGAGAAAGCCCCTCAAGTTTGTCTCCCTACTTCTTGTTCGTGTTTTTAATTTAATTTTTTATTTTTTATTACAGCAAGTATGATTACAATGTTTGGCTTATTGTAGGTGTCGAAGATGTGGTTCTTTTACACATATACAGATGTCTGTTCTTCCTGGGATCCTTTACCCATGTACGTTATGACAGAATGTTGAGTAGTCTTCTCTTGGTATTCCATAGGTCTTTGGTGATTATATATGTCACCTCTGTTTGTATATGTCTGTTCACCCCGATATCGTAATGAAACCAATCCTCACACCTTTCCATTGGTGAACCATAAGCTTGTTTAATGAACCTGTGATTGCACTTCTCAGTGGAAATAACTGCCCTGCTATCTCTTTTAGGCAACACCTATAAGTGATATGATATGATATGTGTCTTTCACTTTCTGACTTACTACAAGTCACGTGATTACCTCTAGACTCATCTACGGTGCTGCAAATGGCATTGTGTCCTTATTTTCCTTGGCTTCTATTCTGCCTTAGCGAGGTCCATTTTCAACAATGTGATTCCCTGAGGGTTGTGGATTAGCTGACCTGGGCAGCCTTACCCTGCCGGCCGGCCCTCCCCAGGTGTGCCTGGTTGAGGTCAATATAAACAGCGCTCCAGGCAGCAATAGCCCCTGAAGCTGTGCCTGACTCCGTATTCTCTGCCCCGTCAGCAGTCTCGGGGCTGAGCTGGTGGGAGGGAAATATGGGCCACAGCTTTGTTGGTGGCCTGGTGTGAGTGGGGTTCTGCTGGCCTTTCTGCAGGAGTTGCCAGGCTGCCACCTGTAAAGAAGAGGATGTGTCACCCATACCTTCCGCTGGAATTTCTCTCCGGACAGAGGTGAGGAAGGAAAAAATCAGTGGGTACCGGGACAGGAGGGGTATCTCAGGCAGGATAATGGAAAGCTTCCGGAAGAGCGCACGGGGCCAGGACAACCTTGGCTGACCTGCAGTCACCATGTTGGCCTGCGTGCTGTCGCTGGTGTGGCTCCGCGGCCCTACCTCTAGGCTTTCACGCCCTTGTACATATTCAGGTGTTTTACCTGGGAAGGGTGGGAACAGTTCAGCAGCAGCTGGACTGGGGCTCAGCTCACCTTTATTCAGAGATGCCTCGGCACGGTCTCCCAGCTTTGCAATGAGGACGCTCCTTGCGTGGGGGGTGGGTTGCTGGCTGGATGGGTGATGATTCCACACCTCTGACCAATTTCAGAATTGTTTACCGCTGGAGCAAGTGCCCTGATAGGGTTTTCCTCTGTATAACTGGTGGGTTCAGGTATTTTTTCGTTTATGGTTCAACTTAGATTTTATTCCTCTTTTATGTATTTATAGATATAAGCATGGAAATAATTCATTTCTATAAATACATCTGTGTGAAGGGAAGAACTTTTTTCTGTTTTATTTTTAAGTTTTATTTTTTTAAATTTTAAGTTTAATTTTATTTACTTTTTTATACAGCAGGTTATTATCACTTATGTATTTTATGCATATACACATATACAGGTCAATCCCAATCTCCCAACTCATCCCACCACCACCACCCCATGGCTTCCCACACTTGGTGTCCATACGTTTGTTCTCTACCTCTGCGTCTCTATTTCTTCCCTGCAAACCAGTTCATCTGTATCATTTTTTTAGGTTCCACATATATGCATTAATATACAATATTTGTTTTCCGCTTTCTGACTTACTTCATTCTGTATGACAGTCTCTAGATCCATCGATGTCTCTACAAATGACCCAGTTTCATTCCTTTTTATGGCCGAGTAATATTCCATTTTATATATGTACCCCATCTTTATCCATTCATCTGTCTGTGGGCATTTAGGTTGCTTCCATTACCTGGCTATTGTAAATAGTGCTGCAATGAACATTGTGGTGAATGTGCCTTTTTGATTTATGGTTTTCTCTGGGTATATGCCCAGAAGTGGGATTGCTGGATCAGATGGTAATTCTATTTCTAGTTTTTTTAAGGAAACTCCATACTGTTCTCCATAGTGACTGTATCAATTTACATTCCCACCAATAGTGGAAGAGGGTTCCTTTTGTCCACACCCTCCCCAGAATTTGTTGTTTGTAGATTTTCTGATGATGCCGATTCTAACAGGTGTGAGGGGATACCTCATTGTAGTTTTGATTTGCATTTCTCTAATAATTAGTGCTCTTGAGCAGCTTTTCATGTGCGTCTTGGCCCACTCTGTGTCTTCTTTGAAGAAACGTCTCTTTAGATCTTCTGCCCATTTTTGTATTGGGTTTTTTGTTTTTTTAACATTAAGGTGCATGAGCTGTTTATATATATTGGAGATTAAACCTTTGTCCATTGATTCGTTTGCAACTATTTTCGCCCATTCTGAGGGATGCCTTTTTCCATTCCCGTCTTTTTAACCAAAAAAGAAAGAAAGACAAAGAAGCAGAACACTAATGTGCATAAAATATGCCTTTTGAAACGGTCGTTTTGAAATATGGACGTCCTTTGAATTTTTTGGTCGATATGTGACCCCAGGATTTGTTTTCAGGGCAGGTGTCATTTACAGGCCTGCAATGCTTTTGAGTATCAACTGACCATTAGCGCTGGATTAAAGCTGCTGTTGTGTGAAACGGCCACAATGTGGCAGCAGTTATCCCTTACCAAATCTGGTTACTAGGGCAACAGAGCCTCAATGGAAGTCGTGTTCTAGATTGGAATTTAGAATGGAATGTGCCAGGAGAAAGCCCCTCAAGTTTGTCTCCCTACTTCTTGTTCGTATTTTTAATTTAATTTTTTATTTTTTATTACAGCAAGTATGATTACAATGTTTGGGTTGTTGTAGGTGTCGAAGATGTGGTTCTTTTACACATATACAGATGTCTGTTCTTCCTGGGATCCTTTACCCATGTACGTTATGACAGAATGTTGAGTAGTCTTCTCTTGGTATTCCATAGGTCTTTGGTGATTATATATGTCACCTCTGTTTGTATATGTCTGTTCACCCCGATATCGTAATGAAACCAATCCTCACACCTTTCCATTGGTGAACCATAAGCTTGTTTAATGAACCTGTGATTGCACTTCTCAGTGGAAATAACTGCCCTGCTATCTATTTTAGGCAACACCTATAAGTGATATGATATGATATGTGTCTTTCACTTTCTGACTTACTACCAGTCACGTGATTACCTCTAGACTCATCTACGGTGCTGCAAATGGCATTGTGTCCTTATTTTCCTTGGCTTCTATTCTGCCTTAGCGAGGTCCATTTTCTACAATGTGATTCCCTGAGGGCTGTGGATTAGCTGACCTGGGCAGCCTTACCCTGCCGGCCGGCCCTCCCCAGGTGTGCCTGGTTGAGGTCAATATAAACAGCACTCCAGGCAGCAATAGCCCCTGAAGCTGTGCCTGACTCCATATTCTCTGCCCCGTCAGCAGTCTCGGGGCTGAGCTGGTGGGAGGGAAATAGGGGCCACAGCTTTGTTGGTGGCCTGGTGTGAATGGGGTTCTGCTGGCCTTTCTGCAGGAGTTGCCAGGCTGCCACCTGTAAAGAAGAGGATGTGTCACCCATACCTTCCGCTGGAATTTCTCTCCGGACAGAGGTGAGGAAGGAAAAAAGCAGTGGGTAACGGGACAGGAGGGGTATCTCAGGCAGGATAATGGAAAGCTTCCGGAAGAGCGCACGGGGCCAGGACAACCTTGGCTGACCTGCAGTCACCATGTTGGCCTGCGTGCTGTCGCTGGTGTGGCTCCGCGGCCCTTCCTCTAGGATTTCAAACCCTTGTACCTATTCAGGTGTTTTACCTGGGAAGGGTGCGAACAGTTCAGCAGCAGCTGGACTGGGGCTCAGCTCACCTTTATTCAGAGATGCCTCGGCACGGTCTCCCAGCTTTGCAATGAGGACGCTCCTTGCGTGGGGGGTGGGTTGCTGGCTGGATGGGTGATGATTCCACACCTCTGACCAATTTCAGAATTCTTTACCGCTGGAGCAAGTGCCCTGATAGGGTTTTCCTCTGTATAACTGGTGGGTTCAGGTATTTTTTCGTTTATGGTTCAACTTAGATTTTATTCCTCTTTTATGTATTTATAGATATAAGCATGGAAATAATTCATTTCTATAAATACATCTGTGTGAAGGGAAGAACTTTTTTCTGTTTTATTTTTAAGTTTTATTTTTTTAAATTTTTAAATTTAATTTTATTTACTTTTTTATACAGCAGGTTATTATCACTTATGTATTTTATGCATATACATGTATACAGGTCAATCCCAGTCTCCCAACTCATCCCACGACCACCACCCCATGGCTTCCCACACTTGGTGTCCATACGTTTGTTCTCTACCTCTGCGTCTCTATTTCTTCCCTGCAAACCAGTTCATCTGTATCATTTTTTTAGGTTCCACATATATGCATTAATATACAATATTTGTTTTCCGCTTTCTGACTTACTTCATTCTGTATGACAGTCTCTAGATCCATTGATGTCTCTACAAATGACCCAGTTTCATTCCGTTTTATGGCCGAGTAATATTCCATTTTATATATGTACCCCATCTTTATCCATTCATCTGTCTGTGGGCATTTAGGTTGCTTCCATTACCTGGCTATTGTAAATAGTGCTGCAATGAACATTGTGGTGAATGTGCCTTTTTGATTTATGGTTTTCTCTGGGTATATGCCCAGAAGTGGGATTGCTGGATCAGATGGTAATTCTATTTCTAGTTTTTTTAAGGAAACTCCATACTGTTCTCCATAGTGACTGTATCAATTTACAATCCCACCAGTAGTGGAATAGGGTTCCTTTTGTCCACACCCTCCCCAGAATTTGTTGTTTGTAGATTTTCTGATGATGCCGATTCTAACAGGTGTGAGGGGATACCTCATTGTAGTTTTGATTTGCATTTCTCTAATAATTAGTGCTCTTGAGCAGCTTTTCATGTGCGTCTTGGCCCTCTCTGTGTCTTCTTTGAAGAAACGTCTCTCTAGATCTTCTGCCCATTTTTGTATTGGGTTTTTTGTTTTTTTAACATTAAGGTGCATGAGCTGTTTATATATATTGGAGATTAAACCTTTGTCCATTGATTCGTTTGCAACTATTTTCGCCCATTCTGAGGGATGCCTTTTTCCATTCCCGTCTTTTTAACCAAAAAAGAAAGAAAGACAAAGAAGCAGAACACTAATGTGCATAAAATATGCCTTTTGAAATGGTCGTTTTGAAATATGGACGTCCTTTGAAATTTTTGGTCGATATGTGACCCCAGGATTTGTTTTCAGGGCAGGTGTCATTTACAGGCCTGCAATGATTTTGAGTATCAACTGACCATTAGCGCTGGATTAAAGCTGCTGTTGTGTGAAACGGCCACAAGGTGGCAGCAGTTATCCCTTACCAAATCTGGTTACTAGGGCAACAGAGCCTCAATGGAAGTCGTGTTCTAGATTGGAATTTAGAATGGAATGTGCCAGGAGAAAGCCCCTCAAGTTTGTCTCCCTACTTCTTGTTCGTATTTTTAATTTAATTTTTTATTTTTTATTACAGCAAGTATGATTACAATGTTTGGCTTATTGTAGGTGTCGAAGATGTGGTTCTTTTACACATATACAGATGTCTGTTCTTCCAGGGATCCTTTACCCATGTACGTTATGACAGAATGTTGAGTAGTCTTCTCTTGGTATTCCATAGGTCTTTGGTGATTACATATGTCACCTCTGTTTGTATATGTCTGTTAACCCCGATATCGTAATGAAACCAATCCTCACACCTTTCCATTGGTGAACCATAAGCTAGTTTAATGAACCTGTGATTGCACTTCTCAGTGGAAATAACTGCCCTGCTATCTCTTTTAGGCAACACCTATAAGTGATATGATATGATATGTGTCTTTCACTTTCTGACTTACTACAAGTCACGTGATTACCTCTAGACTCATCTACGGTCCTGCAAATGGCATTGTGTCCTTATTTTCCTTGGCTTCTATTCTGCCTTAGCGAGGTCCATTTTCAACAATGTGATTCCTTGAGGGTTGTGGATTAGCTGACCTGGGCAGCCTTACCCTGCCGGCCGGCCCTCCCAAGGTGTGCCTGGTTGAGGTCAATATAAACAGCGCTCCAGGCAGCAATAGCCCCTGAAGCTGTGCCTGACTCCGTATTCTCTGCCCCGTCAGCAGTCTCGGGGCTGAGCTGGTGGGAGGGAAATAGGGGCCACAGCTTTGTTGGTGGCCTGGTGTGAGTGGTGTTCTGCTGGCCTTTCTGCAGGAGTTGCCAGGCTGCCACCTGTAAAGAAGAGGATGTGTCACCCATACCTTCCGCTGGAATTTCTCTCCGGACAGAGGTGAGGAAGGAAAAAAGCAGTGGGGACCGGGACAGGAGGGGTATCTCAGGCAGGATAATGGAAAGCTTCCGGAAGAGCGCACGGGGCCAGGACAACCTTGGCTGACCTGCAGTCACCATGTTGGCCTGCGTGCTGTCGCTGGTGTGGCTCCGCGGCCCTTCCTCTAGGCTTTCAAACCCTTGTACCTATTCAGGTGTTTTACCTGGGAAGGGTGCGAACAGTTCAGCAGCAGCTGGACTGGGGCTCAGCTCACCTTTATTCAGAGATGCCTCGGCACGGTCTCCCAGCTTTGCAATGAGGACGCTCCTTGCGTGGGGGGTGGGTTGCTGGCTGGATGGGTGATGATTCCACACCTCTGACCAATTTCAGAATTCTTTACCGCTGGAGCAAGTGCCCTGATAGGGTTTTCCTCTGTATAACTGGTGGGTTCAGGTATTTTTTCGTTTATGGTTCAACTTAGATTTTATTCCTCTTTTATGTATTTATAGATATAAGCATGGAAATAATTCATTTCTATAAATACATCTGTGTGAAGAGAAGAACTTTTTTCTGATTTATTTTTAATTTTTATTTTTTAAATTTTTTAATTTAATTTTATTTACTTTTTTATACAGCAGGTTATTATCACTTATGTATTTTATGCATATACATGTATACAGGTCAATCCCAATCTCCCAACTCATCCCACCACCACCACCCCATGGCTTCCCACACTTGGTGTCCATACGTTTGTTCTCTACCTCTGCGTCTCTATTTCTTCCCTGCAAACCAGTTCATCTGTATCATTTTTTTAGGTTCCACATATATGCATTAATATACAATATTTGTTTTCCGCTTTCTGACTTACTTCATTCTGTATGACAGTCTAGAGATCCATCGATGTCTCTACAAATGACCCAGTTTCATTCCATTTTATGGCCGAGTAATATTCCATTTTATATATGTACCCCATCTTTATCCATTCATCTGTCTGTGGGCATTTAGGTTGCTTCCATTACCTGGCTATTGTAAATACTGCTGCAATGAACATTGTGGTGAATGTGCCTTTTTGATTTATGGTTTTCTCTGGGTATATGCCCAGAAGTGGGATTGCTGGATCAGATGGTAATTCTATTTCTAGTTTTTTTAAGGAAACTCCATACTGTTCTCCATAGTGACTGTATCAATTTACATTCCCACCAATAGTGGAAGAGGGTTCCTTTTGTCCACACCCTCCCCAGAATTTGTTGTTTGTAGATTTTCTGATGATGCCGATTCTAACAGGTGTGAGGGGATACCTCATTGTAGTTTTGATTTGCATTTCTCTAATAATTAGTGCTCTTGAGCAGCTTTTCATGTGCGTCTTGGCCCTCTCTGTGTCTTCTTTGAAGAAACGTCTCTTTAGATCTTCTGCCCATTTTTGTATTGGGTTTTTTGTTTTTTTAACATTAAGGTGCATGAGCTGTTTATATATATTGGAGATTAAACCTTTGTCCATTGATTCGTTTGCAACTATTTTCGCCCATTCTGAGGGATGCCTTTTTCCATTCCCGTCTTTTTAACCAAAAAAGAAAGAAAGACAAAGAAGCAGAACACTAATGTGCATAAAATATGCCTTTTGAAACGGTCGTTTTGAAATATGGACGTCCTTTGAAATTTTTGGTCGATATGTGACCCCAGGATTTGTTTTCAGGGCAGGTGTCATTTACAGGCCTGCAATGCTTTTGAGTATCAACTGACCATTAGCGCTGGGATTAAAGCTGCTGTTGTGTGAAACGGCCACAAGGTGGCAGCAGTTATCCCTTACCAAATCTGGTTACTAGGGCAACAGAGCCTCAATGGAAGTCGTGTTCTAGATAGGAATTTAGAATGGAATGTGCCAGGAGAAAGCCCCTCAAGTTTGTCTCCCTACTTCTTGTTCGTATTTTTAATTTAATTTTTTATTTTTTATTACAGCAAGTATGATTACAATGTTTGGCTTATTGTAGGTGTCGAAGATGTGGTTCTTTTACACATATACAGATGTCTGTTCTTCCAGGGATCCTTTACCCATGTACGTTATGACAGAATGTTGAGTAGTCTTCTCTTGGTATTCCATAGGTCTTTGGTGATTACATATGTCACCTCTGTTTGTATATGTCTGTTAACCCCGATATCGTAATGAAACCAATCCTCACACCTTTCCATTGGTGAACCATAAGCTAGTTTAATGAACCTGTGATTGCACTTCTCAGTGGAAATAACTGCCCTGCTATCTCTTTTAGGCAACACCTATAAGTGATATGATATGATATGTGTCTTTCACTTTCTGACTTACTACAAGTCACGTGATTACCTCTAGACTCATCTACGGTGCTGCAAATGGCATTGTGTCCTTATTTTCCTTGGCTTCTATTCTGCCTTAGCGAGGTCCATTTTCAACAATGTGATTCCTTGAGGGTTGTGGATTAGCTGACCTGGGCAGCCTTACCCTGCCGGCCGGCCCTCCCAAGGTGTGCCTGGTTGAGGTCAATATAAACAGCGCTCCAGGCAGCAATAGCCCCTGAAGCTGTGCCTGACTCCGTATTCTCTGCCCCGTCAGCAGTCTCGGGGCTGAGCTGGTGGGAGGGAAATAGGGGCCACAGCTTTGTTGGTGGCCTGGTGTGAGTGGTGTTCTGCTGGCCTTTCTGCAGGAGTTGCCAGGCTGCCACCTGTAAAGAAGAGGATGTGTCACCCATACCTTCCGCTGGAATTTCTCTCCGGACAGAGGTGAGGAAGGAAAAAAGCAGTGGGGACCGGGACAGGAGGGGTATCTCAGGCAGGATAATGGAAAGCTTCCGGAAGAGCGCACGGGGCCAGGACAACCTTGGCTGACCTGCAGTCACCATGTTGGCCTGCGTGCTGTCGCTGGTGTGGCTCCGCGGCCCTTCCTCTAGGCTTTCAAACCCTTGTACCTATTCAGGTGTTTTACCTGGGAAGGGTGCGAACAGTTCAGCAGCAGCTGGACTGGGGCTCAGCTCACCTTTATTCAGAGATGCCTCGGCACGGTCTCCCAGCTTTGCAATGAGGACGCTCCTTGCGTGGGGGGTGGGTTGCTGGCTGGATGGGTGATGATTCCACACCTCTGACCAATTTCAGAATTGTTTACCGCTGGAGCAAGTGCCCTGATAGGGTTTTCCTCTGTATAACTGGTGGGTTCAGGTATTTTTTCGTTTATGGTTCAACTTAGATTTTATTCCTCTTTTATGTATTTATAGATATAAGCATGGAAATAATTCATTTCTATAAATACATCTGTGTGAAGAGAAGAACTTTTTTCTGATTTATTTTTAATTTTTATTTTTTAAATTTTTTAATTTAATTTTATTTACTTTTTTATACAGCAGGTTATTATCACTTATGTATTTTATGCATATACATGTATACAGGTCAATCCCAATCTCCCAACTCATCCCACCACCACCACCCCATGGCTTCCCACACTTGGTGTCCATACGTTTGTTCTCTACCTCTGCGTCTCTATTTCTTCCCTGCAAACCAGTTCATCTGTATCATTTTTTTAGGTTCCACATATATGCATTAATATACAATATTTGTTTTCCGCTTTCTGACTTACTTCATTCTGTATGACAGTCTAGAGATCCATCGATGTCTCTACAAATGACCCAGTTTCATTCCATTTTATGGCCGAGTAATATTCCATTTTATATATGTACCCCATCTTTATCCATTCATCTGTCTGTGGGCATTTAGGTTGCTTCCATTACCTGGCTATTGTAAATACTGCTGCAATGAACATTGTGGTGAATGTGCCTTTTTGATTTATGGTTTTCTCTGGGTATATGCCCAGAAGTGGGATTGCTGGATCAGATGGTAATTCTATTTCTAGTTTTTTTAAGGAAACTCCATACTGTTCTCCATAGTGACTGTATCAATTTACATTCCCACCAATAGTGGAAGAGGGTTCCTTTTGTCCACACCCTCCCCAGAATTTGTTGTTTGTAGATTTTCTGATGATGCCGATTCTAACAGGTGTGAGGGGATACCTCATTGTAGTTTTGATTTGCATTTCTCTAATAATTAGTGCTCTTGAGCAGCTTTTCATGTGCGTCTTGGCCCTCTCTGTGTCTTCTTTGAAGAAACGTCTCTTTAGATCTTCTGCCCATTTTTGTATTGGGTTTTTTGTTTTTTTAACATTAAGGTGCATGAGCTGTTTATATATATTGGAGATTAAACCTTTGTCCATTGATTCGTTTGCAACTATTTTCGCCCATTCTGAGGGATGCCTTTTTCCATTCCCGTCTTTTTAACCAAAAAAGAAAGAAAGACAAAGAAGCAGAACACTAATGTGCATAAAATATGCCTTTTGAAACGGTCGTTTTGAAATATGGACGTCCTTTGAAATTTTTGGTCGATATGTGACCCCAGGATTTGTTTTCAGGGCAGGTGTCATTTACAGGCCTGCAATGCTTTTGAGTATCAACTGACCATTAGCGCTGGGATTAAAGCTGCTGTTGTGTGAAACGGCCACAAGGTGGCAGCAGTTATCCCTTACCAAATCTGGTTACTAGGGCAACAGAGCCTCAATGGAAGTCGTGTTCTAGATTGGAATTTAGAATGGAATGTGCCAGGAGAAAGCCCCTCAAGTTTGTCTCCCTACTTCTTGTTCGTGTTTTTAATTTAATTTTTTATTTTTTATTACAGCAAGTATGATTACAATGTTTGGCTTATTGTAGGTGTCGAAGATGTGGTTCTTTTACACATATACAGATGTCTGTTCTTCCTGGGATCCTTTACCCATCCATGTACGTTATGACAGAATGTTGAGTAGTCTTCTCTTGGTATTCCATAGGTCTTTGGTGATTATATATGTCACCTCTGTTTGTATATGTCTGTTAACCCCGATATCGTAATGAAACCAATCCTCACACCTTTCCATTGGTGAACCATAAGCTTGTTTAATGAACCTGTGATTGCACTTCTCAGTGGAAATAACTGCCCTGCTATCTCTTTTAGGCAACACCTATAAGTGATATGATATGATATGTGTCTTTCACTTTCTGACTTACTACAAGTCACGTGATTACCTCTAGACTCATCTACGGTGCTGCAAATGGCATTGTGTCCTTATTTTCCTTGGCTTCTATTCTGCCTTAGCGAGGTCCATTTTCAACAATGTGATTCCCTGAGGGCTGTGGATTAGCTGACCTGGGCAGCCTTACCCTGCCGGCTGGCCCTCCCCAGGTGTGCCTGGTTGAGGTCAATATAAACAGCGCTCCAGGCAGCAATAGCCCCTGAAGCTGTGCCTGACTCCATATTCTCTGCCCCGTCAGCAGTCTCGGGGCTGAGCTGGTGCGAGGGAAATAGGGGCCACAGCTTTGTTGGTGGCCTGGTGTGAGTGGGGTTCTGCTCGCCATTCTGCAGGGGTTGCCAGGCTGCCACCTGTAAAGAAGAGGATGTGTCACCCATACCTTCCGCTGGAATTTCTCTCCGGACAGAGGTGAGGAAGGAAAAAAGCAGTGGGTACCGGGACATGAGGGGTATCTCAGGCAGGATAATGGAAAGCTTCCGGAAGAGCGCACGGGGCCAGGACAACCTTGGCTGACCTGCAGTCACCATGTTGGCCTGCGTGCTGTCGCTGGTGTGGCTCCGCGGCCCTTCCTCTAGGCTTTCAAGCCCTTGTACATATTCAGGTGTTTTACCTGGGAAGGGTGGGAACAGTTCAGCAGCAGCTGGACTGGGGCTCAGCTCACCTTTATTCAGAGATGCCTCGGCACGGTCTCCCAGCTTTGCAATGAGGACGCTCCTTGCGTGGGGGGTGGGTTGCTGGCTGGATGGGTGATGATTCCACACCTCTGACCAATTTCAGAATTGTTTACCGCTGGAGCAAGTGCCCTGATAGGGTTTTCCTCTGTATAACTGGTGGGTTCAGGTATTTTTTCGTTTATGGTTCAACTTAGATTTTATTCCTCTTTTATGTATTTATAGATATAAGCATGGAAATAATTCATTTCTATAAATACATCTGTGTGAAGAGAAGAACTTTTTTCTGTTTTATTTTTAATTTTTATTTTTTAAATTTTTAAATTTAATTTTATTTACTTTTTTATACAGCAGGTTATTATCACTTATGTATTTTATGCATGTACATGTATACAGGTCAACCCCAATCTCCCAACTCATCCCACCACCACCACCCCATGGCTTCCCACACTTGGTGTCCATACGTTTGTTCTCTACCTCTGCGTCTCTCTTTCTTCCCTGCAAACCAGTTCATCTGTATCATTTTTTTAGGTTCCACATATATGCATTAATATACAATATTTGTTTTCCGCTTTCTGACTTACTTCATTCTGTATGACAGTCTAGAGATCCATCGATGTCTCTAAAATTGACCCAGTTTCATTCCTTTTTATGGCCGAGTAATATTCCATTTTATATATGTACCCCATCTTTATCCATTCATCTGTCTGTGGGCATTTAGGTTGCTTCCATTACCTGGCTAATGTAAATAGTGCTGCAATGAACATTGTGGTGAATGTGCATTTTTGATTTATGGTTTTCTCTGGGTATATGCCCAGAAGTGGGATTGCTGGATCAGATGGTAATTCTATTTCTAGTTTTTTTAAGGAAACTCCATACTGTTCTCCATAGTGACTGTATCAATTTACATTCCCACCAATAGTGGAAGAGGGTTCCTTTTGTCCACACCCTCCCCAGAATTTGTTGTTTGTAGATTTTCTGATGATGCCGATTCTAACAGGTGTGAGGGGATACCTCATTGTAGTTTTGATTTGCATTTCTCTAATAATTAGTGCTCTTGAGCAGCTTTTCATGTGCGTCTTGGCCCTCTCTGTGTCTTCTTTGAAGAAACGTCTCTCTAGATCTTCTGCCCATTTTTGTATTGGGTTTTTTGTTTTTTTAACATTAAGGTGCATGAGCTGTTTATATATATTGGAGATTAAACCTTTGTCCATTGATTCGTTTGCAACTATTTTCGCCCATTCTGAGGGATGCCTTTTTCCATTCCCGTCTTTTTAACCAAAAAAGAAAGAAAGACAAAGAAGCAGAACACTAATGTGCATAAAATATGCCTTTTGAAACGGTCGTTTTGAAATATGGACGTCCTTTGAATTTTTTGGTCGATATGTGACCCCAGGATTTGTTTTCAGGGCAGGTGTCATTTACAGGCCTGCAATGATTTTGAGTATCAACTGACCATTAGCGCTGGATTAAAGCTGCTGTTGTGTGAAACGGCCACAAGGTGGCAGCAGTTATCCCTTACCAAATCTGGTTACTAGGGCAACAGAGCCTCAATGGAAGTCGTGTTCTAGATAGGAATTTAGAATGGAATGAGCCAGGAGAAAGCCCCTCAAGTTTGTCTCCCTACTTCTTGTTCGTATTTTTAATTTAATTTTTTATTTTTTATTACAGCAAGTATGATTACAATGTTTGGCTTATTGTAGGTGTCGAAGATGTGGTTCTTTTACACATATACAGATGTCTGTTCTTCCAGGGATCCTGTACCCATGTACGTTATGACAGAATGTTGAGTAGTCTTCTCTTGGTATTCCATAGGTCTTTGGTGATTATATATGTCACCTCTGTTTGTATATGTCTGTTAACCCCGATATCGTAATGAAACCAATCCTCACACCTTTCCATTGGTGAACCATAAGCTTGTTTAATGAACCTGTGATTGCACTTCTCAGTGGAAATAACTGCCCTGCTATCTCTTTTAGGCAACACCTATAAGTGATATGATATGATATGTGTCTTTCACTTTCTGACTTACTACAAGTCACGTGATTACCTCTAGACTCATCTACGGTGCTGCAAATGGCATTGTGTCCTTATTTTCCTTGGCTTCTATTCTGCCTTAGCGAGGTCCATTTTCAACAATGTGATTCCCTGAGGGCTGTGGATTAGCTGACCTGGGCAGCCTTACCCTGCCGGCCGGCCCTCCCCAGGTGTGCCTGGTTGAGGTCAATATAAACAGCGCTCCAGGCAGCAATAGCCCCTGAAGCTGTGCCTGACTCCATATTCTCTGCCCCGTCAGCAGTCTCGGGGCTGAGCTGGTGGGAGGGAAATAGGGGCCACAGCTTTGTTGGTGGCCTGGTGTGAGTGGGGTTCTGCCCGCCATTCTGCAGGGGTTGCCAGGCTGCCACATGTAAAGAAGAGGATGTGTCACCCATACCTTCCGCTGGAATTTCTCTCCGGACAGAGGTGAGGAAGGAAAAAAGCAGTGGGGACCGGGACAGGAGGGGTATCTCAGGCAGGATAATGGAAAGCTTCCGGAAGAGCGCACGGGGCCAGGACAACCTTGGCTGACCTGCAGTCACCATGTTGGCCTGCGTGCTGTCGCTGGTGTGGCTCCGCGGCCCTTCCTCTAGGCTTTCAAACCCTTGTACCTATTCAGGTGTTTTACCTGGGAAGGGTGCGAACAGTTCAGCAGCAGCTGGACTGGGGCTCAGCTCACCTTTATTCAGAGATGCCTCGGCACGGTCTCCCAGCTTTGCAATGAGGACGCTCCTTGCGTGGGGGGTGGGTTGCTGGCTGGATGGGTGATGATTCCACACCTCTGACCAATTTCAGAATTGTTTACCGCTGGAGCAAGTGCCCTGATAGGGTTTTCCTCTGTATAACTGGTGGGTTCAGGTATTTTTTCGTTTATGGTTCAACTTAGATTTTATTCCTCTTTTATGTATTTATAGATATAAGCATGGAAATAATTCATTTCTATAAATACATCTGTGTGAGGGAAGAACTTTTTTCTGTTTTATTTTTAGTTTTATTTTTTAAATTTTTAAATTTAATTTTATTTACTTTTTTATACAGCAGGTTATTATCACTTATGTATTTTATGCATATACATGTATACAGGTCAATCCCAATCTCCCAACTCATCCCACCACCACCACCCCATGGCTTCCCACACTTGGTGTCCATACGTTTGTTCTCTACCTCTGCGTCTCTCTTTCTTCCCTGCAAACCAGTTCATCTGTATCATTTTTTTAGGTTCCACATATATGCATTAATATACAATATTTGTTTTCCTCTTTCTGACTTACTTCATTCTGTATGACAGTCTAGAGATCCATCGATGTCTCTAAAATTGACCCAGTTTCATTCCTTTTTGTGGCCGAGTAATATTCCATTTTATATATGTACCCCATCTTTATCCATTCATCTGTCTGTGGGCATTTAGGTTGCTTCCATTACCTGGCTATTGTAAATAGTGCTGCAATGAACATTGTGGTGAATGTGCCTTTTTGATTTATGGTTTTCTCTGGGTATATGCCCAGAAGTGGGATTGCTAGATCAGATGGTAATTCTATTTCTAGTTTTTTTAAGGAAACTCCATACTGTTCTCCATAGTGACTGTATCAATTTACATTCCCACCAATAGTGGAAGAGGGTTCCTTTTGTCCACACCCTCCCCAGAATTTGTTGTTTGTAGATTTTCTGATGATGCCGATTCTAACAGGTGTGAGGGGATACCTCATTGTAGTTTTGATTTGCATTTCTCTAATAATTAGTGCTCTTGAGCAGCTTTTCATGTGCGTCTTGGCCCTCTCTGTGTCTTCTTTGAAGAAACGTCTCTCTAGATCTTCTGCCCATTTTTGTATTGGGTTTTTTGTTTTTTTAACATTAAGGTGCATGAGCTGTTTATATATATTGGAGATTAAACCTTTGTCCATTGATTCGTTTGCAACTATTTTCGCCCATTCTGAGGGATGCCTTTTTCCATTCCCGTCTTTTTAACCAAAAAAGAAAGAAAGACAAAGAAGCAGAACACTAATGTGCATAAAATATGCCTTTTGAAACGGTCGTTTTGAAATATGGACGTCCTTTGAATTTTTTGGTCGATATGTGACCCCAGGATTTGTTTTCAGGGCAGGTGTCATTTACAGGCCTGCAATGCTTTTGAGTATCAACTGACCATTAGCGCTGGGATTAAAGCTGCTGTTGTGTGAAACGGCCACAAGGTGGCAGCAGTTATCCCTTACCAAATCTGGTTACTAGGGCAACAGAGCCTCAAAGGAAGTCGTGTTCTAGATTGGAATTTAGAATGGAATGTGCCAGGAGAAAGCCCCTCAAGTTTGTCTCCCTACTTCTTGTTCGTGTTTTTAATTTAATTTTTTATTTTTTATTACAGCAAGTATGATTACAATGTTTGGCTTATTGTAGGTGTCGAAGATGTGGTTCTTTTACACATATACAGATGTCTGTTCTTCCTGGGATCCTTTACCCATGTACGTTATGGCAGAATGTTGAGTAGTCTTCTCTTGGTATTCCATAGGTCTTTGGTGATTATATATGTCACCTCTGTTTGTATATGTCTGTTAACCCCGATATCGTAATGAAACCAATCCTCACACCTTTCCATTGGTGAACCATAAGCTTGTTTAATGAACCTGTGATTGCACTTCTCAGTGGAAATAACTGCCCTGCTATCTCTTTTAGGCAACACCTATAAGTGATATGATATGATATGTGTCTTTCACTTTCTGACTTACTACAAGTCACGTGATTACCTCTAGACTCATCTACGGTGCTGCAAATGGCATTGTGTCCTTATTTTCCTTGGCTTCTATTCTGCCTTAGCGAGGTCCATTTTCAACAATGTGATTCCCTGAGGGCTGTGGATTAGCTGACCTGGGCAGCCTTACCCTGCCGGCCGGCCCTCCCCAGGTGTGCCTGGTTGAGGTCAATATAAACAGCGCTCCAGGCAGCAATAGCCCCTGAAGCTGTGCCTGACTCCATATTCTCTGCCCCGTCAGGAGTCTCGGGGCTGAGCTGGTGGGAGGGAAATAGGGGCCACAGCTTTGTTGGTGGCCTGGTGTGAGTGGGGTTCTGCTGGCCTTTCTGCAGGAGTTGCCAGGCTGCCACCTGTAAAGAAGAGGATGTGTCACCCATACCTTCCGCTGGAATTTCTCTCCGGACAGAGGTGAGGAAGGAAAAAAGCAGTGGGTACCGTGACCTGAGGGGTATCTCAGGCAGGATAATGGAAAGCTTCCGGAAGAGCGCACGGGGCCAGGACAACCTTGGCTGACCTGCAGTCACCATGTTGGCCTGCGTGCTGTCGCTGGTGTGGCTCCGCGGCCCTTCCTCTAGGCTTTCAAACCCTTGTACATATTCAGGTGTTTTACCTGGGAAGGGTGGGAACAGTTCAGCAGCAGCTGGACTGGGGCTCAGCTCACCTTTATTCAGAGATGCCTCGGCACGGTCTCCCAGCTTTGCAATGAGGACGCTCCTTGCGTGGGGGGTGGGTTGCTGGCTGGATGGGTGATGATTCCACACCTCTGACCAATTTCAGAATTGTTTACCGCTGGAGCAAGTGCCCTGATAGGGTTTTCCTCTGTATAACTGGTGGGTTCAGGTATTTTTTCGTTTATGGTTCAACTTAGATTTTATTCCTCTTTTATGTATTTATAGATATAAGCATGGAAATAATTCATTTATATAAATACATCTGTGTGAAGAGAAGAACTTTTTTCTGTTTTATTTTTAATTTTTATTTTTTAAATTTTTAAATTTAATTTTATTTACTTTTTTATACAGCAGGTTATTATCACTTATGTATTTTATGCATATACATGTATACAGGTCAATCCCAATCTCCCAACTCATCCCACCACCACCACCCCATGGCTTCCCACACTTGGTGTCCATACGTTTGTTCTCTACCTCTGCGTCTCTATTTCTTCCCTGCAAACCAGTTCATCTGTATCATTTTTTTAGGTTCCAAATATATGCATTAATATACAATATTTGTTTTCCGCTTTCTGACTTACTTCATTCTGTATGACAGTCTCTAGATCCATCGATGTCTCTACAAATGACCCAGTTTCATTCCTTTTTATGGCCGAGTAATATTCCATTTTATATATGTACCCCATCTTTATCCATTCATCTGTCTGTGGGCATTTAGGTTGCTTCCATTACCTGGCTAATGTAAATAGTGCTGCAATGAACATTGTGGTGAATGTGCATTTTTGATTTATGGTTTTCTCTGGGTATATGCCCAGAAGTGGGATTGCTGGATCAGATGGTAATTCTATTTCTAGTTTTTTTAAGGAAACTCCATACTGTTCTCCATAGTGACTGTATCAATTTACATTCCCACCAATAGTGGAAGAGGGTTCCTTTTGTCCACACCCTCCCCAGAATTTGTTGTTTGTAGATTTTCTGATGATGCCGATTCTAACAGGTGTGAGGGGATACCTCATTGTAGTTTTGATTTGCATTTCTCTAATAATTAGTGCTCTTGAGCAGCTTTTCATGTGCGTCTTGGCCCTCTCTGTGTCTTCTTTGAAGAAACGTCTCTCTAGATCTTCTGCCCATTTTTGTATTGGGTTTTTTGTTTTTTTAACATTAAGGTGCATGAGCTGTTTATATATATTGGAGATTAAACCTTTGTCCATTGATTCGTTTGCAACTATTTTCGCCCATTCTGAGGGATGCCTTTTTCCATTCCCGTCTTTTTAACCAAAAAAGAAAGAAAGACAAAGAAGCAGAACACTAATGTGCATAAAATATGCCTTTTGAAAGGGTCGTTTTGAAATATGGACGTCCTTTGAAATTTTTGGTCGATATGTGACCCCAGGATTTGTTTTCAGGGCAGGTGTCATTTACAGGCCTGCAATGATTTTGAGTATCAACTGACCATTAGCGCTGGATTAAAGCTGCTGTTGTGTGAAACGGCCACAAGGTGGCAGCAGTTATCCCTTACCAAATCTGGTTACTAGGGCAACAGCGCCTCAATGGAAGTCGTGTTCTAGATTGGAATTTAGAATGGAATGAGCCAGGAGAAAGCCCCTCAAGTTTGTCTCCCTACTTCTTGTTCGTATTTTTAATTTAATTTTTTATTTTTTATTACAGCAAGTATGATTACAATGTTTGGCTTATTGTAGGTGTCGAAGATGTGGTTCTTTTACACATATACAGATGTCTGTTCTTCCAGGGATCCTGTACCCATGTACGTTATGACAGAATGTTGAGTAGTCTTCTCTTGGTATTCCATAGGTCTTTGGTGATTATATATGTCACCTCTGTTTGTATATGTCTGTTAACCCCGATATCGTAATGAAACCAATCCTCACACCTTTCCATTGGTGAACCATAAGCTTGTTTAATGAACCTGTGATTGCACTTCTCAGTGGAAATAACTGCCCTGCTATCTCTTTTAGGCAACACCTATAAGTGATATGATATGATATGTGTCTTTCACTTTCTGACTTACTACAAGTCACGTGATCACCTCTAGACTCATCTACGGTCCTGCAAATGGCATTGTGTCCTTATTTTCCTTGGCTTCTATTCTGCCTTAGCGAGGTCCATTTTCAACAATGTGATTCCCTGAGGGTTGTGGATTAGCTGACCTGGGCAGCCTTACCCTGCCGGCCGGCCCTCCCAAGGTGTGCCTGGTTGAGGTCAATATAAACAGCGCTCCAGGCAGCAATAGCCCCTGAAGCTGTGCCTGACTCCGTATTCTCTGCCCCGTCAGCAGTCTCGGGGCTGAGCTGGTGGGAGGGAAATAGGGGCCACAGCTTTGTTGGTGGCCTGGTGTGAGTGGGGTTCTGCTGGCCTTTCTGCAGGAGTTGCCAGGCTGCCACCTGTAAAGAAGAGGATGTGTCACCCATACCTTCCGCTGGAATTTCTCTCCGGACAGAGGTGAGGAAGGAAAAAAGCAGTGGGGACCGGGACAGGAGGGGTATCTCAGGCAGGATAATGGAAAGCTTCCGGAAGAGCGCACGGGGCCAGGACAACCTTGGCTGACCTGCAGTCACCATGTTGGCCTGCGTGCTGTCGCTGGTGTGGCTCCGCGGCCCTTCCTCTAGGCTTTCAAACCCTTGTACCTATTCAGGTGTTTTACCTGGGAAGGGTGCGAACAGTTCAGCAGCAGCTGGACTGGGGCTCAGCTCACCTTTATTCAGAGATGCCTCGGCACGGTCTCCCAGCTTTGCAATGAGGACGCTCCTTGCGTGGGGGGTGGGTTGCTGGCTGGATGGGTGATGATTCCACACCTCTGACCAATTTCAGAATTGTTTACCGCTGGAGCAAGTGCCCTGATAGGGTTTTCCTCTGTATAACTGGTGGGTTCAGGTATTTTTTCGTTTATGGTTCAACTTAGATTTTATTCCTCTTTTATGTATTTATAGATATAAGCATGGAAATAATTCATTTCTATAAATACATCTGTGTGAGGGAAGAACTTTTTTCTGTTTTATTTTTAAGTTTTATTTTTTTAAATTTTTAAATTTAATTTTATTTACTTTTTTATACAGCAGGTTATTATCACTTATGTATTTTATGCATATACATGTATACAGGTCAATCCCAATCTCCCAACTCATCCCACCACCACCACCCCATGGCTTCCCACACTTGGTGTCCATACGTTTGTTCTCTACCTCTGCGTCTCTCTTTCTTCCCTGCAAACCAGTTCAACTGTATCATTTTTTTAGGTTCCACATATATGCATTAATATACAATATTTGTTTTCCTCTTTCTGACTTACTTCATTCTGTATGACAGTCTAGAGATCCATCGATGTCTCTAAAATTGACCCAGTTTCATTCCTTTTTATGGCCGAGTAATATTCCATTTTATATATGTACCCCATCTTTATCCATTCATCTGTCTGTGGGCATTTAGGTTGCTTCCATTACCTGGCTATTGTAAATAGTGCTGCAATGAACATCGTGGTGAATGTGCCTTTTTGATTTATGGTTTTCTCTGGGTATATGCCCAGAAGTGGGATTGCTGGATCAGATGGTAATTCTATTTCTAGTTTTTTTAAGGAAACTCCATACTGTTCTCCATAGTGACTGTATCAATTTACATTCCCACCAATAGTGGAAGAGGGTTCCTTTTGTCCACACCCTCCCCAGAATTTGTTGTTTGTAGATTTTCTGATGATGCCGATTCTAACAGGTGTGAGGGGATACCTCATTGTAGTTTTGATTTGCATTTCTCTAATAATTAGTGCTCTTGAGCAGCTTTTCATGTGCGTCTTGGCCCTCTCTGTGTCTTCTTTGAAGAAACGTCTCTTTAGATCTTCTGCCCATTTTTGTATTGGGTTTTTTGTTTTTTTAACATTAAGGTGCATGAGCTGTTTATATATATTGGAGATTAAACCTTTGTCCATTGATTCGTTTGCAACTATTTTCGCCCATTCTGAGGGATGCCTTTTTCCATTCCCGTCTTTTTAACCAAAAAAGAAAGAAAGACAAAGAAGCAGAACACTAAAGTGCATAAAATATGCCTTTTGAAATGGTCGTTTTGAAATATGGACGTCCTTTGAATTTTTTGGTCGATATGTGACCCCAGGATTTGTTTTCAGGGCAGGTGTCATTTACAGGCCTGCAATGCTTTTGAGTATCAACTGACCATTAGCGCTGGGATTAAAGCTGCTGTTGTGTGAAACGGCCACAAGGTGGCAGCAGTTATCCCTTACCAAATCTGGTTACTAGGGCAACAGAGCCTCAATGGAAGTCGTGTTCTAGATTGGAATTTAGAATGGAATGTGCCAGGAGAAAGCCCCTCAAGTTTGTCTCCCTACTTCTTGTTCGTGTTTTTAATTTAATTTTTTATTTTTTATTACAGCAAGTATGATTACAATGTTTGGCTTATTGTAGGTGTCGAAGATGTGGTTCTTTTACACATATACAGATGTCTGTTCTTCCTGGGATCCTTTACCCATGTACGTTATGGCAGAATGTTGAGTAGTCTTCTCTTGGTATTCCATAGGTCTTTGGTGATTATATATGTCACCTCTGTTTGTATATGTCTGTTAACCCCGATATCGTAATGAAACCAATCCTCACACCTTTCCATTGGTGAACCATAAGCTAGTTTAATGAACCTGTGATTGCACTTCTCAGTGGAAATAACTGCCCTGCTATCTCTTTTAGGCAACACCTATAAGTGATATGATATGATATGTGTCTTTCACTTTCTGACTTACTACAAGTCACGTGATTACCTCTAGACTCATCTACGGTGCTGCAAATGGCATTGTGTCCTTATTTTCCTTGGCTTCTATTCTGCCTTAGCGAGGTCCATTTTCAACAATGTGATTCCCTGAGGGCTGTGGATTAGCTGACCTGGGCAGCCTTACCCTGCCGGCCGGCCCTCCCCAGGTGTGCCTGGTTGAGGTCAATATAAACAGCGCTCCAGGCAGCAATAGCCCCTGAAGCTGTGCCTGACTCCATATTCTCTGCCCCGTCAGGAGTCTCGGGGCTGAGCTGGTGGGAGGGAAATAGGGGCCACAGCTTTGTTGGTGGCCTGGTGTGAGTGGGGTTCTGCTGGCCTTTCTGCAGGAGTTGCCAGGCTGCCACCTGTAAAGAAGAGGATGTGTCACCCATACCTTCCGCTGGAATTTCTCTCCGGACAGAGGTGAGGAAGGAAAAAAGCAGTGGGTACCGTGACCTGAGGGGTATCTCAGGCAGGATAATGGAAAGCTTCCGGAAGAGCGCACGGGGCCAGGACAACCTTGGCTGACCTGCAGTCACCATGTTGGCCTGCGTGCTGTCGCTGGTGTGGCTCCGCGGCCCTTCCTCTAGGCTTTCAAACCCTTGTACCTATTCAGGTGTTTTACCTGGGAAGGGTGGGAACAGTTCAGCAGCAGCTGGACTGGGGCTCAGCTCACCTTTATTCAGAGATGCCTCGGCACGGTCTCCCAGCTTTGCAATGAGGACGCTCCTTGCGTGGGGGGTGGGTTGCTGGCTGGATGGGTGATGATTCCACACCTCTGACCAATTTCAGAATTGTTTACCGCTGGAGCAAGTGCCCTGATAGGGTTTTCCTCTGTATAACTGGTGGGTTCAGGTATTTTTTCGTTTATGGTTCAACTTAGATTTTATTCCTCTTTTATGTATTTATAGATATAAGCATGGAAATAATTCATTTATATAAATACATCTGTGTGAAGAGAAGAACTTTTTTCTGTTTTATTTTTAATTTTTATTTTTTAAATTTTTAAATTTAATTTTATTTACTTTTTTATACAGCAGGTTATTATCACTTATGTATTTTATGCATATACATGTATACAGGTCAATCCCAATCTCCCAACTCATCCCACCACCACCACCCCATGGCTTCCCACACTTGGTGTCCATACGTTTGTTCTCTACCTCTGCGTCTCTATTTCTTCCCTGCAAACCAGTTCATCTGTATCATTTTTTTAGGTTCCACATATATGCATTAATATACAATATTTGTTTTCCGCTTTCTGACTTACTTCATTCTGTATGACAGTCTCTAGATCCATCGATGTCTCTACAAATGACCCAGTTTCATTCCTTTTTATGGCCGAGTAATATTCCATTTTATATATGTACCCCATCTTTATCCATTCATCTGTCTGTGGGCATTTAGGTTGCTTCCATTACCTGGCTAATGTAAATAGTGCTGCAATGAACATTGTGGTGAATGTGCCTTTTTGATTTATGGTTTTCTCTGGGTATATGCCCAGAAGTGGGATTGCTGGATCAGATGGTAATTCTATTTCTAGTTTTTTTAAGGAAACTCCATACTGTTCTCCATAGTGACTGTATCAATTTACATTCCCACCAATAGTGGAAGAGGGTTCCTTTTGTCCACACCCTCCCCAGAATTTGTTGTTTGTAGATTTTCTGATGATGCCGATTCTAACAGGTGTGAGGGGATACCTCATTGTAGTTTTGATTTGCATTTCTCTAATAATTAGTGCTCTTGAGCAGCTTTTCATGTGCGTCTTGGCCCTCTCTGTGTCTTCTTTGAAGAAACGTCTCTCTAGATCTTCTGCCCATTTTTGTATTGGGTTTTTTGTTTTTTTAACATTAAGGTGCATGAGCTGTTTATATATATTGGAGATTAAACCTTTGTCCATTGATTCGTTTGCAACTATTTTCGCCCATTCTGAGGGATGCCTTTTTCCATTCCCGTCTTTTTAACCAAAAAAGAAAGAAAGACAAAGAAGCAGAACACTAATGTGCATAAAATATGCCTTTTGAAACGGTCGTTTTGAAATATGGACGTCCTTTGAAATTTTTGGTCGATATGTGACCCCAGGATTTGTTTTCAGGGCAGGTGTCATTTACAGGCCTGCAATGATTTTGAGTATCAACTGACCATTAGCGCTGGATTAAAGCTGCTGTTGTGTGAAACGGCCACAAGGTGGCAGCAGTTATCCCTTACCAAATCTGGTTACTAGGGCAACAGAGCCTCAATGGAAGTCGTGTTCTAGATTGGAATTTAGAATGGAATGAGCCAGGAGAAAGCCCCTCAAGTTTGTCTCCCTACTTCTTGTTCGTATTTTTAATTTAATTTTTTATTTTTTATTACAGCAAGTATGATTACAATGTTTGGCTTATTGTAGGTGTCGAAGATGTGGTTCTTTTACACATATACAGATGTCTGTTCTTCCAGGGATCCTGTACCCATGTACGTTATGACAGAATGTTGAGTAGTCTTCTCTTGGTATTCCATAGGTCTTTGGTGATTATATATGTCACCTCTGTTTGTATATGTCTGTTAACCCCGATATCGTAATAAAACCAATCCTCACACCTTTCCATTGGTGAACCATAAGCTTGTTTAATGAACCTGTGATTGCACTTCTCAGTGGAAATAACTGCCCTGCTATCTCTTTTAGGCAACACCTATAAGTGATATGATATGATATGTGTCTTTCACTTTCTGACTTACTACAAGTCACGTGATCACCTCTAGACTCATCTACGGTCCTGCAAATGGCATTGTGTCCTTATTTTCCTTGGCTTCTATTCTGCCTTAGCGAGGTCCATTTTCAACAATGTGATTCCCTGAGGGTTGTGGATTAGCTGACCTGGGCAGCCTTACCCTGCCGGCCGGCCCTCCCAAGGTGTGCCTGGTTGAGGTCAATATAAACAGCGCTCCAGGCAGCAATAGCCCCTGAAGCTGTGCCTGACTCCGTATTCTCTGCCCCGTCAGCAGTCTCGGGGCTGAGCTGGTGGGAGGGAAATAGGGGCCACAGCTTTGTTGGTGGCCTGGTGTGAGTGGGGTTCTGCTGGCCTTTCTGCAGGAGTTGCCAGGCTGCCACCTGTAAAGAAGAGGATGTGTCACCCATACCTTCCGCTGGAATTTCTCTCCGGACAGAGGTGAGGAAGGAAAAAAGCAGTGGGGACCGGGACAGGAGGGGTATCTCAGGCAGGATAATGGAAAGCTTCCGGAAGAGCGCACGGGGCCAGGACAACCTTGGCTGACCTGCAGTCACCATGTTGGCCTGCGTGCTGTCGCTGGTGTGGCTCCGCGGCCCTTCCTCTAGGCTTTCAAACCCTTGTACCTATTCAGGTGTTTTACCTGGGAAGGGTGCGAACAGTTCAGCAGCAGCTGGACTGGGGCTCAGCTCACCTTTATTCAGAGATGCCTCGGCACGGTCTCCCAGCTTTGCAATGAGGACGCTCCTTGCGTGGGGGGTGGGTTGCTGGCTGGATGGGTGATGATTCCACACCTCTGACCAATTTCAGAATTGTTTACCGCTGGAGCAAGTGCCCTGATAGGGTTTTCCTCTGTATAACTGGTGGGTTCAGGTATTTTTTCGTTTATGGTTCAACTTAGATTTTATTCCTCTTTTATGTATTTATAGATATAAGCATGGAAATAATTCATTTCTATAAATACATCTGTGTGAGGGAAGAACTTTTTTCTGTTTTATTTTTAAGTTTTATTTTTTTAAATTTTTAAATTTAATTTTATTTACTTTTTTATACAGCAGGTTATTATCACTTATGTATTTTATGCATATACATGTATACAGGTCAATCCCAATCTCCCAACTCATCCCACCACCACCACCCCATGGCTTCCCACACTTGGTGTCCATACGTTTGTTCTCTACCTCTGCGTCTCTCTTTCTTCCCTGCAAACCAGTTCAACTGTATCATTTTTTTAGGTTCCACATATATGCATTAATATACAATATTTGTTTTCCGCTTTCTGACTTACTTCATTCTGTATGACAGTCTAGAGATCCATCGATGTCTCTAAAATTGACCCAGTTTCATTCCTTTTTATGGCCGAGTAATATTCCATTTTATATATGTACCCCATCTTTATCCATTCATCTGTCTGTGGGCATTTAGGTTGCTTCCATTACCTGGCTATTGTAAATAGTGCTGCAATGAACATCGTGGTGAATGTGCCTTTTTGATTTATGGTTTTCTCTGGGTATATGCCCAGAAGTGGGATTGCTGGATCAGATGGTAATTCTATTTCTAGTTTTTTTAAGGAAACTCCATACTGTTCTCCATAGTGACTGTATCAATTTACATTCCCACCAATAGTGGAAGAGGGTTCCTTTTGTCCACACCCTCCCCAGAATTTGTTGTTTGTAGATTTTCTGATGATGCCGATTCTAACAGGTGTGAGGGGATACCTCATTGTAGTTTTGATTTGCATTTCTCTAATAATTAGTGCTCTTGAGCAGCTTTTCATGTGCGTCTTGGCCCTCTCTGTGTCTTCTTTGAAGAAACGTCTCTCTAGATCTTCTGCCCATTTTTGTATTGTGTTTTTTGTTTTTTTAACATTAAGGTGCATGAGCTGTTTATATATATTGGAGATTAAACCTTTGTCCATTGATTCGTTTGCAACTATTTTCGCCCATTCTGAGGGATGCCTTTTTCCATTCCCGTCTTTTTAACCAAAAAAGAAAGAAAGACAAAGAAGCAGAACACTAATGTGCATAAAATATGCCTTTAGAAACGGTCGTTTTGAAATATGGACGTCCTTTGAATTTTTTGGTCGATATGTGACCCCAGGATTTGTTTTCAGGGCAGGTGTCATTTACAGGCCTGCAATGCTTTTGAGTATCAACTGACCATTAGCGCTGGGATTAAAGCTGCTGTTGTGTGAAACGGCCACAAGGTGGCAGCAGTTATCCCTTACCAAATCTGGTTACTAGGGCAACAGAGCCTCAAAGGAAGTCGTGTTCTAGATTGGAATTTAGAATGGAATGTGCCAGGAGAAAGCCCCTCAAGTTTGTCTCCCTACTTCTTGTTCGTGTTTTTAATTTAATTTTTTATTTTTTATTACAGCAAGTATGATTACAATGTTTGGCTTATTGTAGGTGTCGAAGATGTGGTTCTTTTACACATATACAGATGTCTGTTCTTCCTGGGATCCTTTACCCATGTACGTTATGGCAGAATGTTGAGTAGTCTTCTCTTGGTATTCCATAGGTCTTTGGTGATTATATATGTCACCTCTGTTTGTATATGTCTGTTAACCCCGATATCGTAATGAAACCAATCCTCACACCTTTCCATTGGTGAACCATAAGCTTGTTTAATGAACCTGTGATTGCACTTCTCAGTGGAAATAACTGCCCTGCTATCTCTTTTAGGCAACACCTATAAGTGATATGATATGATATGTGTCTTTCACTTTCTGACTTACTACAAGTCACGTGATTACCTCTAGACTCATCTACGGTGCTGCAAATGGCATTGTGTCCTTATTTTCCTTGGCTTCTATTCTGCCTTAGCGAGGTCCATTTTCAACAATGTGATTCCCTGAGGGCTGTGGATTAGCTGACCTGGGCAGCCTTACCCTGCCGGCCGGCCCTCCCCAGGTGTGCCTGGTTGAGGTCAATATAAACAGCGCTCCAGGCAGCAATAGCCCCTGAAGCTGTGCCTGACTCCATATTCTCTGCCCCGTCAGGAGTCTCGGGGCTGAGCTGGTGGGAGGGAAATAGGGGCCACAGCTTTGTTGGTGGCCTGGTGTGAGTGGGGTTCTGCTGGCCTTTCTGCAGGAGTTGCCAGGCTGCCACCTGTAAAGAAGAGGATGTGTCACCCATACCTTCCGCTGGAATTTCTCTCCGGACAGAGGTGAGGAAGGAAAAAAGCAGTGGGTACCGTGACCTGAGGGGTATCTCAGGCAGGATAATGGAAAGCTTCCGGAAGAGCGCACGGGGCCAGGACAACCTTGGCTGACCTGCAGTCACCATGTTGGCCTGCGTGCTGTCGCTGGTGTGGCTCCGCGGCCCTTCCTCTAGGCTTTCAAACCCTTGTACATATTCAGGTGTTTTACCTGGGAAGGGTGGGAACAGTTCAGCAGCAGCTGGACTGGGGCTCAGCTCACCTTTATTCAGAGATGCCTCGGCACGGTCTCCCAGCTTTGCAATGAGGACGCTCCTTGCGTGGGGGGTGGGTTGCTGGCTGGATGGGTGATGATTCCACACCTCTGACCAATTTCAGAATTGTTTACCGCTGGAGCAAGTGCCCTGATAGGGTTTTCCTCTGTATAACTGGTGGGTTCAGGTATTTTTTCGTTTATGGTTCAACTTAGATTTTATTCCTCTTTTATGTATTTATAGATATAAGCATGGAAATAATTCATTTATATAAATACATCTGTGTGAAGAGAAGAACTTTTTTCTGTTTTATTTTTAATTTTTATTTTTTAAATTTTTAAATTTAATTTTATTTACTTTTTTATACAGCAGGTTATTATCACTTATGTATTTTATGCATATACATGTATACAGGTCAATCCCAATCTCCCAACTCATCCCACCACCACCACCCCATGGCTTCCCACACTTGGTGTCCATACGTTTGTTCTCTACCTCTGCGTCTCTATTTCTTCCCTGCAAACCAGTTCATCTGTATCATTTTTTTAGGTTCCACATATATGCATTAATATACAATATTTGTTTTCCGCTTTCTGACTTACTTCATTCTGTATGACAGTCTCTAGATCCATCGATGTCTCTACAAATGACCCAGTTTCATTCCTTTTTATGGCCGAGTAATATTCCATTTTATATATGTACCCCATCTTTATCCATTCATCTGTCTGTGGGCATTTAGGTTGCTTCCATTACCTGGCTAATGTAAATAGTGCTGCAATGAACATTGTGGTGAATGTGCATTTTTGATTTATGGTTTTCTCTGGGTATATGCCCAGAAGTGGGATTGCTGGATCAGATGGTAATTCTATTTCTAGTTTTTTTAAGGAAACTCCATACTGTTCTCCATAGTGACTGTATCAATTTACATTCCCACCAATAGTGGAAGAGGGTTCCTTTTGTCCACACCCTCCCCAGAATTTGTTGTTTGTAGATTTTCTGATGATGCCGATTCTAACAGGTGTGAGGGGATACCTCATTGTAGTTTTGATTTGCATTTCTCTAATAATTAGTGCTCTTGAGCAGCTTTTCATGTGCGTCTTGGCCCTCTCTGTGTCTTCTTTGAAGAAACGTCTCTCTAGATCTTCTGCCCATTTTTGTATTGGGTTTTTTGTTTTTTTAACATTAAGGTGCATGAGCTGTTTATATATATTGGAGATTAAACCTTTGTCCATTGATTCGTTTGCAACTATTTTCGCCCATTCTGAGGGATGCCTTTTTCCATTCCCGTCTTTTTAACCAAAAAAGAAAGAAAGACAAAGAAGCAGAACACTAATGTGCATAAAATATGCCTTTTGAAAGGGTCGTTTTGAAATATGGACGTCCTTTGAAATTTTTGGTCGATATGTGACCCCAGGATTTGTTTTCAGGGCAGGTGTCATTTACAGGCCTGCAATGATTTTGAGTATCAACTGACCATTAGCGCTGGATTAAAGCTGCTGTTGTGTGAAACGGCCACAAGGTGGCAGCAGTTATCCCTTACCAAATCTGGTTACTAGGGCAACAGCGCCTCAATGGAAGTCGTGTTCTAGATTGGAATTTAGAATGGAATGAGCCAGGAGAAAGCCCCTCAAGTTTGTCTCCCTACTTCTTGTTCGTATTTTTAATTTAATTTTTTATTTTTTATTACAGCAAGTATGATTACAATGTTTGGCTTATTGTAGGTGTCGAAGATGTGGTTCTTTTACACATATACAGATGTCTGTTCTTCCAGGGATCCTGTACCCATGTACGTTATGACAGAATGTTGAGTAGTCTTCTCTTGGTATTCCATAGGTCTTTGGTGATTATATATGTCACCTCTGTTTGTATATGTCTGTTAACCCCGATATCGTAATGAAACCAATCCTCACACCTTTCCATTGGTGAACCATAAGCTTGTTTAATGAACCTGTGATTGCACTTCTCAGTGGAAATAACTGCCCTGCTATCTCTTTTAGGCAACACCTATAAGTGATATGATATGATATGTGTCTTTCACTTTCTGACTTACTACAAGTCACGTGATCACCTCTAGACTCATCTACGGTCCTGCAAATGGCATTGTGTCCTTATTTTCCTTGGCTTCTATTCTGCCTTAGCGAGGTCCATTTTCAACAATGTGATTCCCTGAGGGTTGTGGATTAGCTGACCTGGGCAGCCTTACCCTGCCGGCCGGCCCTCCCAAGGTGTGCCTGGTTGAGGTCAATATAAACAGCGCTCCAGGCAGCAATAGCCCCTGAAGCTGTGCCTGACTCCGTATTCTCTGCCCCGTCAGCAGTCTCGGGGCTGAGCTGGTGGGAGGGAAATAGGGGCCACAGCTTTGTTGGTGGCCTGGTGTGAGTGGGGTTCTGCTGGCCTTTCTGCAGGAGTTGCCAGGCTGCCACCTGTAAAGAAGAGGATGTGTCACCCATACCTTCCGCTGGAATTTCTCTCCGGACAGAGGTGAGGAAGGAAAAAAGCAGTGGGGACCGGGACAGGAGGGGTATCTCAGGCAGGATAATGGAAAGCTTCCGGAAGAGCGCACGGGGCCAGGACAACCTTGGCTGACCTGCAGTCACCATGTTGGCCTGCGTGCTGTCGCTGGTGTGGCTCCGCGGCCCTTCCTCTAGGCTTTCAAACCCTTGTACCTATTCAGGTGTTTTACCTGGGAAGGGTGCGAACAGTTCAGCAGCAGCTGGACTGGGGCTCAGCTCACCTTTATTCAGAGATGCCTCGGCACGGTCTCCCAGCTTTGCAATGAGGACGCTCCTTGCGTGGGGGGTGGGTTGCTGGCTGGATGGGTGATGATTCCACACCTCTGACCAATTTCAGAATTGTTTACCGCTGGAGCAAGTGCCCTGATAGGGTTTTCCTCTGTATAACTGGTGGGTTCAGGTATTTTTTCGTTTATGGTTCAACTTAGATTTTATTCCTCTTTTATGTATTTATAGATATAAGCATGGAAATAATTCATTTCTATAAATACATCTGTGTGAGGGAAGAACTTTTTTCTGTTTTATTTTTAAGTTTTATTTTTTTAAATTTTTAAATTTAATTTTATTTACTTTTTTATACAGCAGGTTATTATCACTTATGTATTTTATGCATATACATGTATACAGGTCAATCCCAATCTCCCAACTCATCCCACCACCACCACCCCATGGCTTCCCACACTTGGTGTCCATACGTTTGTTCTCTACCTCTGCGTCTCTCTTTCTTCCCTGCAAACCAGTTCAACTGTATCATTTTTTTAGGTTCCACATATATGCATTAATATACAATATTTGTTTTCCTCTTTCTGACTTACTTCATTCTGTATGACAGTCTAGAGATCCATCGATGTCTCTAAAATTGACCCAGTTTCATTCCTTTTTATGGCCGAGTAATATTCCATTTTATATATGTACCCCATCTTTATCCATTCATCTGTCTGTGGGCATTTAGGTTGCTTCCATTACCTGGCTATTGTAAATAGTGCTGCAATGAACATCGTGGTGAATGTGCCTTTTTGATTTATGGTTTTCTCTGGGTATATGCCCAGAAGTGGGATTGCTGGATCAGATGGTAATTCTATTTCTAGTTTTTTTAAGGAAACTCCATACTGTTCTCCATAGTGACTGTATCAATTTACATTCCCACCAATAGTGGAAGAGGGTTCCTTTTGTCCACACCCTCCCCAGAATTTGTTGTTTGTAGATTTTCTGATGATGCCGATTCTAACAGGTGTGAGGGGATACCTCATTGTAGTTTTGATTTGCATTTCTCTAATAATTAGTGCTCTTGAGCAGCTTTTCATGTGCGTCTTGGCCCTCTCTGTGTCTTCTTTGAAGAAACGTCTCTTTAGATCTTCTGCCCATTTTTGTATTGGGTTTTTTGTTTTTTTAACATTAAGGTGCATGAGCTGTTTATATATATTGGAGATTAAACCTTTGTCCATTGATTCGTTTGCAACTATTTTCGCCCATTCTGAGGGATGCCTTTTTCCATTCCCGTCTTTTTAACCAAAAAAGAAAGAAAGACAAAGAAGCAGAACACTAAAGTGCATAAAATATGCCTTTTGAAATGGTCGTTTTGAAATATGGACGTCCTTTGAATTTTTTGGTCGATATGTGACCCCAGGATTTGTTTTCAGGGCAGGTGTCATTTACAGGCCTGCAATGCTTTTGAGTATCAACTGACCATTAGCGCTGGGATTAAAGCTGCTGTTGTGTGAAACGGCCACAAGGTGGCAGCAGTTATCCCTTACCAAATCTGGTTACTAGGGCAACAGAGCCTCAATGGAAGTCGTGTTCTAGATTGGAATTTAGAATGGAATGTGCCAGGAGAAAGCCCCTCAAGTTTGTCTCCCTACTTCTTGTTCGTGTTTTTAATTTAATTTTTTATTTTTTATTACAGCAAGTATGATTACAATGTTTGGCTTATTGTAGGTGTCGAAGATGTGGTTCTTTTACACATATACAGATGTCTGTTCTTCCTGGGATCCTTTACCCATGTACGTTATGGCAGAATGTTGAGTAGTCTTCTCTTGGTATTCCATAGGTCTTTGGTGATTATATATGTCACCTCTGTTTGTATATGTCTGTTAACCCCGATATCGTAATGAAACCAATCCTCACACCTTTCCATTGGTGAACCATAAGCTAGTTTAATGAACCTGTGATTGCACTTCTCAGTGGAAATAACTGCCCTGCTATCTCTTTTAGGCAACACCTATAAGTGATATGATATGATATGTGTCTTTCACTTTCTGACTTACTACAAGTCACGTGATTACCTCTAGACTCATCTACGGTGCTGCAAATGGCATTGTGTCCTTATTTTCCTTGGCTTCTATTCTGCCTTAGCGAGGTCCATTTTCAACAATGTGATTCCCTGAGGGCTGTGGATTAGCTGACCTGGGCAGCCTTACCCTGCCGGCCGGCCCTCCCCAGGTGTGCCTGGTTGAGGTCAATATAAACAGCGCTCCAGGCAGCAATAGCCCCTGAAGCTGTGCCTGACTCCATATTCTCTGCCCCGTCAGGAGTCTCGGGGCTGAGCTGGTGGGAGGGAAATAGGGGCCACAGCTTTGTTGGTGGCCTGGTGTGAGTGGGGTTCTGCTGGCCTTTCTGCAGGAGTTGCCAGGCTGCCACCTGTAAAGAAGAGGATGTGTCACCCATACCTTCCGCTGGAATTTCTCTCCGGACAGAGGTGAGGAAGGAAAAAAGCAGTGGGTACCGTGACCTGAGGGGTATCTCAGGCAGGATAATGGAAAGCTTCCGGAAGAGCGCACGGGGCCAGGACAACCTTGGCTGACCTGCAGTCACCATGTTGGCCTGCGTGCTGTCGCTGGTGTGGCTCCGCGGCCCTTCCTCTAGGCTTTCAAACCCTTGTACCTATTCAGGTGTTTTACCTGGGAAGGGTGGGAACAGTTCAGCAGCAGCTGGACTGGGGCTCAGCTCACCTTTATTCAGAGATGCCTCGGCACGGTCTCCCAGCTTTGCAATGAGGACGCTCCTTGCGTGGGGGGTGGGTTGCTGGCTGGATGGGTGATGATTCCACACCTCTGACCAATTTCAGAATTGTTTACCGCTGGAGCAAGTGCCCTGATAGGGTTTTCCTCTGTATAACTGGTGGGTTCAGGTATTTTTTCGTTTATGGTTCAACTTAGATTTTATTCCTCTTTTATGTATTTATAGATATAAGCATGGAAATAATTCATTTATATAAATACATCTGTGTGAAGAGAAGAACTTTTTTCTGTTTTATTTTTAATTTTTATTTTTTAAATTTTTAAATTTAATTTTATTTACTTTTTTATACAGCAGGTTATTATCACTTATGTATTTTATGCATATACATGTATACAGGTCAATCCCAATCTCCCAACTCATCCCACCACCACCACCCCATGGCTTCCCACACTTGGTGTCCATACGTTTGTTCTCTACCTCTGCGTCTCTATTTCTTCCCTGCAAACCAGTTCATCTGTATCATTTTTTTAGGTTCCACATATATGCATTAATATACAATATTTGTTTTCCGCTTTCTGACTTACTTCATTCTGTATGACAGTCTCTAGATCCATCGATGTCTCTACAAATGACCCAGTTTCATTCCTTTTTATGGCCGAGTAATATTCCATTTTATATATGTACCCCATCTTTATCCATTCATCTGTCTGTGGGCATTTAGGTTGCTTCCATTACCTGGCTAATGTAAATAGTGCTGCAATGAACATTGTGGTGAATGTGCATTTTTGATTTATGGTTTTCTCTGGGTATATGCCCAGAAGTGGGATTGCTGGATCAGATGGTAATTCTATTTCTAGTTTTTTTAAGGAAACTCCATACTGTTCTCCATAGTGACTGTATCAATTTACATTCCCACCAATAGTGGAAGAGGGTTCCTTTTGTCCACACCCTCCCCAGAATTTGTTGTTTGTAGATTTTCTGATGATGCCGATTCTAACAGGTGTGAGGGGATACCTCATTGTAGTTTTGATTTGCATTTCTCTAATAATTAGTGCTCTTGAGCAGCTTTTCATGTGCGTCTTGGCCCTCTCTGTGTCTTCTTTGAAGAAACGTCTCTCTAGATCTTCTGCCCATTTTTGTATTGGGTTTTTTGTTTTTTTAACATTAAGGTGCATGAGCTGTTTATATATATTGGAGATTAAACCTTTGTCCATTGATTCGTTTGCAACTATTTTCGCCCATTCTGAGGGATGCCTTTTTCCATTCCCGTCTTTTTAACCAAAAAAGAAAGAAAGACAAAGAAGCAGAACACTAATGTGCATAAAATATGCCTTTTGAAACGGTCGTTTTGAAATATGGACGTCCTTTGAAATTTTTGGTCGATATGTGACCCCAGGATTTGTTTTCAGGGCAGGTGTCATTTACAGGCCTGCAATGATTTTGAGTATCAACTGACCATTAGCGCTGGATTAAAGCTGCTGTTGTGTGAAACGGCCACAAGGTGGCAGCAGTTATCCCTTACCAAATCTGGTTACTAGGGCAACAGAGCCTCAATGGAAGTCGTGTTCTAGATTGGAATTTAGAATGGAATGAGCCAGGAGAAAGCCCCTCAAGTTTGTCTCCCTACTTCTTGTTCGTATTTTTAATTTAATTTTTTATTTTTTATTACAGCAAGTATGATTACAATGTTTGGCTTATTGTAGGTGTCGAAGATGTGGTTCTTTTACACATATACAGATGTCTGTTCTTCCAGGGATCCTGTACCCATGTACGTTATGACAGAATGTTGAGTAGTCTTCTCTTGGTATTCCATAGGTCTTTGGTGATTATATATGTCACCTCTGTTTGTATATGTCTGTTAACCCCGATATCGTAATAAAACCAATCCTCACACCTTTCCATTGGTGAACCATAAGCTTGTTTAATGAACCTGTGATTGCACTTCTCAGTGGAAATAACTGCCCTGCTATCTCTTTTAGGCAACACCTATAAGTGATATGATATGATATGTGTCTTTCACTTTCTGACTTACTACAAGTCACGTGATCACCTCTAGACTCATCTACGGTCCTGCAAATGGCATTGTGTCCTTATTTTCCTTGGCTTCTATTCTGCCTTAGCGAGGTCCATTTTCAACAATGTGATTCCCTGAGGGTTGTGGATTAGCTGACCTGGGCAGCCTTACCCTGCCGGCCGGCCCTCCCAAGGTGTGCCTGGTTGAGGTCAATATAAACAGCGCTCCAGGCAGCAATAGCCCCTGAAGCTGTGCCTGACTCCGTATTCTCTGCCCCGTCAGCAGTCTCGGGGCTGAGCTGGTGGGAGGGAAATAGGGGCCACAGCTTTGTTGGTGGCCTGGTGTGAGTGGGGTTCTGCTGGCCTTTCTGCAGGAGTTGCCAGGCTGCCACCTGTAAAGAAGAGGATGTGTCACCCATACCTTCCGCTGGAATTTCTCTCCGGACAGAGGTGAGGAAGGAAAAAAGCAGTGGGGACCGGGACAGGAGGGGTATCTCAGGCAGGATAATGGAAAGCTTCCGGAAGAGCGCACGGGGCCAGGACAACCTTGGCTGACCTGCAGTCACCATGTTGGCCTGCGTGCTGTCGCTGGTGTGGCTCCGCGGCCCTTCCTCTAGGCTTTCAAACCCTTGTACCTATTCAGGTGTTTTACCTGGGAAGGGTGCGAACAGTTCAGCAGCAGCTGGACTGGGGCTCAGCTCACCTTTATTCAGAGATGCCTCGGCACGGTCTCCCAGCTTTGCAATGAGGACGCTCCTTGCGTGGGGGGTGGGTTGCTGGCTGGATGGGTGATGATTCCACACCTCTGACCAATTTCAGAATTGTTTACCGCTGGAGCAAGTGCCCTGATAGGGTTTTCCTCTGTATAACTGGTGGGTTCAGGTATTTTTTCGTTTATGGTTCAACTTAGATTTTATTCCTCTTTTATGTATTTATAGATATAAGCATGGAAATAATTCATTTCTATAAATACATCTGTGTGAGGGAAGAACTTTTTTCTGTTTTATTTTTAAGTTTTATTTTTTTAAATTTTTAAATTTAATTTTATTTACTTTTTTATACAGCAGGTTATTATCACTTATGTATTTTATGCATATACATGTATACAGGTCAATCCCAATCTCCCAACTCATCCCACCACCACCACCCCATGGCTTCCCACACTTGGTGTCCATACGTTTGTTCTCTACCTCTGCGTCTCTCTTTCTTCCCTGCAAACCAGTTCAACTGTATCATTTTTTTAGGTTCCACATATATGCATTAATATACAATATTTGTTTTCCGCTTTCTGACTTACTTCATTCTGTATGACAGTCTAGAGATCCATCGATGTCTCTAAAATTGACCCAGTTTCATTCCTTTTTATGGCCGAGTAATATTCCATTTTATATATGTACCCCATCTTTATCCATTCATCTGTCTGTGGGCATTTAGGTTGCTTCCATTACCTGGCTATTGTAAATAGTGCTGCAATGAACATCGTGGTGAATGTGCCTTTTTGATTTATGGTTTTCTCTGGGTATATGCCCAGAAGTGGGATTGCTGGATCAGATGGTAATTCTATTTCTAGTTTTTTTAAGGAAACTCCATACTGTTCTCCATAGTGACTGTATCAATTTACATTCCCACCAATAGTGGAAGAGGGTTCCTTTTGTCCACACCCTCCCCAGAATTTGTTGTTTGTAGATTTTCTGATGATGCCGATTCTAACAGGTGTGAGGGATACCTCATTGTAGTTTTGATTTGCATTTCTCTAATAATTAGTGCTCTTGAGCAGCTTTTCATGTGCGTCTTGGCCCTCTCTGTGTCTCCTTTGAAGAAACGTCTCTTTAGATCTTCTGCCCATTTTTGTATTGGGTTTTTTGTTTTTTTAACATTAAGGTGCATGAGCTGTTTATATATATTGGAGATTAAACCTTTGTCCATTGATTCGTTTGCAACTATTTTCGCCCATTCTGAGGGATGCCTTTTTCCATTCCCGTCTTTTTAACCAAAAAAGAAAGAAAGACAAAGAAGCAGAACACTAATGTGCATAAAATATGCCTTTTGAAACGGTCGTTTTGAAATATGGACGTCCTTTGAATTTTTTGGTCGATATGTGACCCCAGGATTTGTTTTCAGGGCAGGTGTCATTTACAGGCCTGCAATGCTTTTGAGTATCAACTGACCATTAGCGCTGGGATTAAAGCTGCTGTTGTGTGAAACGGCCACAAGGTGGCAGCAGTTATCCCTTACCAAATCTGGTTACTAGGGCAACAGAGCCTCAATGGAAGTCGTGTTCTAGATTGGAATTTAGAATGGAATGTGCCAGGAGAAAGCCCCTCAAGTTTGTCTCCCTACTTCTTGTTCGTGTTTTTAATTTAATTTTTTATTTTTTATTACAGCAAGTATGATTACAATGTTTGGCTTATTGTAGGTGTCGAAGATGTGGTTCTTTTACACATATACAGATGTCTGTTCTTCCTGGGATCCTTTACCCATGTACGTTATGACAGAATGTTGAGTAGTCTTCTCTTGGTATTCCATAGGTCTTTGGTGATTATATATGTCACCTCTGTTTGTATATGTCTGTTAACCCCGATATCGTAATGAAACCAATCCTCACACCTTTCCATTGGTGAACCATAAGCTTGTTTAATGAACCTGTGATTGCACTTCTCAGTGGAAATAACTGCCCTGCTATCTCTTTTAGGCAACACCTATAAGTGATATGATATGATATGTGTCTTTCACTTTCTGACTTACTACAAGTCACGTGATTACCTCTAGACTCATCTACGGTGCTGCAAATGGCATTGTGTCCTTATTTTCCTTGGCTTCTATTCTGCCTTAGCGAGGTCCATTTTCAACAATGTGATTCCCTGAGGGCTGTGGATTAGCTGACCTGGGCAGCCTTACCCTGCCGGCCGGCCCTCCCCAGGTGTGCCTGGTTGAGGTCAATATAAACAGCGCTCCAGGCAGCAATAGCCCCTGAAGCTGTGCCTGACTCCATATTCTCTGCCCCGTCAGCAGTCTCGGGGCTGAGCTGGTGGGAGGGAAATAGGGGCCACAGCTTTGTTGGTGGCCTGGTGTGAGTGGGGTTCTGCTCGCCATTCTGCAGGGGTTGCCAGGCTGCCACCTGTAAAGAAGAGGATGTGTCACCCATACCTTCCGCTGGAATTTCTCTCCGGACAGAGGTGAGGAAGGAAAAAAGCAGTGGGTACCGGGACATGAGGGATATCTCAGGCAGGATAATGGAAAGCTTCCGGAAGAGCGCACGGGGCCAGGACAACCTTGGCTGACCTGCAGTCACCATGTTGGCCTGCGTGCTGTCGCTGGTGTGGCTCCGCGGCCCTTCCTCTAGGCTTTCAAGCCCTTGTACATATTCAGGTGTTTTACCTGGGAAGGGTGGGAACAGTTCAGCAGCAGCTGGACTGGGGCTCAGCTCACCTTTATTCAGAGATGCCTCGGCACGGTCTCCCAGCTTTGCAATGAGGACGCTCCTTGCGTGGTGGGTGGGTTGCTGGCTGGATGGGTGATGATTCCACACCTCTGACCAATTTCAGAATTGTTTACCGCTGGAGCAAGTGCCCTGATAGGGTTTTCCTCTGTATAACTGGTGGGTTCAGGTATTTTTTCGTTTATGGTTCAACTTAGATTTTATTCCTCTTTTATGTATTTATAGATATAAGCATGGAAATAATTCATTTCTATAAATACATCTGTGTGAAGAGAGGAACTTTTTTCTGATTTATTTTTAATTTTTATTTTTTAAATTTTTTAATTTAATTTTATTTACTTTTTTATACAGCAGGTTATTATCACTTATGTATTTTATGCATATACATGTATACAGGTCAATCCCAATCTCCCAACTCATCCCACCACCACCACCCCATGGCTTCCCACACTTGGTGTCCATACGTTTGTTCTCTACCTCTGCGTCTCTATTTCTTCCCTGCAAACCAGTTCATCTGTATCATTTTTTTAGGTTCCACATATATGCATTAATATACAATATTTGTTTTCCGCTTTCTGACTTACTTCATTCTGTATGACAGTCTAGAGATCCATCGATGTCTCTACAAATGACCCAGTTTCATTCCATTTTATGGCCGAGTAATATTCCATTTTATATATGTACCCCATCTTTATCCATTCATCTGTCTGTGGGCATTTAGGTTGCTTCCATTACCTGGCTATTGTAAATAGTGCTGCAATGAACATTGTGGTGAATGTGCCTTTTTGATTTATGGTTTTCTCTGGGTATATGCCCAGAAGTGGGATTGCTGGATCAGATGGTAATTCTATTTCTAGTTTTTTTAAGGAAACTCCATACTGTTCTCCATAGTGACTGTATCAATTTACATTCCCACCAATAGTGGAAGAGGGTTCCTTTTGTCCACACCCTCCCCAGAATTTGTTGTTTGTAGATTTTCTGATGATGCCGATTCTAACAGGTGTGAGGGGATACCTCATTGTAGTTTTGATTTGCATTTCTCTAATAATTAGTGCTCTTGAGCAGCTTTTCATGTGCGTCTTGGCCCTCTCTGTGTCTTCTTTGAAGAAACGTCTCTCTAGATCTTCTGCCCATTTTTGTATTGGGTTTTTTGTTTTTTTAACATTAAGGTGCATGAGCTGTTTATATATATTGGAGATTAAACCTTTGTCCATTGATTCGTTTGCAACTATTTTCGCCCATTCTGAGGGATGCCTTTTTCCATTCCCGTCTTTTTAACCAAAAAAGAAAGAAAGACAAAGAAGCAGAACACTAATGTGCATAAAATATGCCTTTTGAAATGGTCGTTTTGAAATATGGACGTCCTTTGAAATTTTTGGTCGATATGTGACCCCAGGATTTGTTTTCAGGGCAGGTGTCATTTACAGGCCTGCAATGATTTTGAGTATCAACTGACCATTAGCGCTGGATTAAAGCTGCTGTTGTGTGAAACGGCCACAAGGTGGCAGCAGTTATCCCTTACCAAATCTGGTTACTAGGGCAACAGAGCCTCAATGGAAGTCGTGTTCTAGATTGGAATTTAGAATGGAATGTGCCAGGAGAAAGCCCCTCAAGTTTGTCTCCCTACTTCTTGTTCGTATTTTTAATTTAATTTTTTATTTTTTATTACAGCAAGTATGATTACAATGTTTGGCTTATTGTAGGTGTCGAAGATGTGGTTCTTTTACACATATACAGATGTCTGTTCTTCCAGGGATCCTGTACCCATGTACGTTATGACAGAATGTTGAGTAGTCTTCTCTTGGTATTCCATAGGTCTTTGGTGATTATATATGTCACCTCTGTTTGTATATGTCTGTTAACCCCGATATCGTAATGAAACCAATCCTCACACCTTTCCATTGGTGAACCATAAGCTAGTTTAATGAACCTGTGATTGCACTTCTCAGTGGAAATAACTGCCCTGCTATCTCTTTTAGGCAACACCTATAAGTGATATGATATGATATGTGTCTTTCACTTTCTGACTTACTACAAGTCACGTGATTACCTCTAGACTCATCTACGGTCCTGCAAATGGCATTGTGTCCTTATTTTCCTTGGCTTCTATTCTGCCTTAGCGAGGTCCATTTTCAACAATGTGATTCCCTGAGGGTTGTGGATTAGCTGACCTGGGCAGCCTTACCCTGCCGGCCGGCCCTCCCAAGGTGTGCCTGGTTGAGGTCAATATAAACAGCGCTCCAGGCAGCAATAGCCCCTGAAGCTGTGCCTGACTCCGTATTCTCTGCCCCGTCAGCAGTCTCGGGGCTGAGCTGGTGGGAGGGAAATAGGGGCCACAGCTTTGTTGGTGGCCTGGTGTGAGTGGGGTACTGCTGGCCTTTCTGCAGGAGTTGCCAGGCTGCCACCTGTAAAGAAGAGGATGTGTCACCCATACCTTCCGCTGGAATTTCTCTCCGGACAGAGGTGAGGAAGGAAAAAAGCAGTGGGGACCGGGACAGGAGGGGTATCTCAGGCAGGATAATGGAAAGCTTCCGGAAGAGCGCACGGGGCCAGGACATCCTTGGCTGACCTGCAGTCACCATGTTGGCCTGCGTGCTGTCGCTGGTGTGGCTCCGCGGCCCTTCCTCTAGGCTTTCAAACCCTTGTACATATTCAGGTGTTTTACCTGGGAAGGGTGGGAACAGTTCAGCAGCAGCTGGACTGGGGCTCAGCTCACCTTTATTCAGAGATGCCTCGGCACGGTCTCCCAGCTTTGCAATGAGGACGCTCCTTGCGTGGGGGGTGGGTTGCTGGCTGGATGGGTGATGATTCCACACCTCTGACCAATTTCAGAATTGTTTACCGCTGGAGCAAGTGCCCTGATAGGGTTTTCCTCTGTATAACTGGTGGGTTCAGGTATTTTTTCGTTTATGGTTCAACTTAGATTTTATTCCTCTTTTATGTATTTATAGATATAAGCATGGAAATAATTCATTTCTATAAATACATCTGTGTGAGGGAAGAACTTTTTTCTGTTTTATTTTTAAGTTTTATTTTTTTAAATTTTTAAATTTAATTTTATTTACTTTTTTATACAGCAGGTTATTATCACTTATGTATTTTATGCATATACATGTATACAGGTCAATCCCAATCTCCCAACTCATCCCACCACCACCACCCCATGGCTTCCCACACTTGGTGTCCATACGTTTGTTCTCTACCTCTGCGTCTCTCTTTCTTCCCTGCAAACCAGTTCATCTGTATCATTTTTTTAGGTTCCACATATATGCATTAATATACAATATTTGTTTTCCTCTTTCTGACTTACTTCATTCTGTATGACAGTCTAGAGATCCATCGATGTCTCTAAAATTGACCCAGTTTCATTCCTTTTTATGGCCGAGTAATATTCCATTTTATATATGTACCCCATCTTTATCCATTCATCTGTCTGTGGGCAGTTAGGTTGCTTCCATTACCTGGCTATTGTAAATAGTGCTGCAATGAACATTGTGGTGAATGTGCCTTTTTGATTTATGGTTTTCTCTGGGTATATGCCCAGAAGTGGGATTGCTGGATCAGATGGTAATTCTATTTCTAGTTTTTTTAAGGAAACTCCATACTGTTCTCCATAGTGACTGTATCAATTTACATTCCCACCAATAGTGGAAGAGGGTTCCTTTTGTCCACACCCTCCCCAGAATTTGTTGTTTGTAGATTTTCTGATGATGCCGATTCTAACAGGTGTGAGGGGATACCTCATTGTAGTTTTGATTTGCATTTCTCTAATAATTAGTGCTCTTGAGCAGCTTTTCATGTGCGTCTTGGCCCTCTCTGTGTCTTCTTTGAAGAAACGTCTCTTTAGATCTTCTGCCCATTTTTGTATTGGGTTTTTTGTTTTTTTAACATTAAGGTGCATGAGCTGTTTATATATATTGGAGATTAAACCTTTGTCCATTGATTCGTTTGCAACTATTTTCGCCCATTCTGAGGGATGCCTTTTTCCATTCCCGTCTTTTTAACCAAAAAAGAAAGAAAGACAAAGAAGCAGAACACTAATGTGCATAAAATATGCCTTTTGAAACGGTCGTTTTGAAATATGGACGTCCTTTGAATTTTTTGGTCGATATGTGACCCCAGGATTTGTTTTCAGGGCAGGTGTCATTTACAGGCCTGCAATGCTTTTGAGTATCAACTGACCATTAGCGCTGGGATTAAAGCTGCTGTTGTGTGAAACGGCCACAAGGTGGCAGCAGTTATCCCTTACCAAATCTGGTTACTAGGGCAACAGAGCCTCAATGGAAGTCGTGTTCTAGATTGGAATTTAGAATGGAATGTGCCAGGAGAAAGCCCCTCAAGTTTGTCTCCCTACTTCTTGTTCGTGTTTTTAATTTAATTTTTTATTTTTTATTACAGCAAGTATGATTACAATGTTTGGCTTATTGTAGGTGTCGAAGATGTGGTTCTTTTACACATATACAGATGTCTGTTCTTCCTGGGATCCTTTACCCATGTACGTTATGACAGAATGTTGAGTAGTCTTCTCTTGGTATTCCATAGGTCTTTGGTGATTATATATGTCACCTCTGTTTGTATATGTCTGTTAACCCCGATATCGTAATGAAACCAATCCTCACACCTTTCCATTGGTGAACCATAAGCTAGTTTAATGAACCTGTGATTGCACTTCTCAGTGGAAATAACTGCCCTGCTATCTCTTTTAGGCAACACCTATAAGTGATATGATATGATATGTGTCTTTCACTTTCTGACTTACTACAAGTCACGTGATTACCTCTAGACTCATCTACGGTCCTGCAAATGGCATTGTGTCCTTATTTTCCTTGGCTTCTATTCTGCCTTAGCGAGGTCCATTTTCAACAATGTGATTCCCTGAGGGTTGTGGATTAGCTGACCTGGGCAGCCTTACCCTGCCGGCCGGCCCTCCCAAGGTGTGCCTGGTTGAGGTCAATATAAACAGCGCTCCAGGCAGCAATAGCCCCTGAAGCTGTGCCTGACTCCGTATTCTCTGCCCCGTCAGCAGTCTCGGGGCTGAGCTGGTGGGAGGGAAATAGGGGCCACAGCTTTGTTGGTGGCCTGGTGTGAGTGGGGTACTGCTGGCCTTTCTGCAGGAGTTGCCAGGCTGCCACCTGTAAAGAAGAGGATGTGTCACCCATACCTTCCGCTGGAATTTCTCTCCGGACAGAGGTGAGGAAGGAAAAAAGCAGTGGGGACCGGGACAGGAGGGGTATCTCAGGCAGGATAATGGAAAGCTTCCGGAAGAGCGCACGGGGCCAGGACATCCTTGGCTGACCTGCAGTCACCATGTTGGCCTGCGTGCTGTCGCTGGTGTGGCTCCGCGGCCCTTCCTCTAGGCTTTCAAACCCTTGTACATATTCAGGTGTTTTACCTGGGAAGGGTGGGAACAGTTCAGCAGCAGCTGGACTGGGGCTCAGCTCACCTTTATTCAGAGATGCCTCGGCACGGTCTCCCAGCTTTGCAATGAGGACGCTCCTTGCGTGGGGGGTGGGTTGCTGGCTGGATGGGTGATGATTCCACACCTCTGACCAATTTCAGAATTGTTTACCGCTGGAGCAAGTGCCCTGATAGGGTTTTCCTCTGTATAACTGGTGGGTTCAGGTATTTTTTCGTTTATGGTTCAACTTAGATTTTATTCCTCTTTTATGTATTTATAGATATAAGCATGGAAATAATTCATTTCTATAAATACATCTGTGTGAGGGAAGAACTTTTTTCTGTTTTATTTTTAAGTTTTATTTTTTTAAATTTTTAAATTTAATTTTATTTACTTTTTTATACAGCAGGTTATTATCACTTATGTATTTTATGCATATACATGTATACAGGTCAATCCCAATCTCCCAACTCATCCCACCACCACCACCCCATGGCTTCCCACACTTGGTGTCCATACGTTTGTTCTCTACCTCTGCGTCTCTCTTTCTTCCCTGCAAACCAGTTCATCTGTATCATTTTTTTAGGTTCCACATATATGCATTAATATACAATATTTGTTTTCCTCTTTCTGACTTACTTCATTCTGTATGACAGTCTAGAGATCCATCGATGTCTCTAAAATTGACCCAGTTTCATTCCTTTTTATGGCCGAGTAATATTCCATTTTATATATGTACCCCATCTTTATCCATTCATCTGTCTGTGGGCATTTAGGTTGCTTCCATTACCTGGCTATTGTAAATAGTGCTGCAATGAACATTGTGGTGAATGTGCCTTTTTGATTTATGGTTTTCTCTGGGTATATGCCCAGAAGTGGGATTGCTGGATCAGATGGTAATTCTATTTCTAGTTTTTTTAAGGAAACTCCATACTGTTCTCCATAGTGACTGTATCAATTTACATTCCCACCAATAGTGGAAGAGGGTTCCTTTTGTCCACACCCTCCCCAGAATTTGTTGTTTGTAGATTTTCTGATGATGCCGATTCTAACAGGTGTGAGGGGATACCTCATTGTAGTTTTGATTTGCATTTCTCTAATAATTAGTGCTCTTGAGCAGCTTTTCATGTGCGTCTTGGCCCTCTCTGTGTCTTCTTTGAAGAAACGTCTCTTTAGATCTTCTGCCCATTTTTGTATTGGGTTTTTTGTTTTTTTAACATTAAGGTGCATGAGCTGTTTATATATATTGGAGATTAAACCTTTGTCCATTGATTCGTTTGCAACTATTTTCGCCCATTCTGAGGGATGCCTTTTTCCATTCCCGTCTTTTTAACCAAAAAAGAAAGAAAGACAAAGAAGCAGAACACTAATGTGCATAAAATATGCCTTTTGAAACGGTCGTTTTGAAATATGGACGTCCTTTGAATTTTTTGGTCGATATGTGACCCCAGGATTTGTTTTCAGGGCAGGTGTCATTTACAGGCCTGCAATGCTTTTGAGTATCAACTGACCATTAGCGCTGGGATTAAAGCTGCTGTTGTGTGAAACGGCCACAAGGTGGCAGCAGTTATCCCTTACCAAATCTGGTTACTAGGGCAACAGAGCCTCAATGGAAGTCGTGTTCTAGATTGGAATTTAGAATGGAATGTGCCAGGAGAAAGCCCCTCAAGTTTGTCTCCCTACTTCTTGTTCGTGTTTTTAATTTAATTTTTTATTTTTTATTACAGCAAGTATGATTACAATGTTTGGCTTATTGTAGGTGTCGAAGATGTGGTTCTTTTACACATATACAGATGTCTGTTCTTCCTGGGATCCTTTACCCATGTACGTTATGACAGAATGTTGAGTAGTCTTCTCTTGGTATTCCATAGGTCTTTGGTGATTATATATGTCACCTCTGTTTGTATATGTCTGTTAACCCCGATATCGTAATGAAACCAATCCTCACACCTTTCCATTGGTGAACCATAAGCTTGTTTAATGAACCTGTGATTGCACTTCTCAGTGGAAATAACTGCCCTGCTATCTCTTTTAGGCAACACCTATAAGTGATATGATATGATATGTGTCTTTCACTTTCTGACTTACTACAAGTCACGTGATTACCTCTAGACTCATCTACGGTGCTGCAAATGGCATTGTGTCCTTATTTTCCTTGGCTTCTATTCTGCCTTAGCGAGGTCCATTTTCAACAATGTGATTCCCTGAGGGTTGTGGATTAGCTGACCTGGGCAGCCTTACCCTGCCGGCCGGCCCTCCCCAGGTGTGCCTGGTTGAGGTCAATATAAACAGCGCTCCAGGCAGCAATAGCCCCTGAAGCTGTGCCTGACTCCGTATTCTCTGCCCCGTCAGCAGTCTCGGGGCTGAGCTGGTGGGAGGGAAATAGGGGCCACAGCTTTGTTGGTGGCCTGGTGTGAGTGGGGTTCTGCTGGCCTTTCTGCAGGAGTTGCCAGGCTGCCACCTGTAAAGAAGAGGATGTGTCACCCATACCTTCCGCTGGAATATCTCTCCGGACAGAGGTGAGGAAGGAAAAAATCAGTGGGTACCGGGACAGGAGGGGTATCTCAGGCAGGATAATGGAAAGCTTCCGGAAGAGCGCACGGGGCCAGGACAACCTTGGCTGACCTGCAGTCACCATGTTGGCCTGCGTGCTGTCGCTGGTGTGGCTCCGCGGCCCTACCTCTAGGCTTTCAAGCCCTTGTACATATTCAGGTGTTTTACCTGGGAAGGGTGGGAACAGTTCAGCAGCAGCTGGACTGGGGCTCAGCTCACCTTTATTCAGAGATGCCTCGGCACGGTCTCCCAGCTTTGCAATGAGGACGCTCCTTGCGTGGGGGGTGGGTTGCTGGCTGGATGGGTGATGATTCCACACCTCTGACCAATTTCAGAATTGTTTACCGCTGGAGCAAGTGCCCTGATAGGGTTTTCCTCTGTATAACTGGTGGGTTCAGGTATTTTTTCGTTTATGGTTCAACTTAGATTTTATTCCTCTTTTATGTATTTATAGATATAAGCATGGAAATAATTCATTTCTATAAATACATCTGTGTGAAGGGAAGAACTTTTTTCTGTTTTATTTTTAAGTTTTATTTTTTTAAATTTTAAGTTTAATTTTATTTACTTTTTTATACAGCAGGTTATTATCACTTATGTATTTTATGCATATACACGTATACAGGTCAATCCCAATCTCCCAACTCATCCCACCACCACCACCCCATGGCTTCCCACACTTGGTGTCCATACGTTTGTTCTCTACCTCTGCGTCTCTATTTCTTCCCTGCAAACCAGTTCATCTGTATCATTTTTTTAGGTTCCACATATATGCATTAATATACAATATTTGTTTTCCGCTTTCTGACTTACTTCATTCTGTATGACAGTCTCTAGATCCATCGATGTCTCTACAAATGACCCAGTTTCATTCCTTTTTATGGCCGAGTAATATTCCATTTTATATATGTACCCCATCTTTATCCATTCATCTGTCTGTGGGCATTTAGGTTGCTTCCATTACCTGGCTATTGTAAATAGTGCTGCAATGAACATTGTGGTGAATGTGCCTTTTTGATTTATGGTTTTCTCTGGGTATATGCCCAGAAGTGGGATTGCTGGATCAGATGGTAATTCTATTTCTAGTTTTTTTAAGGAAACTCCATACTGTTCTCCATAGTGACTGTATCAATTTACATTCCCACCAATAGTGGAAGAGGGTTCCTTTTGTCCACACCCTCCCCAGAATTTGTTGTTTGTAGATTTTCTGATGATGCCGATTCTAACAGGTGTGAGGGGATACCTCATTGTAGTTTTGATTTGCATTTCTCTAATAATTAGTGCTCTTGAGCAGCTTTTCATGTGCGTCTTGGCCCTCTCTGTGTCTTCTTTGAAGAAACGTCTCTTTAGATCTTCTGCCCATTTTTGTATTGGGTTTTTTGTTTTTTTAACATTAAGGTGCATGAGCTGTTTATATATATTGGAGATTAAACCTTTGTCCATTGATTCGTTTGCAACTATTTTCGCCCATTCTGAGGGATGCCTTTTTCCATTCCCGTCTTTTTAACCAAAAAAGAAAGAAAGACAAAGAAGCAGAACACTAATGTGCATAAAATATGCCTTTTGAAACGGTCGTTTTGAAATATGGACGTCCTTTGAATTTTTTGGTCGATATGTGACCCCAGGATTTGTTTTCAGGGCAGGTGTCATTTACAGGCCTGCAATGCTTTTGAGTATCAACTGACCATTAGCGCTGGATTAAAGCTGCTGTTGTGTGAAACGGCCACAATGTGGCAGCAGTTATCCCTTACCAAATCTGGTTACTAGGGCAACAGAGCCTCAATGGAAGTCGTGTTCTAGATTGGAATTTAGAATGGAATGTGCCAGGAGAAAGCCCCTCAAGTTTGTCTCCCTACTTCTTGTTCGTATTTTTAATTTAATTTTTTATTTTTTATTACAGCAAGTATGATTACAATGTTTGGGTTATTGTAGGTGTCGAAGATGTGGTTCTTTTACACATATACAGATGTCTGTTCTTCCTGGGATCCTTTACCCATGTACGTTATGACAGAATGTTGAGTAGTCTTCTCTTGGTATTCCATAGGTCTTTGGTGATTATATATGTCACCTCTGTTTGTATATGTCTGTTCACCCCGATATCGTAATGAAACCAATCCTCACACCTTTCCATTGGTGAACCATAAGCTTGTTTAATGAACCTGTGATTGCACTTCTCAGTGGAAATAACTGCCCTGCTATCTATTTTAGGCAACACCTATAAGTGATATGATATGATATGTGTCTTTCACTTTCTGACTTACTACCAGTCACGTGATTACCTCTAGACTCATCTACGGTGCTGCAAATGGCATTGTGTCCTTATTTTCCATGGCTTCTATTCTGCCTTAGCGAGGTCCATTTTCTACAATGTGATTCCCTGAGGGCTGTGGATTAGCTGACCTGGGCAGCCTTACCCTGCCGGCCGGCCCTCCCCAGGTGTGCCTGGTTGAGGTCAATATAAACAGCACTCCAGGCAGCAATAGCCCCTGAAGCTGTGCCTGACTCCATATTCTCTGCCCCGTCAGCAGTCTCGGGGCTGAGCTGGTGGGAGGGAAATAGGGGCCACAGCTTTGTTGGTGGCCTGGTGTGAATGGGGTTCTGCTGGCCTTTCTGCAGGAGTTGCCAGGCTGCCACCTGTAAAGAAGAGGATGTGTCACCCATACCTTCCGCTGGAATTTCTCTCCGGACAGAGGTGAGGAAGGAAAAAAGCAGTGGGTACCGGGACAGGAGGGGTATCTCAGGCAGGATAATGGAAAGCTTCCGGAAGAGCGCACGGGGCCAGGACAACCTTGGCTGACCTGCAGTCACCATGTTGGCCTGCGTGCTGTCGCTGGTGTGGCTCTGCGGCCCTTCCTCTAGGATTTCAAACCCTTGTACCTATTCAGGTGTTTTACCTGGGAAGGGTGCGAACAGTTCAGCAGCAGCTGGACTGGGGCTCAGCTCACCTTTATTCAGAGATGCCTCGGCACGGTCTCCCAGCTTTGCAATGAGGACGCTCCTTGCGTGGGGGGTGGGTTGCTGGCTGGATGGGTGATGATTCCACACCTCTGACCAATTTCAGAATTGTTTACCGCTGGAGCAAGTGCCCTGATAGGGTTTTCCTCTGTATAACTGGTGGGTTCAGGTATTTTTTCGTTTATGGTTCAACTTAGATTTTATTCCTCTTTTATGTATTTATAGATATAAGCATGGAAATAATTCATTTCTATAAATACATCTGTGTGAAGGGAAGAACTTTTTTCTGTTTTATTTTTAAGTTTTATTTTTTTAAATTTTTAAATTTAATTTTATTTACTTTTTTATACAGCAGGTTATTATCACTTATGTATTTTATGCATATACATGTATACAGGTCAATCCCAGTCTCCCAACTCATCCCACGACCACCACCCCATGGCTTCCCACACTTGGTGTCCATACGTTTGTTCTCTACCTCTGCGTCTCTATTTCTTCCCTGCAAACCAGTTCATCTGTATCATTTTTTTAGGTTCCACATATATGCATTAATATACAATATTTGTTTTCCGCTTTCTGACTTACTTCATTCTGTATGACAGTCTCTAGATCCATCGATGTCTCTACAAATGACCCAGTTTCATTCCGTTTTATGGCCGAGTAATATTCCATTTTATATATGTACCCCATCTTTATCCATTCATCTGTCTGTGGGCATTTAGGTTGCTTCCATTACCTGGCTATTGTAAATAGTGCTGCAATGAACATTGTGGTGAATGTGCCTTTTTGATTTATGGTTTTCTCTGGGTATATGCCCAGAAGTGGGATTGCTGGATCAGATGGTAATTCTATTTCTAGTTTTTTTAAGGAAACTCCATACTGTTCTCCATAGTGACTGTATCAATTTACATTCCCACCAGTAGTGGAAGAGGGTTCCTTTTGTCCACACCCTCCCCAGAATTTGTTGTTTGTAGATTTTCTGATGATGCCGATTCTAACAGGTGTGAGGGGATACCTCATTGTAGTTTTGATTTGCATTTCTCTAATAATTAGTGCTCTTGAGCAGCTTTTCATGTGCGTCTTGGCCCTCTCTGTGTCTTCTTTGAAGAAACGTCTCTCTAGATCTTCTGCCTATTTTTGTATTGGGTTTTTTGTTTTTTTAACATTAAGGTGCATGAGCTGTTTATATATATTGGAGATTAAACCTTTGTCCATTGATTCGTTTGCAACTATTTTCGCCCATTCTGAGGGATGCCTTTTTCCATTCCCGTCTTTTTAACCAAAAAAGAAAGAAAGACAAAGAAGCAGAACACTAATGTGCATAAAATATGCCTTTTGAAATGGTCGTTTTGAAATATGGACGTCCTTTGAAATTTTTGGTCGATATGTGACCCCAGGATTTGTTTTCAGGGCAGGTGTCATTTACAGGCCTGCAATGATTTTGAGTATCAACTGACCATTAGCGCTGGATTAAAGCTGCTGTTGTGTGAAACGGCCACAAGGTGGCAGCAGTTATCCCTTACCAAATCTGGTTACTAGGGCAACAGAGCCTCAATGGAAGTCGTGTTCTAGATTGGAATTTAGAATGGAATGTGCCAGGAGAAAGCCCCTCAAGTTTGTCTCCCTACTTCTTGTTCGTATTTTTAATTTAATTTTTTATTTTTTATTACAGCAAGTATGATTACAATGTTTGGCTTATTGTAGGTGTCGAAGATGTGGTTCTTTTACACATATACAGATGTCTGTTCTTCCAGGGATCCTTTACCCATGTACGTTATGACAGAATGTTGAGTAGTCTTCTCTTGGTATTCCATAGGTCTTTGGTGATTACATATGTCACCTCTGTTTGTATATGTCTGTTAACCCCGATATCGTAATGAAACCAATCCTCACACCTTTCCATTGGTGAACCATAAGCTAGTTTAATGAACCTGTGATTGCACTTCTCAGTGGAAATAACTGCCCTGCTATCTCTTTTAGGCAACACCTATAAGTGATATGATATGATATGTGTCTTTCACTTTCTGACTTACTACAAGTCACGTGATTACCTCTAGACTCATCTACGGTCCTGCAAATGGCATTGTGTCCTTATTTTCCTTGGCTTCTATTCTGCCTTAGCGAGGTCCATTTTCAACAATGTGATTCCTTGAGGGTTGTGGATTAGCTGACCTGGGCAGCCTTACCCTGCCGGCCGGCCCTCCCAAGGTGTGCCTGGTTGAGGTCAATATAAACAGCGCTCCAGGCAGCAATAGCCCCTGAAGCTGTGCCTGACTCCGTATTCTCTGCCCCGTCAGCAGTCTCGGGGCTGAGCTGGTGGGAGGGAAATAGGGGCCACAGCTTTGTTGGTGGCCTGGTGTGAGTGGGGTTCTGCTGGCCTTTCTGCAGGAGTTGCCAGGCTGCCACCTGTAAAGAAGAGGATGTGTCACCCATACCTTCCGCTGGAATTTCTCTCCGGACAGAGGTGAGGAAGGAAAAAAGCAGTGGGTACCGGGACAGGAGGGGTATCTCAGGCAGGATAATGGAAAGCTTCCGGAAGAGCGCACGGGGCCAGGACAACCTTGGCTGACCTGCAGTCACCATGTTGGCCTGCGTGCTGTCGCTGGTGTGGCTCCGCGGCCCTTCCTCTAGGCTTTCAAACCCTTGTACCTATTCAGGTGTTTTACCTGGGAAGGGTGCGAACAGTTCAGCAGCAGCTGGACTGGGGCTCAGCTCACCTTTATTCAGAGATGCCTCGGCACGGTCTCCCAGCTTTGCAATGAGGACGCTCCTTGCGTGGGGGGTGGGTTGCTGGCTGGATGGGTGATGATTCCACACCTCTGACCAATTTCAGAATTGTTTACCGCTGGAGCAAGTGCCCTGATAGGGTTTTCCTCTGTATAACTGGTGGGTTCAGGTATTTTTTCGTTTATGGTTCAACTTAGATTTTATTCCTCTTTTATGTATTTATAGATATAAGCATGGAAATAATTCATTTCTATAAATACATCTGTGTGAGGGAAGAACTTTTTTCTGTTTTATTTTTAAGTTTTATTTTTTTAAATTTTAAATTTAATTTTATTTACTTTTTTATACAGCAGGTTATTATCACTTATGTATTTTATGCATATACATGTATACAGGTCAATCCCAATCTCCCAACTCATCCCACCACCACCACCCCATGGCTTCCCACACTTGGTGTCCATACGTTTGTTCTCTACCTCTGCGTCTCTCTTTCTTCCCTGCAAACCAGTTCATCTGTATCATTTTTTTAGGTTCCACATATATGCATTAATATACAATATTTGTTTTCCTCTTTCTGACTTACTTCATTCTGTATGACAGTCTAGAGATCCATCGATGTCTCTAAAATTGACCCAGTTTCATTCCTTTTTATGGCCGAGTAATATTCCATTTTATATATGTACCCCATCTTTATCCATTCATCTGTCTGTGGGCATTTAGGTTGCTTCCATTACCTGGCTATTGTAAATAGTGCTGCAATGAACATTGTGGTGAATGTGCCTTTTTGATTTATGGTTTTCTCTGGGTATATGCCCAGAAGTGGGATTGCTGGATCAGATGGTAATTCTATTTCTAGTTTTTTTAAGGAAACTCCATACTGTTCTCCATAGTGACTGTATCAATTTACATTCCCACCAATAGTGGAAGAGGGTTCCTTTTGTCCACACCCTCCCCAGAATTTGTTGTTTGTAGATTTTCTGATGATGCCGATTCTAACAGGTGTGAGGGGATACCTCATTGTAGTTTTGATTTGCATTTCTCTAATAATTAGTGCTCTTGAGCAGCTTTTCATGTGCGTCTTGGCCCTCTCTGTGTCTTCTTTGAAGAAACGTCTCTTTAGATCTTCTGCCCATTTTTGTATTGGGTTTTTTGTTTTTTTAACATTAAGGTGCATGAGCTGTTTATATATATTGGAGATTAAACCTTTGTCCATTGATTCGTTTGCAACTATTTTCGCCCATTCTGAGGGATGCCTTTTTCCATTCCCGTCTTTTTAACCAAAAAAGAAAGAAAGACAAAGAAGCAGAACACTAATGTGCATAAAATATGCCTTTTGAAACGGTCGTTTTGAAATATGGACGTCCTTTGAATTTTTTGGTCGATATGTGACCCCAGGATTTGTTTTCAGGGCAGGTGTCATTTACAGGCCTGCAATGCTTTTGAGTATCAACTGACCATTAGCGCTGGGATTAAAGCTGCTGTTGTGTGAAACGGCCACAAGGTGGCAGCAGTTATCCCTTACCAAATCTGGTTACTAGGGCAACAGAGCCTCAATGGAAGTCGTGTTCTAGATTGGAATTTAGAATGGAATGTGCCAGGAGAAAGCCCCTCAAGTTTGTCTCCCTACTTCTTGTTCGTGTTTTTAATTTAATTTTTTATTTTTTATTACAGCAAGTATGATTACAATGTTTGGCTTATTGTAGGTGTCGAAGATGTGGTTCTTTTACACATATACAGATGTCTGTTCTTCCTGGGATCCTTTACCCATGTACGTTATGACAGAATGTTGAGTAGTCTTCTCTTGGTATTCCATAGGTCTTTGGTGATTATATATGTCACCTCTGTTTGTATATGTCTGTTAACCCCGATATCGTAATGAAACCAATCCTCACACCTTTCCATTGGTGAACCATAAGCTTGTTTAATGAACCTGTGATTGCACTTCTCAGTGGAAATAACTGCCCTGCTATCTCTTTTAGGCAACACCTATAAGTGATATGATATGATATGTGTCTTTCACTTTCTGACTTACTACAAGTCACGTGATTACCTCTAGACTCATCTACGGTGCTGCAAATGGCATTGTGTCCTTATTTTCCTTGGCTTCTATTCTGCCTTAGCGAGGTCCATTTTCAACAATGTGATTCCCTGAGGGCTGTGGATTAGCTGACCTGGGCAGCCTTACCCTGCCGGCCGGCCCTCCCCAGGTGTGCCTGGTTGAGGTCAATATAAACAGCACTCCAGGCAGCAATAGCCCCTGAAGCTGTGCCTGACTCCATATTCTCTGCCCCGTCAGCAGTCTCGGGGCTGAGCTGGTGGGAGGGAAATAGGGGCCACAGCTTTGTTGGTGGCCTGGTGTGAATGGGGTTCTGCTGGCCTTTCTGCAGGAGTTGCCAGGCTGCCACCTGTAAAGAAGAGGATGTGTCACCCATACCTTCCGCTGGAATTTCTCTCCGGACAGAGGTGAGGAAGGAAAAAAGCAGTGGGTACCGGGACAGGTGGGGTATCTCAGGCAGGATAATGGAAAGCTTCCGGAAGAGCGCACGGGGCCAGGACAACCTTGGCTGACCTGCAGTCACCATGTTGGCCTGCGTGCTGTCGCTGGTGTGGCTCTGCGGCCCTTCCTCTAGGATTTCAAACCCTTGTACCTATTCAGGTGTTTTACCTGGGAAGGGTGCGAACAGTTCAGCAGCAGCTGGACTGGGGCTCAGCTCACCTTTATTCAGAGATGCCTCGGCACGGTCTCCCAGCTTTGCAATGAGGACGCTCCTTGCGTGGGGGGTGGGTTGTTGGCTGGATGGGTGATGATTCCACACCTCTGACCAATTTCAGAATTCTTTACCGCTGGAGCAAGTGCCCTGATAGGGTTTTCCTCTGTATAACTGGTGGGTTCAGGTATTTTTTCGTTTATGGTTCAACTTAGATTTTATTCCTCTTTTATGTATTTATAGATATAAGCATGGAAATAATTCATTTCTATAAATACATCTGTGTGAAGGGAAGAACTTTTTTCTGTTTTATTTTTAAGTTTTATTTTTTTAAATTTTTAAATTTAATTTTATTTACTTTTTTATACAGCAGGTTATTATCACTTATGTATTTTATGCATATACATGTATACAGGTCAATCCCAGTCTCCCAACTCATCCCACGAC